>NC_052617.1:11627472-12227472 GCF_016545825.1 Eucalyptus grandis | reverse complement strand
GGTAGAGCCCCGAACACGATGAAAATGAAATGCAGCCTCCTTTTTTCCATGGTGAGCCCCATGCACCCACAGGAAACCCTAGACTCACGAGCCAGAAACAGTTGGCAAATCGCCGGCTGACTCTTCTACGGCGTCGCGGTCACACCCACTTGCAGATAAAGATGAAACATCTTGATTCCTTGCCCTCCCACCAACCATATCTTCGTCTCGATTTTACTAATACATCACAGTGATGCAGACATCTTTATCACTTCCCTGCATTAGAAAATTCAACACCAAGCTGGCGACAAGTGTACTTTCAAACGATTTTTCGATTATCTTTTAAGTTATCTCCAGGGAGAAAAGGGAAAAAGTAATGGTTAATCTGTCTCCAAAAAAAATAAAAAAATAAAAAAAAAAAACCTCTTCTGTAACGGGTCGAATGGTAACGTAAGAGGTGGAAAGGGAAACGAGTGTCTATGAAATGGCAAGAAGAAGAGGGGAATGGAGACAAGAAAATTCAGCTTGAGAGTGCTGGAAAACAAAGGGCAAGAAGTACAAAAATAGAGAAATCAATAAACAAACAAAAAGATAAGAACACATCGGGGTCCGGGAATCCTTATCCATTGTACTGCTAAAGTTCCATAGCCCACAATATCATAATACAGCCCAAAATAGACTCCTCTCTCGCCCCTGCTGGTCCTGAAAACGACACTATAAATTCTGAAGATCCTTGCTTGGCCATCTCTATTTTCAGTTCAAGCACAAATCCCACCTCCCAAAGTTTGTCACTTTGATCCGACCAAGAAAAAAAGATAAAAAAAAAAAAAAAAAGAAAAAGAAAAAGGTTCGTCACTTCCATCGACGAGTCTTCAAGAAGACAGTAACGATGTTGGCAATATTTCACAAGGCATGTGCCCACCCACCGGAGGAGCTGAACAGCCCCGCCTCTCACGGTGGCTCGTGGAAGCCCAAGCTCCCAGATGAGACCCTCAGAGAGTTCGTCTCGCGCCACCCGGACAACACCTTCTCCATTACCTTCGGGGATGCTGCCGCTCTTGCCTACGTCAGGCCTGACAACCCCTTTTCTCTCCACCAGAGGTAGGCTCGTGGGCTGTGCTTGATCCGAGTGTCTTGTGCAGTTCGACTCGTGAACCCAAGTCCTTACTTTATTTTTGAGTTTCGTTTGTTGCTTAGGTTGTTTTGTGGGTTCGATGATATATACTGTCTGTTCATGGGGAGCCTGAACAACCTGAATCAGCTGACCAAGCAGTATGGGCTGGCCAAGGGAAGCAACGAGGCCGTGTTTGTGATAGAGGCATACAGGACGCTCAGGGACAGGGGTCCATACCCGGCTGATCAGGTGGTGAAGGATCTCGATGGTAGCTTTGCCTTCGTTGTCTATGACAGCAAGAGTGGGACCGTCTTCACTGCACTGGTATGGTTGAACTTCTCTCTTTTCTCTCTGTGTTTCCTAATGAATCAGAAGTTATCATCAGGTCTTAGTTGGTTATGACCAATCCTTGACTGTACAAATTACCAAATGGTCAGGCATAATTGGCTGTCTCCAACTCTGCCCTGTGATGTAATAGCATGATGTACTAACCTTTATTTTCTCAAGATATAGCTATGGTAGTTCAGCTTTAACCTTTACTTTTGGCGGGGTAAGATCATAAGTGCATGAGAAATATGAGCTAAGTTGATCTACAGAGCAGTAATCCCTACAGATTGAGGAAGTGAATATTATGTAGTTCTTGTTCTTTATATTGTTGGGTATATGTGGATGGTGGGTTTCAGGGTTCTGATGGAGGAGAGAAGCTGTACTGGGGGATTGCAGGTGATGGCTCTGTTATGATATGTGATGACAAGGAAGTCATAAAGGCAGGGTGTGCCAAGTCATATGCTCCCTTCCCCCAGGGTACGTCAAGGCACCCACAACTGTAGAGAGATATAACGTTACATAGACATCGTTTGTTTAATTTACTTCGTGATGAATGAGAGGTGATGAATCCGCAATGGGTTGTCATTTGCAGGGTGCATGTTCCACAGTGAAGGAGGACTGATGAGCTTCGAGCATCCGATGAACAAGATGAAGGCGATGCCGAGGGTGGACAGTGAGGGCGTGATGTGCGGGGCCAACTTCAAGGTCGATAAGTTCACGAGGGTGAACAGCATTCCTCGCCGAGGGAGCGAATCGAACTGGATGGAGTGGGATTCACACTAATCGAATCAAGACCTCACCCTCGCACATCACTCTCCAGTTGCAAAATCCTTGTTATTTCCTTATCCTGTCTGTAATGTAGTAATGATAAATGAGAGCTCTTCTAAGCAAAAACTAATTGCCTCCAGGAAGCAGAAATTTTATTGGTTTTCTGTTCTTAAATTTTCTTGACCATATTGGATAGCGGCCTAATGAACAAGTAATCAATGTTGTTCACATGAATGAAAAGCTAAGTAGAGAGAAAAACTTGATCCTTTAAGAATTATTAAAACCGAACGGTTATCAATGCAGAACAGAACGCCTATTTATAGAAAAATGGAATCTCCTGCAGAGTACAAAAGAAAATTTGTCCCCAAATAAAATTGGTAGTGAAATACAGACGTGTCTCGCCCATCTTGTAGTATACAAAATAAAACTGTATTAACTGCATTGAGGAGGATAAGTTTAAGACACATAAAGCCGTGATCATATTTCGACTTGTGATCAATTCATAAGTACCAATAGAAAATAAATAGGCACTCATAACAAGTAGAGTTGGAGTATCATTGACCACCTCCTTATTAATTTTGACTTATTTCAATATGAACAAGAATTCAACGTATTCAACTATGATATAATAAGTACAGAACAAAGGAATAGGTTAATATTTGGTAACGGATTAAAATAAAGAATTTATATTTTATACATAAACAATTTTAAATAGAATTCAAGATAAATGGATTTGATGATAGAAAGCAAAGTTGAATTTTGATTGCTATTAATAGTTATAAAGATTTATCATTGATGAACAACAACACTGCACCTATCAAAACAACTAAAGATTAATGTAAACGAGTTCAAAAGGAAGAAAATATTTGTTGATAAATAAATTCAGATTTGTTGACTATTACTTATCAAATCTTGCTCAATAATTAGGTTTGAACTTATTGTCTAGATAATTCCATACCAAGACAGTATCTAAAATAGTGGTAATTAGCGTAACCAAAATACTTGTACAATATATCAGTTCAAAGATTCAGATCTTTGTAATATTTTGGACCATTCATGAACATCTCAGCAAATAGAATAAAAAATGTTCATAGCTTCTACATAAATAAGGAGCTGATCAGCCGCTACCAAGTGAGAGTTGGATAGAATATAAACTAAGGATATAGAAACAAGAACCAATCCCAAAAACTTCTTAATATAAGACCTGATCTCAGAAAAAAACTAAAAGAAAATCATGTATTGATCCAGGCAAATTCATTATTATATGTAAATAAAAAATTAAATTGAAATTTTTTTCATTATTTTATTAACCCAACAAGGAAATTTTCAGGATATGCTCCTAGTTGCATTTAATTCTAATCAAATGGATTTAAAACGGGTCTAGGTCCAATTAGTGGACCAATATAATATGGTTTTCTCTTGACCCAAAATATTTACACCAAAGAAAAGGATAATTTAGCTCAAATATCAAATTATATTATTCGATTTAATTTTCAATCCAACTTTAATGCATTTCAAAAAGAAAAAACTCTACCTAGTGATACAGCTTTCCCAAAACTGAAACTGCCAAAATTTATCACGATATAGAATTCATACAAAATCTCGACGGATAAAATTCCGTAACTTCCTGATGACTACAAGGTAATACGTTCTCTCTTTTTCCCTTTGATTCAAAGATGAAAGGAGCGTATAGTTTACTCTTTCCACATATCAGCAAATTCATCAGGCTCCAGTGGATTTGATAGCTCATGCATCTTTCTTCTTGTTTTAGCCTTGACCTTCTTGGCATACTTGCCCGTCTTCTGCTTTTTCTGCAATGCACGAATCTGAAACAACAGGAGCACAAAACATTATTAGCATGTCGAGATGGAAAGGCCATGGTACTAATGCATGTTTTTACAAGTTGTAAAAGGGAAAAAGATGCAATGACAGGAAGAATCCTTTAGTGAAAAGAACAAGAAATAAAAAAATAAACAGGGGCTGCTTTTTACTGGTACCACCCTGAGGTAAATCAGCAGTTTGAATCCACCCAGTAAATTTACCTGGTTAGGCGATACGTAAAATGGATTTTCGTAAAGCGTAGGGCCTCCAAAGCTACCACCAAATATCTTGATCGGATTCAAACAAAATCTTGGGCCAACCTAATAGAGCAAAGAGGTGAGCAATTTAAGACTCGAATTTTCCGCAAGATTTGACACAGTTCTGGAATATACATCAGAGAATATGATCATGCTCATGCACATTTATAAGTAAACACCATACAGGTCATTTTCATGGGAGACTACCTCAACAAGAGTCATTTTTTCCAAGCTCCCTCGAGGCACCTTATCCGATTCAATGTGTGGAACTGCTATCTGATTTTTGAAAGACAAAACATCAATATAAAGGAAAGGAAATATAATTCAAAAAAGAATTTTCTAATGAATATAGTCCTGAGCTGAATTAGCCAGCTCAAACTTCAATTGCCAGCATCGCATCATGTTCCTACATAGTCTTTAGCAATTCTTAAACTCTGTCCCACAACTGAGTAATATACAGTCATAACATGCATTTTGAAACTGCATATAGAAATCTCCAGAAGGCTTAATTCCTCTACCTGAATGCACACATACTATATATGTATAATCTATAACTGTAGAAGGCGGGACATCCACATAATAAGTGAAATTCTAATTCAAAAAGCCTTGACCCCAGGTATAATATTCTTTCCAAGTTTTTTTAAGCTTAAAAGCTCCAAATTAAGTCCAACTACATAGGCAAATATCTATGCTTGTGGTCTGACAGCAAGACATTCCAAATAGTATTCCATCAATTAAGTGGGCTTCAAACCAACCTGGTAGTTTCTGAACCATATATGATCATCGACAATTGAGAAGGCAAAGACATGATCATGATGTGGCTTAGATTTCTGATGTCCCTTTGGAGTTCCGAAAATCTGGCCAAGTAAATTAAATAAAAAAATATCAGCTAAACTGAACAATCTCCACAAAGTTTATGCAAAAGCATCATCTAAAGCTGCTGGCAAGCAGATACTCAGCCTCAAGAGCTTAATGATTTTGAAAGGACCAAAACAAGAACAAAAATTAAAAACAACAAGAGGATCAGTAGTAACCCCGCAATATGGACATAGATAATCCTGAGTGTTGCACAGGATATCATCTGAATATACTAGAGAAACCATTATATATACCTGTATGATCATCTCCTTCAGAAGCAACCAATGGGCATCCTTATCGAAATTGGCTGAGAAAGTTAGAATGGGACGTGAGCCTTTCAAATGGTTTCCAGTAAGCTTCAGTTCTTCCATGGTGTGCACTAAAACATCAGAACAAGAGAGATTAGATTGATCTTAATTCATCAGAGTCCCCAACCCGAAAATGCTACAATCCGCAGCTCGACACTAATACAGCAGCTCCACCGACGAGATTCTACAAAAAAAATTACCGGCATTTACTAAGAATTTCACCGATGGACCATTGGGGCACTTTGCCATCCACAGGTAGAGATCCAAATGTTTCCTGCACTGAAGTGGAAGAACAGAGAACGCATCAATTACACGCAAGTCGCGGATTTTCTCCGAAAAAAACACGCTGGGTTCGATTCTACCTCGAAGAACAGGCAAGAGGAACAATTCCTGAGCTCCACGAGCTCGTTGAGGGTGGCGCCTTTGATTTCCTTAGACTCGACCTTGTTGTCCTTCTTACAGTGCGGCAGAAGCGACACCACATTCAACATCAGATGCCGGTACCTGCCGCCATCAACGAATTCCTCAACATGGAAAAAAATAAAAAGATTACAAAGAACGTAAGGACCCGAGAAACGATTCAAACCTGAAATTGATGCGGCGAGAGCAAGTGACGAGAACCTTCTCTTTGTTCCTGAAACTAGGAGCGGTGGCCGCGGTATCGGCGTTCTCCTGCGGCTTCTCCTTCCAACCGAGGAGCGTCCGCTTAGGCCTCTCCTCCGATGCCGCAGTATCTTCCTTCTTCGCCGCCGGCCCGTTAGTCTCCGCTTCTCTTTGCTTCCGCTTCTTCCCCATTGATTCTCGAACCTTGAGTCGCTATGCGTAGCAGAAACGAAGAGACTGATCAGGAAAACCCCTCGCAAAACCCTAGAAGAGGAACAAGAAGGAGGAGGCGAAGATGAGGAAGACGAAAATCGGCAAAAGCTTGATTCTCGAACCTTGAGTCACGAAGAGGCTGATCAGGAAACCCTCGCAAAACCCTAAAGAGGAAGAAGAAGGAGGAGGCGAAGATGAGGAAGACGAGAAGCGCCAAAAGCGAGGCCAGTTTTGGGCTTGTGTCGGAAGTCGGGCCTTGAAAAATAAATGGGCCTAATGCAAACGGCCCGGCCCAATTCAGTGTTCAGATCCACAATATAACCCAAGCGTGGCGGCGGATTGGATTGTCCGGACCCGTTGAAAATGGAACGATTGCCCAGCTGTTCTGTTGGGGTCTTTCTGTTTTCACTCACTCAGTTGAATAAAAGATCTTTTCCATCGAAAAATAAAAGGATAAAAAGCTACAAAAAATCATCAATCATGCCAACTTTAACATATTTACTTCAAATTTTTGTTGACACAAAAAATTATAATACATTTACCTCAAACTTATACAATGTAATACATTGAGATTTTTGATGTTACAAAAAAAAAAAGTAAGGATAAATGTATCATGCAAGTGTCGCGGGCCGATTGATTGGGATCATGATCATACGGCAACTTAGGCTCTTTTAGATTGATTAGGATTGCCATTACCCTCAAACTTATACTTGTGCCGCGGCAAAGAGATTCTTATAGCTAAAGGACTCTGCATTTTCGAGAAGGACTCCTGAGATCACCATGATTTTCGGCAAGAGAGCTTTGGAACATTCCAAGACGGCGCGACATGATAATTGCGCCAAGGTCTAGAATTCTCCTGCCATAAGTGTCGGTAGTTGGTAGGTTGGGCAGTATGATTTTGTTCGCCGGATGAATTCTCAATCAATGATTGTAATCTGATAGCTTCTAGTATGTGCCCACTCCTCATTTATATCCATCCAACCTTTTAGTAATTCAAAGACTTTTTCTCTCCAAAGCTTCTCTCTTTAAAAACTCTCTCTCTACGATAGCGAGCGAGTGATGCCATATGGGTACATGTTTGAAATTTTCTTCTTTAAAAAAAAATTAAGGTAAACGTGTCAAAGTTGGGAGTTATCTTATGATTTTATCTTTAAAAAAGAGAAAAAGAAAAAGAAAAGATACTGACAAGGTCGTGATGTGGGAACGCTAGCTTGAGTTGCTATGAGCCGACGCGAAGAGATTGATCAGAAAAACCCCTCGCAAAACCCGGGAAGAAGAACAAGAAGAAGAGGCGAAGAAGAAGATGAAAAGCGCGAATCAGTTTCGGGTTTGTGTCAAGCTCTGGCCTTGTTGCAAATCAATGGGCGTAATGCAAAACCACCCGGCCCAGTCCAGTGCTCAAATGCCCGGCTGTTCTGTTGAGGTCTTTTGTTTTCATTTAGTCATTTGAATAAAACATCTTTTCGATCGAAAAACAAGAGAGTAAAATACCGCACAAAACCTTAAACCACGTCAATTGTGACACATTTACTTCAAATTTCTTTTTTACACCAAAAAAACCTAAAATTATACCCACATGACACATTTATCTGAAATTTGTATAGTGTGATACATTGAAATTTTTGACGTTACAAAAAAAGTTCAAGAAATTTGAATAAATGTGACATACGGGTATAAGTTTAAGGTAAATATATTATATGGGTATAAATTTGGGGTTTTTTTGTCAAAAAAATAATTTAAGGTAGATCGTGTCTCGATGAGTAGAGTGTAGGGTTTTCTGTGGCTTATCCTCAAAATAAAATAAAATAAAAATAGTGACGAGGTCAGATGATGCCTTCAAGTTGCAAGTGATGCGGGATCGAACCATATTGGAAGAGAGATGAGGCTCACGAGGGCATTCATCCAACTCTCTGTTGTGTTAATAACTGATGAGTTTTGATGAAGCTAGAGAGCCAGTAAGTGGCGGCAAAGTCGATCGTTGGTGTTCTAACGGACCATTCGATTTGGAGACGCGCAATGGTCAGCAGTACTCGGATTATTTTGCAAATGCAGAATGAGAATGCGGCGCAATGAGCGAAACATACGTTGATGGAATTTGAAAGACATGCTTTTAGCATTAACATCGTGCGATCACTTTGCTAAGACACACCCACCGCTTTCGCTGGATTTGCCATTGTTTTCATGTCATTATAAGATGGATTCAGCTCAGACGCCGTCCAGACAAATTTCCTATGTATTTTCAAGAAGATAAAATGTGAACTCATTTAGCGATGGTTATTATACTTCGGAGTTCCTCCGGTTGCTGTCAAGAACATGACCCTGGTGACAAATATGACAGATTTTTAAGTAAAAGTCGCTTTCTTTCATAGCGACGTCATGTCGTAGCGACAATGAGTACCGCCGTTATATGTTTGATTCGAAAATGGAAAGAGCGTGTACCCCAGAGTTTGCGGGAATTCTAGTTATTTATGCACAAAAAGGGAACGATGATAAACCAAAGCATAGCGAATTCTTTCAGGGGCCAAAGATATAAGAGAGGTTTCTTTTAGCTTCTGAGCATCGAGGCGAGTGAACTTTGATCCAACCCTTGCTAATTTTTGCCTCAGTTTCGCATCTTATCGGCTAATTTCCGTGCTTAATACTCTATCTGCAATTCTTCTGCACTACGCTGTAAGGGAAACATTTAGAACAATTTCGCATGCCGCTGATGCATGTGTATGACAGACAGCCATTGTAGAATAGCACATCGTCTCAAGTTCTCCATAGTTCATTGCCTGGTTATTTTGCTGCTACTGCGAGTATCTTTGCAAGAAGACGTAAGCTGTTTTATTGCCAAGCCAAACTAACACGCCTACTGCTACAAATGAAAAATTGGTTTACAATCGCTCATCCTCCAGTTCTAAGCTCCGCGATTGATTAAAAAGGAATCAACTCTGCTGTCTTCCCGATGAACATCCTCTTCCTCCAAGGACCCATTTGGGGACAATCCAAAACGCTCATTTAGGCCAAACCAACAAGTTTCTCGCTGACATCCCAAACTTTACGGGCCTTCTCGACATCGCTAGCTTCCTGGGACAGCTGGTTCTCGAACGATGCTGAATCCTTGTTCCAGCTCCAGTAAACCCCAGACTTTGTCAAGCTCGGTTCACTCACAACCTGAATCACAGAAAGCAAACAAACTCAGCATCCGATCAATAAACTTAATTGCCTCATAAAACCTGAAGAAGATCTCGATCTGTTTCTTTATTTTTTCTACCTGAGCAAGTCTTTTTCCGGCTTCCTCTTCGGATACAAAGCCCTTGGTGATGTACTTCTGGAAAGGCGGGAAGAGCAACCTGAAGAGCGGGATGTGTTCCCTGAACAAGCCGGTTGTGGCAATGCAGCCTGGGTATAGGGATGCGAACGTGATTCCCGTATCCTCGTGGTAGCGCCTGTGGAACTCCTGCATTGTAAGCATGTTGCACACCTTGCTGTCCTTGTAGGCCTTGGCACCATCAAAATCTCCACCGTCAACCATGGCCGAGCTGTTCAGCCCGTTCAGCCCTCCTGCCAGTCCTCTCAAGTCACCAAGGTTGGCCTTCGGAGGTACATTCCCAGCCAAGGTGTTTGTGTTCCCTAATTTTAAGAATCAACTTCATTAGCAACATTAACTCAAGAATTCAATTACTTATTGATTGAGTGAACTCATGATCATACGCATTGACAACGAACGCCAACCCTTTGCAGAGTCTTATGAGAAAACACATATCTAAAGCATGTCATCGCATGTAGCAACTCCAATCAGTAAGGTTATAATCAGTACCTGTGATTGAGCCGACTATGATGAGTCGCCTTGATGGATAATCAGATTTGTTCAGGTCCTCAAGCAACAGCCTTGAAAGGAGGAAATGCCCGAGATGGTTAGTCCCAACGCTGAGCTCAAATCCTTCAGCTGTGAAAGTGGGCTCCTTAGCAGTTGGCAGATAAACAGCAGCGTTGCAGACAAGAACATCAAGCGGCTGTCCCGATCTCCTGAAATTATCAACGAATTGCCTCACGCTGTCAAGCGAGGCAAGGTCCAAGTGCATGATCGTGTAGTTCTCTTTGGTGATCCCAGCCGATTTGGCGGCTCTTTCGGCCTTAAGGAAGTCCCTGCAGGCCATGATCACATGCCATTTTCCAGTCTCAGCAAGAGCCTTGGCAGTGGCCAGACCCAATCCGGACGAGGCACCGGTGACTATAACACTGCCCTTTCTCAAGGTTTTCTTGCCCTCAGGGGAGGCCCGGGTCACCGAGGGAGCTGAAGCTGTCGTTTGGGCTCTGACAGCGCCATTTCTTTGGTTGTATTCCCTCTACATTAAATACTCCGCTACTGTTAACACGAGTTTTACATCCAAAGCAACTAAATTTTCAGCTTGACACATCAGTAAACAGCTTGGATGCTAGAGGATAATGGTTTCCTGAAATTCAGATCCTTGAAATTGTGTCTCCATTTTTTTTTTCCAAGTAGTCCATCATAATTCATTTCATGTAGCTCATTTTCGGTGAAGTGAAACTATGATAATTCATTTCAATAGCTCATTTTGAGGGTAGTGAACAGAACCAATGTAGTAGACGCTAATTACCTTGCACCTCAATGCAGAGGAGTTGAAGTCAGCTTTGACATGCTCAGAGAATGAAACCCCAAACAAGCTCGAATCTTTGAAGGATGCACTAGATTTTCCCTGCCAATAGAATTTGAAAAATTCTCTCAACTCTTCAGACGCCTATTATCCATAATCCTTAGTCCAGCTCATTTTTGTCAGACACAAGTGTGGGAAAGTACAGAGAGCAATGAATTGACAACGACAAACCTCTTTTGGGATGGTGAAAGCGGATGGAACCAACGCAGCAGCCTGAAGAGCCATGAGGTTCTTGCCAATTGAGAGTTCCAAAATTACGCTGAAGTGGATAGGTGTAAAGATCCTCTCTTGTAAACTCAAAGTACAAACAAAGCACCAGAAGGAGAGAGCACTGGAAGAGATATTAGTGGAGGGCTATATATATATAGAGGGTCCATCGGATCAGTGAGGTCTTTCTGTCGTTGGATGGGGTGGGCAAGAGTAGATAAGATAAATACATTTTGGAGGTAAGTGCCACATCAGTTCTCAGCACCAATGAGAATTTGAGGTTTGGATTTCCTCAGATATATTTCTTTTTATGTGCTCTTGGTGGGCCTAAGAAAGGGATATTTTGGTCCGTTCACCTAGATTTCTCCCACTCTCCATAGTCATGGGCTCCACGATGGAGTGGCCGAAAGGGATGGGGAATGGAGGTGCAGGTGCAGCTCCTGCCAGTGGATTAGATTACTGCAGTCTCCCGATAAAAAGCGCTCATATATGCTCCGCTACCATGGTCAGTCGATCTCTCGATGAATTCCACAAGCGGTAAACCCCTTTTTAGTGAACATAGTCTGTATGCCTTTTGTTGACAGATCAATAGTATTTCGACCGATAGATGATTCCGGCATTGCTTCTGAAGACAATTGATAAGGAGAAGAAGAAATTTGAGGCAGATGGTTTTCTGGGCAGATAAATTTTCAGGAATTCCTGCTAGATGGCCACGAGGACAAATGGTATCACTACCGCAGGAAAGAAATCGAATTCGAAAGGCCAAAATAATAGCCCTCAGTACCACAAGAAAGAATTTGAATTGGGTTAAACTCTCAACTGCAAACGAACTGCTTGCCCCTTTGAAAGGAAAAGGACATAAAGAAATTTTACTTCTTTTAGCCATCAACCTTGAATCAAACCGTATGACTTCATTTCGTTGTCGTTTTAACTCCTACAGTATCATGCCAAACGTTATCGCAGCATGGCAAAAGAAGAAAAGCAATGAGTATTGTCACAGCTCTTTCATATTGCAGAGTGCATATGAAAAGACAATGGGAAACAGAGTGCATGCACACGCCTTTCATTTCTATATTCCTCGAGAATTTCGTTCAAACACTCACAACTTCTAGATAGGAGAAGATCCAGAATCGGCTACACTCACATCTGCTCAATCATTACATCCAGCACTCAAATCATTCACAAATTACCTCACCCTGAAGATCGGATAAGGACTAAGCATCATGTTAAATGAACAAAAGAATGGATCAACTACTCAAAGTTGAATTTTGCATAAAGTCCGGGCAAAATGCAACAAAAAGAAATTTTCATTGACAAATTCAATATGCGTTTCCATGCTCCTGACTCTACATTTCTTGAATGCAGAAACTCAGTGGTTTCTATTTTCCTGTGTATCTTTTATTTTTTTTTGCTTTTCTTTTCTTCCCCACTTCTGATCAAATCTACATTCCGTTTCTCAATGCCCAATCAGAATATTAGCAGTCTGCATTCCGAATCTGATGAGCATGAGCACAAGGGGAAAAATAACATCGGCAAAAATATTACAAATCTCACCCTCTATCCCCCCTATTCACACTAACAGATAAGGGAAAAACAAAATGCATCGGCAATTTATCGTATCCATTTTTCCCAGACCATCCTCAATTCCTCATTCTCTTATTCCTTTCATACCTTAGATACCGAGCGGGAACCCAAAGTTCTGAAATGTCCTGAGTTCACCCCTAAGGCTAGCAGTCACAATCACGAGGCCCCATGCTGACATGCTTTCGTTCATCCCATTGGAGAAATCCATGCTGACATGAGGGCTGTGGCTCCTAGCGGCTAAAGCAAGTCTTTCCGCTGAACAAGAGCTTGACATCCGATGGAGGAAGTAATTGTTGGTTGCACTTGATAGAGTTCCATGGAGTGAACTGTTACTGCATCCAGATGCCGAATTTGAGGCCTCGTCACCACATATCTCCTCAGCAGGTGTAGGAGGATGATTGACAGTTGATGCCTCGGCAGTGTTAGTTAGAGGCATATCTTGTTCGAGTGACCAAGTGTGACTCAATCCCCATGCATCACCCATGCCAGGCCAAGGTACAGCCACCGACACATCTTGACAATGGAAGTGCTCATGTGACTGCGTAACAGTGATACCTTTGCTTTTGCTGGGTCTGGAGTCAGCTTCATGTCTCCACACATACACATAAGAATCCTCGCTGGCCGAGACGACATATTTTCCTTTAGCTGTGAGGAAGGCTGAAATTTGGCTGTTGGTATTACGAAATCCTGTCACAGGACCAACACACAGATTAATAGGCCTCCAGAGAGAAAGAAACAGACCACTAAGCACCAAACCCAGCAATTTAATGTCAAGGAGACCATGTCTGGAAAGCATATGAGCTGAGTCAAACCCAGATACATATGATCGAAGAACATGATTATCTGCTCAGGAAATATATCACATTAAAATTCCAGAGCTCTAGGTTTAAGTCGGTTTAGTTGGAACCAGAAAAATAACCAATTGATAGCATTATTGCATCGATATGATCACCATGAAATACCAAAAATTTGGTTCCGTGGAGGTAATTAAGGTACCATGAACAGCGTAATAGGCCTACCCTTGAACTTATGAACCAAATCAACTCCATCTACCACCCGTATTCGTGAATCTGCAGATGTGATAAGCACTTCAGATGAACTTCCCGGTGCAAACTGTCAATATTAGAAGCAACTACGTTAATACGGCAATGTCAGAGATATCTTGATCATAGAGCCACTCATTTACCTGAAAACCAGTGATCTTCTTGTATTGAGACTTCTTCTTCTTATTCTGCAGATTGATATGACTCCTTTGTTGCAGTTTGTTATCTAAAAAGAAAAAACACATTGTAATCAGTAAAACCTCTGGAAATGCAAACTAATTGAAGCTCTACCCATTTCATTAGGAATAGGTGAACAAGCAACTATTTGCAAGTAAGACAGGAAAGATTCAACTTGTACCAGAAGTATCATACAAATGGCAGCTTCCTTTGTATGAACCAACTAATGCACCCTACGAAAAACGGTAGAACTAGATTTAGTTGTGGGAAGGCAATGTGCAATTTACATTGACTAGGCACACCCATGGTGCTGAAATCCTGACTAGAGAGGTTCTTAAGCTAACCTGACCATCTGGAGTGTAGCAAGCCGCAGTAACCATCTCATGAAGATCATTCCAATCAACAACTTGGCGATCCGGAATGCTCCATATGCGAACCTTAGCATCTAGGGATCCGCTAATGAAGTATCTATCATCAACAGGATTAAACTGGATGCAGGTTACTGCAGGAAATTGCATAATGTTAAAATACACATGATGAGCTCAATCTGACAACTTTGCATAGGAGATTAGGAAAATAAGAAACGTTTACAGGTCTTGAGAACTAGTCCTGCCCCTAATACTAAGTCAAAATAGCATGCATAAAAATCAGAGTGTCGTGCTTATTGCTCATGATTATGTGCAAGCAAAAAAGGGCTATGTAGGATGTGAATGGTCTATTTCAATAAAGAGGGAATGGTCCATCAAACTAATATATGACCAGTAAGATCATGCGACGGTATCCGAAGTCCCATCAATGATCTAGTTTATCCTGAAGGCAATAGATTAGAATATCAACGATAGTTAAACAAACAACACAAAAAATTAAAGCAATGGAACTAGCACTTTAACTGCACTCACCGTAGTCACTATGTGAAAAGATTTTCAAGCAAGACTTGCTAGATAAGTGCCACAACCGCACTGTCTTATCCATCGACGAAGAGAGCAAGTGCTGAGGAGAAACCAGATTTTCATGAGATAACATGCAAACTTATTCTCAGCATAAACTTTTGTTTAAAAGAAAAATGAGGCGCAGTGCATCACAGTGTTGGACAACATTATGTGCAACATTCAGAAACTATTGATGGTATAGTCATCAAGCATCTAAGTCGCAAGTCCGTGCAGCCAAAGGTTTGACTATAACTCTATATCCCCAATACTGGTCTGTTAGTACTTTAATATCAAGAAGTAAGCATTCAGAATTCAAATTATAGATATCACATCTGAGAAGATGATTACTACAGAACATACCCAGCATCAAAACGGATCAGTGACAGACCTGGGACTTCGACCACGACAGGTCAAGCACGTCATCCGAATGTCCTTGAAATGAACAAATGGGTTTTTCCGTGAGTGAAAACACAGTCTCTGGAATTAGCACATGGTCCAAGTTTACTGATTTCCGGCTTACTGATGATCTCCCTCTTCTCTTCCTTTCCAGGTAATTATCCGCAGTAGGAGACAGTGTGGTTCGTTCTGGTGAACCAGTAGCGGCAAATAAAAGACTGAAATTCCCCTCTTCTGGTTTTTCAACCAACAACTCCCCCTTCCTCTCAGACTCTGATACCTGCCAAATATGAATTATGCGGTCCTCACCAGCACTTGCAAGATACCTCCCATCCAAACTGAATTTGATACTCCAAATCGACCCGTTATGAGCGTGTATCTCCTGGCTCTTGTAAAGGGCCGTGAGTTCTTTACAAGATTTTCCATACTGCCTGACCCTAACCCTCTCGGGCCCATGAAATGAAGCATCCTGGCTATCATCTGTTGCTGAGCTAGACCTCCGCCCACCCCTCTCCGATGCACTATCCTTCTCATCACTACTTCGCCTCTCTTTGTGATTCCCTGCCACTGTGTTTGCCACAGTCCTTATACTTTTAAGCCAACTACTTTTCTTCTTCAACTTTGACCCAACACCATTACCCCCATTCAAGCTCAAATCTGAGATATCTTTGTTGCCCTCTTCCACATTCTGTCTCCTCATCAGTTCTTGAACAATTGGGGAATGGCCGACTGTCATTTCAAACTCCTCTAGGGTCAACTGCCGCCCAGTCCCGACTTCCTTTAGCTTGTTCCACGAGCCATCCTCTCTTAACTCATTCACTACGAATTCTTTCCCATTGTCAAGGTTCTTAATTGTGCAAACACTTCCATCATCAGCATTACCATTAGATGGCACAACACCACCTTTAAAAGCGATCATTGAGTTACCAGTCAACCCAACAGCAGAGCTCACAGAATCGCTCCTTACCTCATCCATCTTCCTACAATATTTCGCTATTGGCGGCTTGTTCGGCGAAACGGCACTGGCAACTGGAGATCCAGTTCCCTTGCCTGGGCGTGGCAGGACAACATTATGATCAGTACGTACAAACGAACGAAAATGATCAACAGCAACAAAAGAATCAGAACCAACACGATGGTGCGTAGGATTCACATTACACTGATCACCCGACGCCGCCTTGCGGTCTGAGGAAGCCTCCGACTTCGACCGACAGAACACCGAATTGCCACCGTTCTCTTGACCCTTCAGGCAATGCGACGACACCGACCTCGCAAAGTCGACTTGACCCGCGTCCTTCTCGGTTCCTGCCAGCGAAAGAGCCGGGCGGGCGCCGAGACCCATCTCCTGAAGAAGCCGCGACCGGCGCTCCAGCACGGAGGACGGCTCGGAGATCCAAACGTCGTACCGGGCCACGCTCTTCGGGAACTTGGGTACGCGCAGCTTCTTCAAAGATGCGAAATTGGAGTCGAGGGCCGCGTCTTCGGGCTCGTCATCGGAGTTGGAGCAAGAGCAGGAGGACGAGGAGGTGATTCGATCGAGGGACTCGTAGAAATGCTCCTCCTCGTCCTCCTCCCTCCTGTGGGCCGTCCTCGTCGTCATCGTCCCGCGCCGCCGCTGGACATCGCTCACTCCCGTCGCCAGCCCCATCTTGCAGCAAAGGGACACGAAATGGGAAGCGGAAACGCCCCGTCGCCAGAGGGATCCATGTGGGTCGGTAGTGGCTGCAGGGATCAAGAGAATTCGGACGTAAAGATTCGGTTTTTCTCGGTTTTCCTCAAGTGGGTAAGGCGGGGCGCGGCTCAGGAGCCTGTATGGGGAGATGGGATCGGAGGAAATTGAGTGGAGAATACAGGGAAGGAATGCAGATCCAGATGATGATGATGATGATGATTGATGCAGGGGAACAGAGAGAGGCTGGGCGTTGGAGAGGACGAAGGCTCTGCTGCTGCTGGAGGGGGGGACTTCTGCTAAAAACTAATGTCGTTGGGTTTGGCAATGTTTTTTTTTTTTTTTTTTTTTTTTTTTTTTCGGTTTTTTGTGAAGTGTGCGTGAAGAATGGAGAGGGAGAGAGAGAGAGAGAGAGAGAGAGGTGGGGATTGGAGAGAGATTTGTGTGGAATTTTTCCTTATTTTAATGTCTGTTACATGGAAAAGCCTTTCTTTGAAGTAGAATGCATTAGCCATAGAAGAAGCAAATATCAAGTAGCACAAACGCCATCGATGTGTTTATTAGTACTGTTTAATCTCAAAAGTCGTATCACCATTCTATAAATCTGACTACCTCAAAGTTACTTGACAAAGTGATACAAATATTTATTTGCTAAGTGAGAATACTAGACTTGTATCGGTGAAATCATATGAAAAGATATAATGACAATGGAGCATGAAATAGTTTAGCATAAATGCAAATGTTACTTAATCATTATGTTAGTCATAGAGAGAACACATAATACTAAGGTATCAAAGTACGAAGTAACTTCCAAACTCGACGGATAAAAAAAAAATATATGAAGCAACTAATCATTATAAAAATAAAAATCCAAAAACATGACATTACATAGTATCTATTGAAATACATATAAACAAGCTAAAAATGTCACTACAATTGGTTTTTGATTCAATCCCAAGGTTTGTCGCATCCCTCAAAAGTATAGATGAGGATAGGGATCTTGGAAAATCACTGTTAATCCGCCCGACAAGAGGATGATTAAGGCTCCGCTTATTTCGTCAAAAATGAATGATTTAAAAAACATATTTCGTTCATTTAGCTTGAAATAATTAGTTGGTAAAAAAAATTTCCTTACTGATTATAATTCATGTTTGAAAATGCTATTGGACATTGAAAATATTTGTTATTCATTTTATTTTTGTAGGCGATACGGATAATTTTCCTTTTTCTCGAAACAGATGATGTATTATCGACAAAATATCGAGTCTCATAAGAATCAAAGCGGGCTTTCACAGGAGTCAGGAGTCACAGGCAAGCCCAAGAAGAAGACTACTGACGCAGAACATGGTACAAAGATTCATCTCTTTCTCACTCAATTACTGTTCCCACATGCTGTCCAGCCCAGTTCTGCCAGGTGAAAGGTGACAGCCCCACCTCCCCCAAATTATACGTCTCGGCTGCAAATTTTCAGGGGACCATTTTCATTGAACCTCTCATCATGTCGCTCTCTCTCTCTCTCTCCTCTTCCCACCCTTCTCAACTGCTCCTCCATTTGCTCTTTTGAATCTCCATCATTTGATGAGCTCAGCTCTCAAGAAAAGCTTGAGATAACCTTGGCGCCCCGGCCCCACGTTAGAACCAAAAGGGTGTTTCAGCAATGTTATTGAACAATTTTATCTTGTATTTTTGAAATTTTAAATGTTAGCAATGAGGGTCGATTTCTTTTTTTAACTAAGAAACAAGATTTCATTACTATGATAAGTTTTGAACAAGTATAGCATGAGCATCAATACATAATAAATTCAAAAGAGCAGACGAGAGGTTAGATATCCAGTTTCTAGGGAGACATCCCATTTGTTGGGCTTTAGCTAACCATATAATGGGTATAATTATGATGGGGATTGATTCTTCAAGGACACATACAAGTGCCCCCATCAGAACTCTCCTCCTTTAGAACTCCCCCACCCCCCCCCACCCCCCAAATATAATGAGTAAGGAACGCATTGAAAAGATTAGGAAAAAAGATAACATTGAAAAGACTAAAAAACTCGTATACTTAAATGAGTTTACCAAATGATGTGACGGGTTTTTGTTTGGTACTGAAATAGACTAACTATTAAATAACCACTTACCATTTACCGCATCACAAACGCAAAAATCAATTATTTTCTTCCCTCTTTTTGGGTTTTTCTTTTTTTCTTTTTAGCCTACAAACCATAGAGCAAGGGAAGCACACTAAATGTGGACTATCCTTTGAGGGTCACATGTGTTGGGAGACATAATTAGCAACTTTACATTAGAAAAAGGAAAAAGAATCTAGGTGCTCTAGAGCTAGTGTTTTAGGTGTCAACACCAGAATAACTGGGCAAAAAACAAGGAAGTCAAAAGTCCACATTGCAGAATTGTCATTTGCAACAAAAAGAATTGCCTACTCTACTCTCTCCTAAGCCCTAACTCCCATCATGGAAAAGGAATACTCTCTTCGCAAATTTTAATGAGCGTCCGTGCTTGGTCGCTACCATTTGGACAATCGGACCACCCCACAATCAATTTTTTTTTTTATGATATGTTTAATAAAAGATTGTATAAGATACAAGAAGTCCTTGTCGAACTCAAAGGATGAAGTGGAATCCGTGGAGCATTTGATTATATAATATGGTCAAACCATGATATTGACTAAGGAGATTGGTTGCAATTTGATATGACTCGATGGTATCCCAAGAAAATAGATAGGCATGCCAGTTGGAATTTTGCTGGTGACCTATGTGACTTTAGGCTAAGTTAGGAACCATTAAATTTCACAACGAGGACAGACGGCCATGACCTTGATTAACGAGCTCTTTTCCAGTCAAACATGCCTAGGTTTTCTAGTGTTGTTAATCTTGATTTGCTTTCCAGTTCATTACGCGTTGTTGAAATTTGGAGGTGGAGTTGTTGCCCACTAAAAGAAACGAGGGCTTTGACCCTACTTGCACATGAAGTTTTGGTACTTGATGATCAAAGAGCACATGAACAAGATGAAAGGAAGTGTGGTGACCTTTCGGGTACTATGTGTTGGCTAAAAGGGGTAGCGGTTGTTTGTTTTTGTACTGGAAATCTCATCAAGATTGTGCTTAGCAACATGCGACCGTTAGGGTTTCTTTTGATCGTGACTAGAAATCTCCCTTCAAAAGTTGAGACATAATCATTCAAGTATTGAAAGAAAGAATAGTCTTTGCATGTCGTTTAGATGAATGGTGAGGTAATTCAATTGAGGCATTTGACACGTCCTTTCATGAATTATGCAATTGTACCTATTGAACTTCATTTCCTCGATCAAATTTGTCATTCTGATCATGCGTCCCCTTTTTCAGTTATTGCTTAGGTGATTGAAGCTTGATGTTGAGCATTGATGATGGACTGAAGCAACTATTATCTCATTTAGGATAAGGTTTTCCCCCCCACAACAATGAGTAGAGGGTTTAGAAAAATGTGGAACTAAGCTTAGGGGCCTGGAGATTCTCCACCTAATGAGCACCTCAATGCGAATTCGTTGTCGAAGGGATGTAGCTCTGGGTTGACCTTGTAATGGAATTAAAAACCATCTGAACAACTTCGTCCTCAAATCAACCGACACAAGAAACCAAAGAAAGGAAAAAAGATGCTCTTGACAATCACAAGAAAATGGCCACGAGAATCCAGCATCATCTCTATCAAATTGGAAAGAAGACAGGGGAGAGAATCCATTGAACCAAAGCAGGAAACGCAACTCATGATCCTCATCATATCTTCAGTTTCCAAAATAATGGACCACTTTCTTGAATTACTAACGCATTAGTCTTAAATAAATAGGGCCGTATCGTTCATGTGCACCTCCTAGTGGATACGGAGTATTTAAATCCAAGCTCGTGCAGGTTTTATACGAATCGTATGCATATGGTCAGCATGCCTCGTGCGAGACAAAACCCATTATCAACCTCTAAGCCACGATCCACCGCACGTTGTTCCAACTAAATTATACTCGAATCTGATGTTGTGTTCTTGCCCTACGTTTCCCCTTTCGGTGAGATTTATGTATTCTGCACAACGTGCTTTTTCATATTCCCTTCGAAGCTGGTAATCGTGGCGGAATAGGTTCTTTGCCTCTCTACACCTGCTATAAGCTTGTCTTGATTTGGGTTTGTGGGGTTCACAGCTTCACCATTTTGGATAAAAGCGCTCGCCATTGGTGCAAAGATCAAGCCCGGAAAGAGTATTTTTAAGCAAGATTAAATCAATGCAGACAGGCCACGTGGATATATTCTCAAACAGCCTGTTTGGGCGTGTACTAAAGGGGAGGTCGAAGATGAATTATGACCTACAAAAACATGCCGTGCATCGATTTTAATAATGCCAAATCATTAACAATCCCACGAGGATCAACGAGGAACAATGCTGAGCATGTTCGTTTTAATTAAGCAAGTGGACTAGTGAAGCAAACGGCAGCATTATTGCCATCGTGAGTAGGTTGTCTGTTTTCTTTTTAGTAGATTATTTGCCAATGATAAATCGTGGAATGGCCATGTCCATTAACTTAGGCATGACAAGCGACTGATCGCTCGAGGGACCATTAAAAAAGAAGAAAAAGACGGGAACTCGAGTAAGTGCAAAAGATTTTCACGTTGCCTCAAAGCAGGTGCTTGGAGAGAACTAATATCTGGAGACGTCACAAAGCCTGGTTTTCACGCAGGACCTGAAGAGTTTAGCCGGAGCTGAATGGTGAGACCAGGCTTTCTGGATTTGGAGCTCGAAGAATATGTGCAGAAGAAAAGAGAGGGCTTTTGGAAAGCCCATTTGGTTGGTCCAATTCAAGCTGGTCAAAACATTTGAGCCCGGTTCCATGAATTCACTGTAGACGCTACGATCGAGCTATCTAACAATTTATTCATGCAGAAACATTAGCATTCAAAATATATTTGCAAATTGTCAAAATTGACTTAGCAATTTCAAAAAAGCCTCGGCATATTATCGGACCACCAGCTTCTTAGTACTTACCAAATCTTTCAGAAACTATCGGTCATGAGGAAAAAGGAAATCATTTTATGAAAACTCAGGATTGTTCTTGAAAGATTGTCCGAAATATATAACTAATAGCTATTAGTTTTCTCACAAAAAAAAATGGTTTTCATTTGATTCGAGTGAAGTACTCTGCATTACTACGAGATTAATTCAGATATCCTTCGACCATATTCATCACCGAGTGAAGGAAGTCTCATGTACCCGATGCACATAGCTAAAACAGTTCGCAAGCATCTATGAGGATCATCCCAAGATCAAAGTATGTCTTTCCGTGGGAGGACATAAAGTCGACAGCATCCTTTCAAAAGAAACTCATCATTGGCGATGAGAAATTTACTGGAAAGAGAACCCAGAATGCATTTCACCACTTAATAATTACGTCATGAAAGAATGAATACAAACTTTTTTCTTCTTTTCTGTTATCCCGTTTCAGAACACAACTCACAAACAAGACAATATACTTTTTACTGTATACCACCGTGTGCAAAGAAGCCACTCACATGTCTCGCTGCAAGAGGACACGAAATAAATTACAATGAGCGATCCTCGTCTCCGCAGCAACTGACCAGCAACCAAATCCTTATTATGCATGCGAACTATCTAACTTTGAATCCCAAAATCACCACTCTGCAATAACTAAAAATGATCACACAAGAATTTACAATCCAATATGACTTGTCATGTACCTTGAATTGCTGTACTTAATGTGTAAGCTTGACCGTGCGCATAAGGAATTGGGTAGTTCAAGCTTTTTTTCTTCCGAAGAATAGAAGCTTTCTGAACCCTTTGGCAGCTTTAGGAGAGTGCTCATCATTATCCCATTTCTTCCTCGAGTGTACTGGCTCGGGGGTGATCTCATTAATGCGTGGAGTGGTTGCGAAATGTACCCGAGGGGTGTGAGAAACTGGAGTCTTTTCGGACACTCTGGAATTATCAGCTTCAGAGCCAGTGTAGATAGTAAAGTTTTCCAATGATCTCGCGATAGACGGAGACTGAACCGGTTGGAGAGTCACTTCAGGTACAGTTATGTCATCGCCAGGAACTGGAGATGATACATATGAACTCCCATTATCAGTTTTGAAATGACTTGGTTTTGCAGAGTCCGCCACAGTAGGCACTGACAGGTTATTGCTCTCCGCATTCTCATAATCACTTTTGAAATGACTTGGTTTTGCAGAGTCCGGCTCAGTAGGCACTGACAGGTTATTGCTCTCCGCATTCTCATAATCACTTTTGAAATGACTTGGTTTTGCAGAGTCCGGCTCAGTAGGCACTGACAGGTTATTACTCTCCACATTCCCATTGTCATTTCTATCATCCAATCTGTCTTTAGGAGAAACTGATTTTTCTCTGCTGTTTTCGACCTGAATGTCCTTAAAACCATCATCAGCTGGAGCAGGTTGAGCCGTTTCTGCTGCCGCTAACTCCAATGACCCCATTCTGGCTTCTGCAGTTTCCTTTTTTTGTTGGGTGTTGGAATTGGGCAGAAGTTGTCCGTTTGAACTGTTCAAAGTATTTTTCTTGTTTAAATGTTCAGGTTTCTTCAGACCTGCTTTCTTAGTTTCAGGAGGAAGGGGCTTCTTTGGCAAGGTAGCTGGAGTTGACTTATTGATCTTCGAGGAGGCTTTGATGGGTTGACTTGATTTTGAATTCACAGTTTGAACCTCTTGAGTTGCTCGAGCAGCTGCAAGACGCTCGATGGTGGAATTCCTGAGGACTGGCTTATTCGACTTTGGAGTCTCCTGAGATTGGGACCGAGTAGATTGACTTCGGATCTTACTTGGCTGGGTAGGTGGGGTGGTTGCTTTAGTCTCAGTCGAACTCTTCTTAGGAGCAATTGGTTTAGATCCACGGTTGGCACTTCTCTCAGCAATTCTCTTCTGACGCTGAGCAAGCAACTCCTCCTTTCTCTTCTTACTTTCTTCTTCCTAGTCAAGAAAAAGGGAACCACATTGAAATAGGAACAGGATTCAACTGGATCTGCATGGACCCCCAGATAATATCCATATATGGGTTATATTTTTGTGAAAGACGCATGATACTGTAGGCAAAGTAAAATGTTTTGACTGATCTCACTCATAAGTGAGAGTCACCCCTATATCAGAGAGGAAAAACTAAAATTCATCAAACTAGCATCATTATGCACAAAGTAAACATTCATGTACGGAGTACTTATGCTTTGTAAAATTTCATAGTGATCCAAGTAGTACCTTCTCAGCTTTGCTCCTCGAAGCAGCTGTCCTGGTTCCAGGAGTTGGCCGACCCTTTGGCAACGTATCAAGCTTATTCCTCACGAGAGAACCATTTATAGGCCTAGACCTTGCTTCTGCATTTTTATTCTTTGTAAAGTTTGATGACGGTTCATTTTCAGCAGAATCATTCAACTCATTCCCGGTGTGCTTTTGGATGATCTTTGCCAATGAGCTGTGATTTCCATAATCCAGTTCTGGTGTCCACAATGCTCCAGCCTGCTCTGCAACAGAATCCTGATTGAGAACCATAAAAAGGTCATCTGGTTCACAGGGAGTCTCCTGTGAAATTTCAGGTCTGCTGTTCTTGGCGTTTATAGTGTCAGGAACCATGTTTATATCCATCATCAGCCTATGCTCAGATGGATCATTGACCATTGGCCGACCTTCAATCATGAAAGAGTCATCAATTAGGACATCCCTCTTCTTAATCTCAGTGTGCAAAAGCTCTGCACCAAATGATGAAGCAGAATCAACTTCAACCATTTTGAGGTCCATTCTATCTTGCTGATTTATCGCTTCATTTTGTCGATTGCCAATTAACCAATCTCCTTCCTCATGAATTTTCTTGATAGAGGATACAGCAGATGACTCTGGTAGTGATTGATTGAAAGAAGCCCCCGACTCTTCAGTCTTCTCCGCATATATTAAATCCTCATATGGGATGTCCCTTGTACTCATAACTGGCCGGACACTGTCACCAGCTTCAAACTCCTCAAAGCGAGTTGTACCCTCAGCTACCCAATCCTTCTCAGTAATCACAAAGGAATCAGCAGCAACAGGCTGTCGTCTTGTGCTTCCTGATTCCAGTTCATATGCAAATGATGTCCCCTTCAAAGATTTCTTACTTGCTAGGTCTTCCTCAGGAATCCGTGCAGCTTGTGTTTCCAAACCTGGGACGGCAGGTTCCCTGCTCTCCATCAGGATGTTCTGAAAAGCACCCCAGCCCTCGTATCTTCTCTCTCCCTCAGAGTTATTTGCCTCTTCGCTCTTATTCTTTCCATCAGCTGCATCATTTAGTTCATTCATGTCGAGGTGGTGCATTGTATCTCGTTTCTTGTGACGACGTGATGCTGAACTGTTTCTTCCATGCAATGATCCAATGGCCTTTTCCACCTGCTGCCTGAGGGACTCCTCGCTAACAAAATCATCCTCGTTAGATGAACTTGTTTCAGAAATGTCACTCCTTCTACCTTCTCTCTCGGAAGTAATGTAGTTAATGTTGCGAATAACGACTTTCTTTGAAGACTTCTTTCCATGTCCTTTCCTTGGCAGCTGATCTGTCGAAGGGTACCTTTTGCCACTGTGATGTCCATCCAATTCCCTCTCACTGCCAGTGTCACTGGCTTCGCTGGATTCACCTTCAGATAAATTTTCATGTGAATGTTTCTTTTTATTTCTTGACGATGACTTATGAGCCCGGTCATCATCTTTAACAGAAAAATTACTGGGGTCTTCATTCGGAGGCCAGCTTTTATTCCCCTGGTAGTATGAAGGGGGAACCTGCATTCCAGGGTAGAGGTAACTGGGAAACGGGTGCATCTGTGGGAAGAAAGGACCTTGAAAATTTTGCATATACTGTGAAATGTGATTGTGCCATGGCATCGGAACTTGCCCCTTTCCATCCGGGAATGACATTGGTGCTGGTGTCGGCAACCTAGTATCTGCACCAAACATTAATCAGCATTAGGATGCAAACAAAAAAAAAAATATCCAAACATAGATGATGGGTAATGAAGATTCCATGAAAATCAAGTCTGTGACAAGTGACTGTTCTTAGATTTTTTGGAGATATCTGCCAAGAAGGCACTAAGGTATTAAACCTTGTGTGTGCACTTCCATTCGTGTGTTGCTTCAAAGGGAGAAGGTGGCCAGAAGAGAAGAAGTCAAACCACTAAAGAACATGTTTGTCATCAGAACAAAGCTCAAATAGTGCAATCATTTTCTTCAAGATATTCTATGCAGCGAAAACACAACAGCAGACAGTGAAAGAACATGCATGTCTCCAACTCTTAATTTTTTGTGGGGAATTTCAAGTGCATCACGTGGTAGGTGAAATGTATCATGACGAGTGAAACATCTGAAGTCAAATATCATGTTCATAGTCCATAACTTGTCTACCTGCACTCGACTCTGTAACATTGAAATCTGTGTAGCCGTTGGTTTTCCCACTTGATGGACCACCATCCTGAATGCTACCAGAGCCGTTCTCCTCATTGGCAAGGATGATTCCAGAAGTTGCTATGTAAGGCAAATCTGGCCTGGACAGTGCCTGCATTGCTGCTATCTCATCCATCCAAAGCCTATCTTCATTCTTTTCCTTGCATAAATTCATGAAATTTATGCATGCCTCCCTAAACAAAGAATCTAGATTAACATCACAAAGACAGAACATACTCAAAATGGAGAACGAGATTGGAATGTGCTGTTTAAATAATTACAGGCTGCAACATATGTAACCTCCTTCTTTTACGGAAATAACAAAGCTGATAAATTCGCTAACAAAGGAGTCGTGCATTCCTCATTTTATTCTATTGATATAATTGAGGCAAAAAGGAAGAATTATTTGTGAAATTCAAGTTCAACAGACTTAATTTCAATGATACCATACCTTGTTGGTAAGCAAGATAACTTCCAACAAAGCACTGAAAGAAAAGCAGTCTCTAGTTTTCATTATTTGGTGCCACATTGCACCACAGTGATTTTTATGTCCGCATATCTCAGATAAAATGCCTTCTTCAATCGAATCACTAGGGTAAAATTGACATCTTCATTTATTTTTTGCAGATAACAGACTTCATTTTTAACCCATACCTCAAACGCAAAGCTCCAAAGGCCTCAGCAAAATATATGAGATTATCTATATTCTCCAATTCAAACCCAGCAACCAGAGCACGAGCATAAGCCATTGCTTGCTCCTTCCGAAGCACTGCCTTTCGAGTCTCCAGAACCCGCTGGAGATGGACCCTGTCACCATCCAGAGTGAAATAGTCAATGAGCTCGGAGATGCATATCTAATGGCCTATGCTTTGACCAAATACTATTGACAAGGTAGTTTACTTGGAATTTTCTTCCGAGGCAGTGACGGCATCATCAGCTCCATCATATTTTGCTCTGGACTGAGAAGCAACATCACAACACAGATGTCCACCATCATAATCTGATGTTACCGCATGATATTCCATTATTTGCTCGAACGATCACATACCTTATAGGACACAGATGACTTTGTGAAGTTTCCCTCAGAAACTGACGCATTTCCTGTCAAAAAGAGAGTACAGAGCTTTCAGCTTATCAGCAGCTAGGAATAAATTAATGCCAAAATCAAATGCAGTTCGTTAAGGCGAGGTTTGAATAAGAAAACTTTGTGCTTTCCACAAAAAAATAAATAATAATAATAAATTACTGACGCATTTCCTGTTAAATTACTTTTTTCCAGAAAAACCTGCTCACAGTCAGCACCAAGCAGGTCGACCAAATTTTTTATGTAAATTCAGAAAGTCCTGCTCACAGTCAGGGTATTCAAGCATGTAATGCTGACCCTACCTTCCATTGCCATATCGATGTTCTGAGCTTCATTGGATAGGATTGATTCTTGTATCTGGGAAATCTCCCTCTCTAATGTGACAAATCTCTCTAGAACTTCAGGCGTCCTAACAAAACTTACAAATCTGCATGAAGACGGGAAGAGAAAAACAGAGAGAAAATTTAGTACATTCAACATCGATTACAACTGTCAAGCATATTTTCTTATATAGTATCTTATCAATAGGTAAACTGATCCATAATCAGCAATCAGGTGTAACGGCATTCACATATTATTCCTTTTTCGCCCTTTTGATTGATCTCCTCGACACATTCCAAAGTGCATAACATGTTTAGAACAAACTTCCAGATTTTGCAAGTAGTAAGGAAATCAAATGCAATTCAATGCAGGGACAGTTTACTTGAAGCAATTGAAAGCGTGGATGCTTGGTAGATTACCTCTCCAAAGTGGCTTTAGTGAACCAGGAAGCATCTGATCTCAGAGTGATGGAGTAGCCACCTTTAGATATCTGATCTTTAGCGGATTTAAGATGCGAAAGGAACGGTTCAAGTAATCCCGATGCCAACTTCTCATTCGCCTTACCAGCGTAAATCACCAGATCACACCTTCCGTTCGTATAACATAAAGGCACACGACAGAGTCAGTCAAATACGAAAAAGGACCATAGTTTCACTACCCAGATGAAACTCATGCACGAAATCTCAATGCAGACAAAAACCCACCATCAAAGATTGCTCATTTTCGACATTGTCGAACTGCAAGAGATTCAAATTCCTTAAAAGGTTCAGCATCCTTGAACATCAGACCAATGGGTAGGCAAAATTACCTGGTTCTCGTAGGAGTGAGCTGAAACAAGACATAGTCAAGATGAGTTCTGGAGTCCATAGACATTATTGGAGTGGCACTATTCACTATCCCGAAAAAGCTCAAAGAATCATAGCATTTCACTTCGTCTGCACAGTTTTGCAGCGAGCTCCGACGAGCAGAGTGGAAATGGGGACGAGGTGTAAGAGAACAAGGAAGAATGAGAAGCAAGCGAGGGGATTTGATGCGTTTGGAGTGCGGGTCCCCCGAGAATTATGCCGACATCTCTTACAACTGTTGGGATGAATCTAAGGTATAGAAAGAAGAGAGAGAAACAAAAAAGAAGGAGAAAAACTTAAATGAAACGGTTAAAACGAAAGAAATCCTGGAAATGGATGGGTGTCCCAGTTAGAGGTGTTAAATGGGTTGTGCAACCCATTTATGGACCCATTTATAGTTAAATGGGTCATTAATGGGTCAAGCTTTATCTTATAAAGCACCCATAATAAGTTTTAATGGGTATACACTAAGATATATGGATTTTAAACGGGTCAGCTCTCTGACCCGTTTATGACCCATTTATCAACCTATTTTTCACTCAAAACCTCATTTTCTCTTCCTCTTCTCTTTAATTTTACAATTTTTTTTATAAAATCAAAATTATAATGATTTTTTCTTTCCTTTTTTTCTTTCTTCTTCTAACTCCGGTCGCCGGCGAGGCGATGGCCGGCGACCGGCCAGGCGAGCCTCGAGCTCGCCGGCGGCGGGCGAGCTCGAGCTCGCCGGATCTGGCCAGGCGGAGGCCTCGCCGACGCCCGGCGAGACTCGAGCCTCGCCGATCTGGCGAGACGCGAACTCGCCGGCGTCGGGCGAGGCTCGAGCCTCGCCAGATCTGGCGAGGGGCGAGCTCGCCAGATCTGGCGAGGCGAAGGCCTCGCCGACGTCCGGCGAGGCTCGAGCCTCGCCGATCTGGCGAGCCTCGAGCTCGCCGATCTGGCGAGGCGGAGGCCTCGCCGACGTCCGCTGAGGCCCGAGCCTCGCCAGATCTGGCGAGGCGAAGGCCTCGCCGACGTCCGGCGAGGCGGAGGCCTCGCCGACGTTCGCTGAGGCCCGAGCCTCGCCGATCGGGCGAGACTCGAACTCGCCGGCGTCGGCGAGCCGGGCGAGCCAGCTCGCCTGTGGCCGGTCGCCGGCCGTCGTCAGTGCCGGCGGCCGGCCAAAGAAGAGGAAGAAGAAAAAAGAAAAAGAAAAAAAAAAAAGAAAAGAGAAAAAGAAAATTAAAAATAATTAAAATTTTAATTTTTTAAATAAAAATATTTTAATTTTTAATTTTTTAAAATAAAAAATAATTAAAATTCGATTTTTTAAATAATTTTTTTAAATTTGTATTGTATAAAATCATGTTAAAGAATACCATTTTAATATATATATATATATATATAAAAGCTTTTATGTTTTGTTAAATGGGTCGGGTATGGGTTGATATAGGTCGGGTTCGGGTATGGGTGAAAAATTTTGCAGACCGTAATAAATGGGTTATAAACGGGTTAAATGGGTCGCTTTGGGTCGGACCATTTATGACCCGACCTAAACCCGACCCGACCCACCCGTTTAACGGGTCTAGTCCCAGTGATGAGGAATTGTGTGTGGGGGAGTGTTTTGGTGTGGTTGAGAAGTCACTTCTGATCCAAGTAAAACAACCTCTCTCTCTCTCTCTCTCTCTCTCTCTCTCTCTCTCTCTCTCTCTCTATCTGTGAATTTGTGTAGAGTGTGCAGGGGGGAGAAGAATCACAAGATGCATTTGCCAACCTCCAACCGCCAGAAGCTTTATTTCTACATGGGTAACCGCTGAAGTTAATAAATTTATTGTTATCTCAGCACCTTCCTCAATGCAATAAGGTTACTATTTGCGGCATAGATTACCAGATCACGCGACAAACTCTTATAGTGTTAGTACAATGACTTATGCAAATAATCGTTTACAGTCTATTATAATTCTTAATTTGATATATCCAACTTCATTTTCACAGTTACCAGTGATAAAGATGTGATTTTTTCTGGGTATAAGAGTGCAAGTGAAAATCTTTTTGACGTTTCTGATTCAAAAAAAAAATTTATGCTTTGTAACTAAATATAGTCTCACGGAAAGAGAAGGGTCAATTTTTAGCTTAGTAAATAGCATCATGATGACGCAATTATTGACTTTCAAGCAGAAAAAACAATGCAGTCATTATTAACCATAATCCTGAGCATCTGAGCTTAATTTCTGGTTCGTACATAGCTTTCGGAGGGGTCTACCCTCTGTTGGGAAGCTTCAATCATTGTTCTTGATCTCAAAACTCCGTACTTTCTTCCAAAGCCTGAGAGTAGATGGAGCAATAATTTAAGGCCCGAAACGCTTGTCTGTCCTTACCTAAAGCATGCTGGATAATCCCCTAATGCGACATCCCAACCAACTTTTGCAAAGATGGCGGAAGTCAATTCAAGAGAAAAATACTGCAGGGACAAAATTTTAGCTGCTTCCTTTGTTGTTTGGTAGAGAGCACACAGGAAATTGTACATGCAGACGCACCTTGCAGGACACAAGAAGAGGCGATTAGCGGATGCCGTACATTGAAAAAAAAAAAAAAAAAAACTACTGTTGAACAATGAAGTTCTGAGAGCTAGAGCTTATTGCAAATAGGTTTTCAAGACCAGATTACTTTGTGAAATTACATAATTCATGTCGGATAGAATCGTGCACATACATACTTGATGGAATAACGGGATCATTCTCTTCACCTACCGGGTATCCATGACCTGACAATAAGATAGGATGATATATAACATGTGACCAAGTGGGCTGTTCTTTATGAATTTGCTTCTTGATTCGTATGAAAGTGTCTGATGCAAACAGCAACTGATCCTACCTTTGATTAGCTGGATAAACCATGACAGATTGTCCATTACGAAAATGACCAATCAACCATCTGGTGAGGGACGACAGTGGCCCCATGTTTTCCACTATTCAATATATTCTTGAAGCAACCACGGACACTAAGGCTACACCCACCACCCCCACCACATATGGCAACAATCATCATCATTCATCACCATCATCGTGCAAGAAAAAACTCCCATCCCCAAATAAAGTCCAGACAAAGCCAAAAGGGTCATTGATCTCCTTTAGCCATCATGCTATCTGTATCTTATGGGGTGGAACTACACAGCACCTTGCATGATAAGCTGAGGTTAAGCAAATCTTATCTTGGTGGACCTGTGGTTATGTGGAGATCTGGGCAATCATAAGGAATTTTTGTACCAAGGAAACATCAAATAGACTAAATCAAATTATTTAGGTCACTACTTCATTTTCCAAATATGACATATAGAATAAGGAGGGCGAAGCTATAGTTTTTGCTAGATATGATATATTTACAATATTTCACCGTTGAATTGAAATGCAACACATCTCAACCGTTCAACATATCTCAATCTATAAAATTGCTATTACATGTAAATGTCAACCTATCCTAACGAATCAAATTGAAAGTTGTTAAACTTTTTCCTAATATCTTCGTCCACTTTTGTATAATATAAACAACATATAAAAATCGATTGCTAGAATTTATGTGGGATTCTATGTCCTCGCACATCATGGATAATTAAATGTGTTGGAAAGTAAAATTCAAAGGGATAAAATATGCAAAATATTAACTAAGATGATACATGTAAACAAGTCGGTGAGATTGATTTGGTATCATCTTTATTCTAAAACCCTGCGTGCTGAAAGTAAAAACTTTAAGGCAGGAAAGAATGTGCATATGGCTCGCTGCTGCGGACCCGAACTCCGACTGCTTGCTGGGCTCTAATCCGGGCCCATACAGTAGATTAGTGGGCTTTGATGGGGGGTCCACGGATTTTTTGATGGGGCCCACGGAATTTGCTCGCTTGAATTTATGGTCGGGGTGAGTTCTGACTTTAATCGATTGCTTGCAGAAAAAGGAAAGTCTTTCCCACCTATCACCACCGCCACAGGGTCCACCACAAAACTAGATAGAACCTTTAACATGCCTAACAGGATGAGTTAGAGAATCGGAAGGCTAGTATCGAGTGTGGACGATTTATCGGCCCATGTTCGAATCACGAATGTCACAGTAAAATGAAGAACTTGACGAGAGCATAGCCATGATCGAATAGCCTCTCGAAACATCGGCAATAATTATTGCAGGACGAACGGCACCCATCTCTCCTTTCGCAATTCGTAAACTACCTAACTGTGAGTGCCACATTGTCATTGGCCGAGACTCTTCCGGCGAGGACATTGCCCGTGCGGCGCCTAGTGAGTCAGAGCACCTTGGCTCGAGGAAAATTCGGACCTGGGACACTAACGATCCAATACTAGCGACGTTTATAATTAGTAAGCCAGTGCGACGTGAAGTGAACTCAATTAACATTGCACAAACCTGCCCACAGAAAGTTATTCTTTACTCTGTGTGCTAAGTTAGTTCGATTCCTACCCAATTCAACAGGAGAATTGGATATAACGAGAAGAAGAAGAAAATAACAAAAGATCCTATTAGAAGGGTCATACAAGGAGGGCTAATGAGAGGAGAAGACGAAGGAAGCCCTGCCCCTGATGATTCTGCTCACCGTGTAACCCATGACTCCGATCATCTCCCCGGCAAACCTCATCATCCGCGGCCGGAGGTAGACCGCCCAGAGGCCGACCACAGCCATCAGTATCTCCCCTCCCATGCTCATGACCGCCTCTTCCTCTTCCTCTTCCTCTTCCTCTTCCTCTTCTTGCTTCTCTCAATTTGCATCCCTCTCCGTCTCTCTGCGGATCACATCTTGGCGCACCGACGGGACAGTTCGATTCCCAAGTGCTGATGAGGCGGACTGCAGTTTTAGGGACATCTACGGTACCTCGTAGCAAACATGGCCACGCACTTCAGATTCCGGAAAGTGGCCTCCTTTCACCTGACCCACACGACTGAGTGCCTCTCCTCACAGCTACCGTTCCCAACTAATGTTCAAGTCCTTCCATAGTCACCCTCCATGTGCCAAACTGGTTTACGTGAGTTGAACTAAAGGGGCAACTGCAACTAAACAACTAAAGTACATTTTTATGTTGTAGTAAATGAACATCCTTCCCCGGCTCCACACAAACCTATTGATGTGTCAAATCAAAGGGGCCGAGCATTTATAATATGATTGTTAAGTATGGAGTTATGTGGGGGCTATTGCTCCCCCACAGATTTATGTGTAAACTACTGGCGGAGCGCCCATTTATTCGAAAGATGTTTTGATGCCCAAATGAGGTCATGACATCTCACTAGAAAATGCATTGATAAGCTAGTGTCCAACCTTAAAACCGTCGAAAATAAAATCCCGGATTGGGACCTTTCCTCGTTATAACTGAATTTTAAGAAAGTGCAGAGGACCTGACCTTCTCTGTTGGGAGCCCTTTTACGTGTTAAATCACTTTACAAGGTAGAGCGACCTAGGGTGACAGTTGCTTGGGTTATGCAACCTCACCAACCCCTTGCCGGCCCCTCGTTGGCCACCCTCACACGAAGAATATGAATAATTATATGGAGAGCAAAACTGGAAAACCAAAAAAATTGGTGAGAGTAGGTTTGATAGGAAAGAAAATTTATTGATCCTTGAACTTGCATGTCGAGAAAGTTTAAAACTCAAGACACCTCACCTCAACATCTGCCTAGTGCTTTTGGCCTTCCTGAGGCTCACTTTTCATCAAGGTGATTTCAACGAAGCCTTTGTTGGAGTTGAGTAGTTTCGATTAGTGATGGACTTATGCTGAGAAATGCCTATAGAGTCTCCAACAGACAAGAACGTTAATGTGCCCCATCGTTGCTGGCCCAAAAGGCCATTTACTAAATCAGAGAGATAGGTCGATCTGCTCTCATTCAATAATGAATTGAATTTTCATTTACATTTCGACCCAAAAAAAAAAAAAGAATCTTAATTCACATGAATTTATAGATGATAGGACCGCTTGGACTCTGTAAATACTTTTTATCGTAATTCACTGGAACCTAAAAAGAAAAATGAAAGATTTGGGTCAGATGGAAAAGTCAAAAAATATTTGTGATTAAGATTAAAGGGCCAAGCAGACCCTAGTCCGTTTTAAAGTGTATCCCATCGCTCAATGAATTATTGAGATTTGGTCGCAATGCTCGTAGCGCCTTGTCAATTCTCGCACCAACCGTCGAGCCCCAACGCGAACATCATCGATCCGGAGTTTGTCCGAGCAGACTTTTTGACAATGCCGTATTTGTGTTGAACTGTATATGTGAAACTGGCTACATCAGCTCAATTGAGACTTTCGGATGGAGTAAGATCGATTGTTGCGAGAACTTTGGTAATATGTATGATCTAGAGACTGAACTGAGAATATAGTTTCTGCCTGCGAAGTTCATCTTGCAGATGAATTGAAGGTAGATGTCGGATGAAGTTGATAATTACAAGAATCCGTTTTCGCGGGCTTTAAATTGGGTAGCAAGGGTTCGGTTTGGTGTTGCTTAAGATAGGCTTCATTCAAGGAAAGGAATTAGCATGAGCCCTTCTCTTGCTCTCGAGAGATTGAATTTGGTGGCTGGCAGCTTTCGTTTCGGGACTCTAATCGGTTACAATCCGATGCTTCGAATCTTTGGGATCGGGTTATCTACGCACCCGCTTGAAAAAAAGTTAGTAACCTAAAACCAGCTCAAAATTCTATCCGACAATAGTCGGTAAGTTGCTCTGATTGACCTCGATAATTTCTGCATATAGTCAATGAATTGAAGACCTCTTTCGATCAATTTTTATGGATTGGAGGAATGTATGCCCGGGTTAGGTCGGGCTCAGCTTGCCGCTTCGGCCCCAAACTCCAACTGCTTCCTGGGCTCTTCACCAGGCCCATGCAGCAGATCCATGGGCTTTGGTGGTGGGCCCATTGGCTTTGCTCCCTTACCCGAAGCCATTTAGTACTTCTTTTTGTTTGGTGATTACATATATCTTTATAAAAATAATCACACTTCATCACAGGAAAAAATGAAGAAGCAAAACTCATTGGCCATCCTTGTAAGAAGAAGCAAAAAGAAAAAGAAAAAGAAAAAGAAAAAGAAGTTTTTTTTATTTTTATTTTAAAAATGTTTTCGAAATTTTTTTTATAAGAATAAATGAGGCGTTGAGGTTGATTTTGGAGGCCCTAACATTTTTCCCTTTTAAAACTACTTTTACCGAAAACCCTCTATCCCAGACACGATACTTGAGCCGAGCATTTAGTTTTAACGTAGGAATACCGAACATGCGCTTCTATATAGCTACTTAATTAAGAAAATTCTATAAATTGAGTATTAAATAAATGAGATTGACCTGTTCTAAGGTACCAATCGTCACGTTCTCCGCCCTAGGAGAACCAGAAACTACCATGATATGATGAAAGGCACAGGTGCATGCATCACGAATTACGCAATGTGGATTGAATCTTAATCCGTTAACACGCTATTGACACCAGCCGGACTTCAAGTCTCCACAACAGTCCACATGAAATTTCCCACAAACAGCAAACGACCGGCCGGAACATGTCCCGGTGTTAGCTTGGGTCCTCCGGCGTTAGGAAAAGCCCCCTAGCTGGGAAGGTTCATGGAATCTACTGAACGACTTTAAACAATTAAATCAAATCCGACGACGACTCATTAAATGTCGTCCGTCCTGTCCCTCCATCGCCGCATGCGGCTGAAAGCAAAACGAGTTTTGCATGCGCACATGCGGAAGTCCAAAACTCGGACGAGGGCCTTTGAATCTTTCGTCCCTTTTCGCACTGTTTCGTGAAGTCTTTGGTCTTCGAGCAGCCATCCCTCCCGCCAAACACAAAAGGTCAAAACGGACACGAGAGCAAGCGGGTTTTGAACGACGGACCTTTGATGATGCGGCTTCCTCGTGGCCTTTCACAGCCTCACAAACCAGCTGTACCTCTGACCTACCGTTTGAACTCTCGAATGAAAACCCCTAGGATAGGTAGATGCTTTGGTAGCTTACGGTTCATTAGGATTCTAGCTCCTTGGATGCTCGAAAATCTCCGTGTGATCAAAGCGCGGTGCCGAGCCGCAATATCAAATGCGCGTGATCATCAACAATCATATAATCGATATTGATTTGCATGGAAAAGTTTTCTAGAAAGGTTTAAACTTATTACACTTTTACTAATTCAATTCTAAACCTTTTAAGTATATCAATTGAGTTTTAAATATTTTCACGTTTTATCAATTGAATAATTTTAGCCAATTGAATGCCGACTATCTTACATGACAAGCAAACAGTTTTTAATAATATTTTAATATTTTAATATTTTTTATTTATTTATTTATATCTCTTCTTTTTTTTCCCATCTTTCTTGGGTCGACCATCATCAAGCCTCGTCAATGGCCGGCAAAGATCGTTGATCCCAATTGAGGACCACCCTCACTAGGGGCCAATGCCTAAGGTTGGTGAGGGCAGCCCTTGCTTGAGGCTTACAACCTTCGGAGGTACTTAATTAGTAAAATATGAAAATATTTAGAACTCAATTAGCATAATTAAAAAGCTTAGAATTGAATTGTTAAAAACAAAATATGTTTGGGACTAATTGGATAATTTTACCTTACATGCATATGGTGAAAGAGGTAAATATCAGCACCACTTATTTCTTTATAAGGGGAGAAGTGGAGAGATCAGACTTTCCAACTCTAAGATGGGATGGCCAAAGATAATATATTCATGAAGAAAAACACATCAGATCAACTCCTGTCTCTGTTTAGTAAACTTACGATTCGTCAATGAGGATTAATAATAATAACGGCTCTCGAGTACGGTCCCCTTTTTCAAACAAGAGCAGGTACCCACAATTCCAAAGACAGAAATTTCAGCTTCCAAAGCAAAGTTCTAAAAGCCAGTTCGGCTTAAAATATCGTGGCCGAATCACTCGAGTCAATTCAAGAAACCCACTTTTTCTCGAGCTGTCACGGGAAGTCGTCATTCTTCATCTTAAATTAATGGGATTTCGAGGAGAAGCCGAAGCTGCTGGAAAAATTAGGGCGCCAGCGCCAGCGCCAGCGCAAATCCAATCTCCTCCGCACGCCAGAAGGAATTTTCCAAGACCTCCCAGCCAATCCCGTCTCGACATCTCCCGATCGTCCCATCTGCACGTGGCATAATAATCAAGTCCCGACCTTTATCGCGAAAAATCGACCCCCCCTTGCCCTTTTTCCCCTTTTCTTTAGTCGGGTCGACCGATGAGTGGTGGATCTTGCCCGTAATCTCTCTCGAAAAGTCTCCTAGTCCTAGCTCCGCTATCTGAAGATGGGTCTTTTACACGTGTCGACCTCCCAAGCCCGCCCAGCGATCTTCTACGTGTCGGTTTGACTCGCCATCGCAATATCCATCAAAGCTTCCGAGAAGACTCCACGTTCACGAGATTGGAAAAAACAGAGAGTGTAGGCCGACGTCAGTGATGGAGATGAGAGCAGTCTGGTCCTCGGAAGACCGTTCCTCCGGCCTTGACCCCGTTCCCCCGCGCATCGCCATCGCCACCGCCCAATGCTTGCAAGACATCGCTAAAACGGAAACGCCTCAACGCGCCACGAAAGGCCACTAGAAAAACGAGATCTTTCGAAACGCAAAAATGAAGCGACAAGCCAGGGCGCCAGAAGATTGATGAGTGGAAGAAACCCTAAACACGACCACATCGTCCGCGCTCACACATGAAAAATGATTATAATAATGATGATGATGAATGATGATGTTAGAGAGCGAACTCCGTGAAAAGGAAACGACATGTGGGGGTGGCGTCCGACCTCGGCTCCGGCCGTAGACGTGGTCCCGCGAATGCGACGCCGTTTGCACCGCTCTTTGTCCTTGTCCTTGCCCTTGCCCCATGGCCCATCTCCCCGCCCCGTCGCTCTCCTCCTCCTTTTTGAATAAAGCCCCCCGGCCTAACTCTCCCCGATCCCCACACCACGCGTAGGCACGTGTCCCCGAGGCGTATGCCCACGTTGCTCCGTAGCTCACCCGTGATAAACGACTCCAGCGGGTACGAAGTACAACCCGCCCTTCGATCGCGAGGAGATTAGAATTGACTCTGTTCGGAAAACCAGCATTAATGACGTGGCGTGGGGACAGGAGCCTCGCGGGGCGGTACGTAGATGGCCGGACGTTATTTACCATTCGCCCTAGGAATAACAATTCATACACCGAAATCTTAGTAAACGACGAACGAGATTTATGTAAATGCTGAGGCACGATTTGGACATTGCCCTAGCCGATCATTGCCTTCTAACCATGTGCACCAAACGCGCTTAAATCCACCGAACGGTCCTCCCGAAAATTTCCCTTTTTGAAAACATAGGGGGGAGGCGACGCTTTCTAAAAATCGGACCGGGGAGGACGACACGTGTCCCCCCGCCTTGACTGACTCCCGTTTGTTCGTTTTCCCACCGGCGGTGCATGCACCGAAGGGGACGGGGGAGGGGGTGAGGGCTCGTACAGGCCCGGATAAGGTCGGCCCAACTCGACTCGCCTCTCCCCGCTTTTTCCGGAGGAGTACGTGGCGGGCTGCGGACAGAGGTGGGGCCGATGCATGATGCAGCCAGCACCTTTGAAAGTGACGACCGTACTTATCGCTCTCTCACATCTAAGGGGAGGCTCTATAAATAAAGCTCCCAGATCTCACGTTTAAGAAAAAAAAAAGAAAAGAGAGAGTTTCAAATTGAGAAATTTGGTCGACTCTCTCTCTCTCTCTCTCCTCCCTCTCCCTAGAAATCGCCCCTGCCTCTCTCTGTTTCTCTGTCTCTCCCTGAACCTTCAAAATTTCGAGAGCTGAAATGGGTGTTCCGGGGACCGATCCGCTGGCCCAGCTGAGCCTGCCGCCCGGCTTCCGGTTTTACCCGACCGACGAGGAGCTCCTCGTCCAATACCTCTGCCGCAAGGTGGCCGGTTACGAGTTCAGTCTGGAGATCATCGGGGAGATCGATCTGTACAAGTTCGATCCCTGGGTCTTGCCAAGTACGTGTGCTAGGGAGCCCGTTTGATGTTGTCCGTTTTGGGCTTCTGTCGATTTCTTGTGTTGATGGTCTGACGAGAATTTCGTGTGTGTTTTTTCAGGCAAGGCGATGTTTGGCGAAAAGGAGTGGTACTTCTTCAGCCCCCGAGACCGGAAGTACCCGAACGGGTCCCGGCCGAACAGGGTTGCCGGGACCGGGTACTGGAAGGCGACCGGCACCGACAAGGTCATCAGCACCGAAGGCCGCCAGGTCGGCATCAAGAAAGCCCTCGTTTTCTACATCGGCAAAGCCCCAAAAGGTAACAAGACCAACTGGATCATGCACGAGTACCGCCTCCTCGCAAGTACCTGCAAGAGCGGAAGCACTAAGGTATTCATTTGAATCTTGAAAGTGTCTCCTTTTTTTTTATAACGAAAACGCGATTCGATTCGAGCGGTGTTCATCAAGCCTTATCGACTGATGTTCTTGGTATGTGTGTATCCGCAGCTGGACGAGTGGGTCCTGTGCCGAATCTACAAGAAGAGCTCGGGCGGGCAGAAGCCCAGCACCTCGACTTCCTCGAGCAAGGAGCAGAGCCACGGCTCGCATTCGCCTTCCTCTTCATTGGACAACATGTTGGAAACTCTGCCCGAGATCAACGACCGGCGCTTCGCGTTGCCGCACGCGAACTCGCTCAGGATCGCGCAACACCAGCAGCAGCAGCAGCAGCAGCAGCAGCAGCGGCATGAGCAGAAGCCCAGCCTGCAGGCCCTGATGGGCTCGGGCAGTTTCGATTGGGCCACGCTCGCGGTCTCAACTTGGAGCCCCAGCAACAGCTCGTCCCGGTCAGCCAGCCTCAGCCTCAGGGGCTCGTGAACTACGGCGGTAACGACGTGTTTGTACCTCAGATGAACCGCCTCGACGGCCTGCAGAGGCAGCAGCTCGGCGGCTCGGCGAACGAGGAGGTGCAGAGCGGGATCAGGACCCAGCCGCCGCCGCCGGCGGCCGGGCTATACCAGCCGAGTTCGACCGGGTTCGCTCAGAACCTGGCGAACTCGCTCGACCCGTACGGGTTCCGCTACTCGGCCCACAACGTCGGGCTCGGGTTTCGGCAATGAGAAAGCAAATGACACGTGTACATGGGCATAGAACCGGACAGATGGACGCAAAGGTGCAAACAAAACAGGGGGCGGCTCTGTAAATAATTAGAATTCCGGGGGCTAACTTGAATGGTTTTTAGATTCGAAATGGACGGCGTGGATTCATTTTTAGGTCGGTGAAGAAAAAAAGGAAAAGAAAAAAGTTGGGGGTGGATCATGCTAACTTCAATTTTTTTGAGGTCGGATTCAGTGTACACAGGCGAATACAGACAAAATCAGTTCAAGTATTGTCGTTTGTAAATACAGGAAAGTTGAGGGGCAAAACTGCAACGGCGTGATGAAGGGCTTGGTGGTGGCGATGGTGTCTCTAGCCTATAGGATTGGTGATGTGGTGGGGCCAGGGATTGGATATTGGTGCAACATTAGGTGGGGGGGTTGATGACTATAGTGTTATTTATTTTATTGGGTTCACATTGCCATATGAAATGTATGTAAGCTTTGATTATAGCATGACATTGTTCGAATATTGTTCGTGTTATGAGAACGGCTTGTTGTCTAATTCCATCACATTTTTGCTGTCCTTCGCCAGGGGCCAGGTGGGCAACCCGGGCCTTTTAATTTTGCGTTTGCTGAATAATTCATCAAGTTTAGTTCTTTTTGGGATGTTGATTCATGTGATGGGATTTACACGTCGGTAACATGTCGGTACGAATTGAGATCGACTAGAGTAAATCATGGATAAAGGGCATGGCTAATAGACGAACAAGGGCCACAATCATTAAATGGCGCATGTCAATTTTATTTGTTTCTTTCTCTCTCTCTCTCTTTTTTTCTTTTTTGAGCCGATCTTCGTGGATGCACATTAGCATCGCTATTCACGTGTAACGCATAATTGGATGCACGAAGAAATATATGCATTGGTGATTTGTACAGAAAAGAATTGAGCGAAAGTGAAATATTTGGAAGCTATTGGAGTGGTTGGAGATAAAGGGATTTGATTCGCAAACGCGATTGATAAATCCATTTGACTAATTATTATAGATAGACACATTGATAAAGTCGAATCTATTTTTTTATAATTGAATGTTACGACTTGAGTGTTTTTATAACATGAAAATATAACTTTTTGAATATTCTAATCTGCATTGAGATCTTTTTGAGGATACACGAAAGCCGTCTCGTTAACTTGTATTGAATAAACCTTTGTCCACATACCACCGGGCGGAAACCCAACATTACAACCCCATCAAACATTTCTAAACGTGAGTCATGGCTAACGATTTAATGACCGAAATGAGAAAAACCCCACCCTCTTTTGTTTGCATCTTTGGTTTTCTCTCCCTATGGAAAAAGCTACGATGCCTTTGGAATCATACCCTTTTTTATGCCATATACTATTGAGGATGAGCATTGACCTTTCGACTTTTTTTCTTGATTCTCGCACGTGTGGTTAATTCGGCTGCTGAAAGGCAGATCTTTGTTGCAATTTCTTTTTTTTTCCAAATGTTGACTTTTGACCGGGAATGCGCTCGGGCATCACAGTTTCAACCGTGTAAGGTAACGATTGCCGACACACGTACGCGACATGAATCCAACGTAGGACGAAACTTGGCGGTTGTGTGTGTCTTGGACAATCTTTTCACCGTCATCTCATCAGCAAACTTATAATTCACTCGATCCATGTGTATGGAGTCAGAGGCGAATGTCCACTTCCACCAACTCTGATATAAAAGATGACATAAATAATTCTTCAACTTTAATTTAGTGTGCAACATCATTTTTAGATCGTTAATTAGTTTGATTTGATTTCTAAATTATTAGTGACTTTTCAATTTATATCATAAAATATATGGAAAATCTTGAATTATGGTCCTTTTGCCAATGGCTTCCATTTCGTTAAGTTTAAACGATGGAACAAAAAAAAAGAAGTACTTGTAAATTATTCATGCAAGATATTTATCTTAAATTAGGATATAATAATTCATGTCGATAGAATAATTAACATTGCATATCGCATTCATTTAACATTTTAAAATTTTAATATAGTTGGTAGTGAATCTCACATAATATCAAAACCGGATGTTTTAAGTTCAAATATTTCCAAACTCTATTTGTCTCTTTAATTAAATATGTAAACATTTAGTATTAATAAAAAACCCGACTAAGCGTGAGGAGAAATGATAGAATAATTAAATATTAAAAAATACTTTTATCTAATAGTTTAAATTTTTATAATAGTTGGTAGTAGTCTAAAAAAATTTCACATGCGTCATCAAATAACAATGGACATGTCAATGCCCTAGTCTTTTCTCCCCCTTTTCTAAAGTAAATGAATAAAAAGACGAATATGTTTATTCCTCTTTTCTATTAAATCTAACTCGGCATATAATAATCCATGTCATCAAATAGCGATGGATTTAAAGTTGAGGGATTATAGTGAAAAAAATTAAAGTCCGGAGTTGAGATTACATACTGAGCCAAAATACAAATTGTATATATGTCATTTTTCCTTGTGTTTAAGTAGTAATATTTTTTTTCTATGTTTAAATAGTGGCTTGCAAAGACGTCCGACGGTACCACAAGGCATCGGAGGGTGGTGTGACCCCGTAAGGGATTTTCGGCAGTTCCTCAGTCAACAAAAAAAAAAAACACATATTCCTATGAACAACATACAAAAATTACATCAAAAAGTAATGATCGTGTTAGAAATTGACCGCACCAACGTTATTTTAAATGGGAATGCTTATCCTAATAACCCCTCCTAATAGTAAAAAAATCTTTACTTCAAGGCCAGGTCAGCTTTTCATTCCTTAGTTTTGGGGGGGAAGCAAGACGTCGGCGGATATGGACCACAAGTAGTTATTGCGGCATTTCAACCACGTTGTAAAAATTAAACAACAATCCCACGCGCGAGGCGGATCGAAGCACCAGCATTTTCCACGTTTCTTAGATAGGGACCGACTTTAGAACCTAGTACTTATCCCTATAATTCCACGTCCGTTTTCGGTGGTGGCTATTTGGACTTTACTGTTCCACCGCAGGAACAAAAAGGAAAGGAAAGAAAAAAATGCGATTTGGCCACGACCCACGACCGAGACCCACCTAATGCCGACGTGTGCGCTTACATCACTCCATTGCTGTTCGCTCTGGCCGAGGTTCCATGCAATGAATTCTGCGTCAAAAATATCTGCGAGGTGCGCCCCGGTTCCTCTCCTATCTTTCTTTTCCTTTCTTTTCGATGCTTTTGAAGAACGTGGCCGTCTGGAACAGGGAAACGTGCCGAATTCCGTCTCTCTCCCGGGCCAGAACAAATTCTCGATCTCGTCGAAACAGGGAAAGGGAAAGAAGACAAAAGTTACAGATATAGATTAGGGGAATGGATAAGCATCGCATGCCCTTTACTTTTCCTCTCCTTTTTTGCGGGTTTTGGCTGGCGGGGATGTTGAGCGGAGTTTCGATTTTTCAAACCACCGTGGAAATCGGCCGATGTGCGAACCGGGGACGACTTATGGTCAAGACGTTGAGGATGGATGAGAAGAATCTCTGGCCATTTCCCGAAGATGGCGTTGCCCGAAATCCTTTGCGATGGGGGCTTAGTCGTACGTTGGGCTGGCGGTGTCGTTGGCCCATGATGACGTGAATGGATGGGCCGGTATTCATTTCCTCAGTTGAGGGACGAAAAATGGGTCGGCCCAGGCTCATTGCCTAAGCCCATACACCGTGGCGACGTTGCTCAAGAAGCGTGTGTGCCAAGCCCCTGGATCGGGTGGATTCCACGTCGGACCTGCCAAATTCAAGGGCTCGGGGCTCGCACGTACCAGGATCAGTTTTAAGAGATTTTTCTATCGTGCATCGTCTAGCCACTAACGCATCGACCTGACAGACGATGCCATGCCGGCACGTCTCGTGTCAGCTTGTAGCCAAAGCACCAAGGTTTTATGCTCATGTGGTGACGCCGTGTTGTTTAACTGTAAAGATTTATTATGACGAGGACTGGGAATGGTTGTCAGGCTTAGAGGACCTAAACAATGAGCGGTTCCTAACATGCTTTTTAAGATGACGGAGTAGGCAGGAATGAATTAAGTTGTGCACTGAAAAAGAGAAGTGTAATTTGAGATTTATATGTGAAAAATGAAATTGACTTACAGAGATGCCTTTTAACATTGCGACAATGCTTATGTTTGGAACTTTAAATTTAAGCTTGTTCAAGTGAGAACACCCTTAGAATAGGTGACCTCTCGAGAAGAAACTCGCTTATACGCTAAAGAACAAAACTACGAGGCTCGGATCAAAGTGGACAGTATCTTGATGAGTTAATCTAAAATGTCACGTTAACAAAGAGTCTCAAGAAAAAAAGTATGGTGGCACATCATCCGAGGCTGCTTCCTGAAGATCCTCCTTTGAACGCCTTGGCGATAAAGACAAAAGGGTCAACCTCTTGGAACTACGCGTCAATGTACGTACTTCCGTAGTGTCCATGTCATTGACAACTAAGGATCAAATCTTAGCCGAATCTAAGCATGGTTTGCGAAACAAAACCTTGGTCTACTCTTTAATGCTTCTGTTGGCCGAGCGAGAGACCCATTCTTTCGTCGAGTCCAATCGCGGAGAAAGGGCGAATCGCTGTGGATTAAGGTAAGTGCGCAAGCTTCCACCATACGGTCGGCCGCCCAGATGTCATGTTTTGCTTCTCGAATCGCTGTCCTTTGTGGAGAAGGAAACATGTGCAGATGTCACGCGGGAGAAGAATATTCAATCGGTAGTTGTCTATTTTATTGAATTGGAGGACCCTCCTGGAGGAACTCCGCAAATAAGAGATAAGCGTTTGTGCAAGTCTAAGTCTTAATGGGCCCTCTTGACTTGATTAACATTGGTAGTCTCGAAAGATCCGTATGCCCATGCAAGCCTCCCCACTAAGCTTATCAAAAGGTGAAAGCTCCAGCTCCACTGGAATGAAATCTATTGTTTTCTTCCCGAAGTTTCATGGAGGAAGAAAATGTTTAAGGTTCAAAAGATATTTTGTCCAAAAAGATGCCAAATTTATATTAAAAGAATAGGTGAAATAGCAAGAAATAATAGTTCTTAGTCAGAAAGACCTTTTGGATGATAGACAAAACCAAAACACCAGTGATACACATATCACGCAGTCACACAATGACTCATAGCTTTGTTGTCTATGTCACGTAAGGGGTGAAGCTTTCCTCCATCCCTAGTTAGAGGAATTTCATCCGTCGTTACATTTGATTGATGGGTGACAAATATAGACATTGCTCACTTTTGATTCTAATTAATTTTGCATGCGGATGATATTCAAAACTTATAACCTACTAATCAAAAACATGGTTGTTAGAAAATATGACCTATTGTATAATAATATATGTCAACATCTCATATTTTCCATACGGGATTTCAAGTTACACACTCGAGACCTTCATATTTCGTGATTGTAGATTGTTGATTAATGCTAAGTGTATTTCATATATACAAGCTTCCTTTCTTCTTGACCCTGAGATATAATTTCGCTGTTAAGCATGGAGCAAGAGCTGGGGCAGAACCTTGGACAGTCGTCGGTCAATTACTTTGTTCATATGATGAAGGACCTTACTTATAGACATTAAATGTCCAATTGATTGATCTTCATAGAAAAGGTCCGCACCTTAATCATATATGAAAATCGTTAATGGGTATTATTCCTATAATGAAAACTTATTATATGTGTGATATTATGGAAAATGTAGCCAGATCAATGCTAAGTGTATTTCAGAGGTGCAAAATCCCCTTTTCTTTACCCGCAGGTATGAAATAAATTCAAGATCAAGCAACTGGGTAGAGGTAAGGCAGATACCTTGGACAGTCAGCCGTCAACCAAAAAAAAGAAAAAGATAAAGAAATACATGTATGAAAGCACTCTAAAAACCCTAGTCCCCAGTAATGACGCTGAATCTCCCAAACAAAACTCCAGACTTGAGTTTTTTCTCAAATTCGATATCAGCTCGATCACAAACAATCGGATTCACGCAACCCCTTTTATTCGGCATATCGGTACATACCTAACTCGTGAATAAACCATACTTACGTGTATTTGTGTTAACTCTAAATTCGTATACGTATTTTGGTATGGCGTATAAATGTGAAACTGTGGCTTTTAATCTCGAGCACAACGTGCAAAAATTGTGTAACTTCCTATTCAAGGCAATGATCGCTGATCAAGCAAAAGGAGTGCATGCTCGTGGGGATAGTCTTGAGGAAAAGAAAATTGACATCAACTATATTATCCATAACTTGACCATTGACATTGATGCTTCCGACTCTATAACACCTGAAAAGTTATGAATTTCTCTCCTTCGATAAGTTTATAGAGAATTGGCCAAAAAAGTTCTTATATATCATTCACTTGATCTAGTAATATTTTCTTTTTACGAAGTATGAAAATTAACTATTATAGGTTTTATTTTCTTGTTTTCGATCTCTTGAATTACGACAAAAAGTTGACTTGGGATTATAAGTTTTTTTAAATATAGTTAATTGTGCTTCACAAAGGTCTTGAGGATAAGGAAATCTTCCATGTTGGAATTAAATTTTCCTCTCGATATATCACCCCAGTGGATCCATATATAGATGCATCACTTCGACCATATATATTTTCAGGTTAGTTAATGCGCATGATAAATACTTTTAACGATATCAACACTAAATTTACACTCCTTGTAAAAACACACTTCATTGTTGGAGTCACAAGACGTCAGGATTTTATTTACTCTTATTATATCTACGTTGAAAGAGCTTTTCGTGTGAAATCATATTTCCTAAGTTTGTCAAAGGAACGTCGACCGAATTACATAAGCCTGTGTTTGTTTCCCTTTTGAATCTAAAAGATATGGTCGCCGCAAGTAATTTAATCCGGGGAAAAGGATCGTGTGAACGCAAAGAGCTTCACTTTCAAAGAACAGGCAAACACATCATACAAGATCCTTTCATATCATGCAGACAATGTCCACCTTGTGAACGCAATGGTAATGGAATGGTTTGACATTGTGCTGCTGATGGATCGAAAGTGATGGATATCAGAGCAATTGGTCTAAGCCAAAAAGAAGAAAATAGGGTTGCCAGGTCAGGGTTTCTGCACGTGTTGCGCTGTGCATTTTCAAAGGGCGTGATTATTTCGGGTCGACGAATTAGGTGAAGTGCAGGAAAAGCTGATGATTCCGTATCGAGCTGAAGGGAAAAAAACACAAATGATATTTTATGCTAACTGACTAAACCAAAGTCTCTGTCATGCGATTAGGACTTGGCCGGAATCTGTTACGGGGGCGAGGAAATTAGGCCGGCCTCGTGGCAGAAAGCTAGGGCTTTTGTCTCAACCTTGTTTCTAGCTTCAAGAAATTCACGAGGTAGGAGAAAGAGAGAATCGGATTTGCCCGAAACATTGCATGAACGACATAATCCCTAACTACAGAAAACAACATATTGAAGAAATGCTACCTAACTATATCAACGTGCTCGTCAAAAGATTGCTTTCGTGACCACCCCACATCCAGCGGACGTCGATCGATGTGCATCTAAATATTCTGCAAAAACAAGTGCTGATCCATAACTTCTAATCTTGGGATAAGCATGTCTATAAGTAGCAACCCACTAGCTTTCTCAGCTATGCTTCAAAAGCCAGATGGCACTTGAAGCGTGGTTTAAGGTGGAATATGCACACTAAATAAAGCTTGCTAAATTTCAAAAAGCTCTTAGTTTGCTCGCGGTGCTGAGAAGAGAGGAGGATTTACTGGGAACGATTAAGGACCACCGATACTTCGGGAAAAGAACGGACGAGAACAACAGAGTCCATAGAAACTATTCGACAAGGGAAACCCTAATTTCGATGGTGATGACATAACTTGCTCTCAGTAATCAATATCATAACCATCCAAGAGGGGCCGCTCCAGAAAACGGGTTGCTTAGATTTTCTGAGAATGATTTACCAAGTCGTTCTTGTAGCTTTAGCATTTAGAGATCACGAGATGTCGCAAGAAGCATAGGATGACCTCGCACATGCACGCTTTCTTTGCGCTTTTATCTTGGACGAGAGATGGAGCGATAAAGATCAAGTTAGGCTTACCATGAGGGTATGAAATCCAACCGGTACCTTATTTTATACGACGTAGGTTTCGCATCTCCCATTTGACTTAATTTAGCATGCAACTCACATGGACGGCCAGAAGAGATGGCCGCTCAACATGTTCGTTTTTATCTCAGTCCGACCTATGCATTCATATCTTTGTACGACAGAAGATGACGTTTTCTATGAAGGGAGATGGATGCCCAAAAGTTGTCCAGCATCATTCCGGTTATAGACTTGGTGAGACTACAAGGCCCAATCGGGAAGGACCATATGGTTTCCTCAATTTGACCCTTCGTACGATTATTAGTGAGTTATAAACATGAACATCATTCACTTTTAATTTTGATTTAATTAATTTTGTATGTACCAAGGTTCATAAATTGCTTAGTCACCAACTAGTGACGTGGTTGGAGGAAAATATAGCCATATGGGAAACTGCACGTATAAACATATATAAGTAGATTCCTTCTCTTACATGCCTGTGATTGATCTTGTAACGAAACGTCGAATCGTTCATTGATGAGGCTGCGTTATGTGTCGACTATTCGACTCTGGTTGGTGGTCATGAGAAAAAAATTAATTCATGCTACTTAAAATCCCAATCAACTTCCCTCTCCCGCCCATTCTCTCGTATCTCCTTCCTCACTTGGTACGCCAGCGCGTGGGGGGAGGGAGTGAGAGAGAGGGAGGTTTACGGGAATAATTATTAAAAAAATTCTACATCTATTATGCAAATACCAATTCAATTATAAACATTTCACTATGGTAAATTTAATCTTTAACGATATGCCAATGTAATATTTTCGGCTGACAATCATTGACGTGGATACTAGTATGGCAATGATGATATTGATATGGATAATTTTTTACAATTTTTTTTTATTTATAGAACTTTTATATAATTTTCCATTTTTTTTTATCTTACCTTATCTTATCTTTTTTCATTCTTCCTTCGTTGGTCACTATGGCTAGCTAGCAGCCATAGGCAAGGGTCAGGGTCGGCGAGGTCAACCCTCACCAAATTTGGCAAGACTAGCGAGGCTTTGCCTGCTTGACAAGATTTGAGCCTCATTGGCCCACCCTTGCCTATGGCAAGTTGCTAGCCATCGATGAACAAAGAAAGAAGGAAAAACAAGAAAAGAGAAAGAAAGAAAAATAATAATAAAATAATAAAAATTTAAAAAATTGCAAAAATTGTTCTCGTCAGCGTTGGTTGTGTCCCGCACGACAACTGATGTCTACATTAGTGATTGTTAGTTAAAATTGGCCAAAAATCTTATATTAATAAATTATTAACATATTTAGGAATATATTGGCTAAATTGAAAGGTTTATAACTAAATTGACATTCATGCAATAGGTCATGGATTTTTTTAGTAATTTTCTCGAGGCTTAGGAGGGTCTTTTTGTCTTTTTGCATTAATTTTTATAATGTTCAAATGTGGGCAACCAAGAGGACAAATGATGGCCGAGTAAGCTTGTCCCGTATAACAGTCGAAGATATGTGTGGGAAAGTCAAATGTTCCACATCCTATCGCGCGCTCCAACAAAAAGTCATCGATGAGGCCAGTGACCTGTCTCTATAAGACTGTTATTAGTCTCACAAAAGATTTTGGGGCAGATAAAATGAATTGATTGCCGTACAATTATACATCCAATCAGACAACTAGAAAAGATATAAAAATACAAAGCGCGTCGCTCTTTAACAATTCAAGCATTAAAACGTGAGCTTCAAAATTGCAATGTTATCAATCAATAGTCTAAATACATAAACAACTTGTCATTTGGATTTAGCGACAACAGACCAGCTGTTTTAGAATTGTTTCTCCATACATACATACATACAAATATCAAGGGAGAGATATAGATAAACTTCGAATAAGTCCAGCAACTTTGCCGTTCGAAGAACGTCCATCCATGTGCTTAATCCCCTACAATTACTAAAATGAAGGCGGGGATGTCGCGCGGGATCCACAGAATCGGAAAGACGCGAAGAAGATCGCGTAGGGCACAGCATGAGATCTTGCATGGGGCCTGTGTAGTACCGATGGGTGGGAGGCATTTTTCTAATCGCTAACTTTAATTCTTTAGGGCAGCGACATTCTTGTCTTTTCTCATTTGCATGTTTAGCGCAATAACGCCCCGAGAAAGACCGGCATCGAACGTAAAAGGGCATTATCCGACCTGCGGTATTATCGCGCACGGCTTGAGGATGCGGCAGACATGTTTTCGTGCGTTGGCAATTCGCGACGACATCATCGGGATTGGGTCGCCCTTTGATCCCTCTAAGCGATGCCCACGTACCATGCCAACCACGTTGGAGGATATTGGGAAAGACTTGACCCCCGGCTTTGCCATTTGGAAGTGGAAAGGTTTTAGGGTTAGGAGTTTCGAACAGTGAAAGTTGGAGATCGATGCTGGCGATAATGGAGGAGCTTTTGGCGGAATCACCGTGTCGGACGGAGTATATAAAGAATTAGAATGAAGGATAGGGATCTTCCATTGCTAGAAAAAAAAAAAACAGAATGAGACATAGTGACCCCAAATCGATTGACGTGCTCCTAGATTTAGGGAAATTTGCCCTCTGTCTACATGCCCATTAGCATACACAAATTTACTTGACTTTGGTACAATATGAACTTTTTACAAGATAGCTTTCGAATAACATCTCATTTTGTTAGATGAGTAAAGATTCGTCACACATGGATGGAAATTGATACCCAATATAAATAGTCTTAACAAATCGTGACATCTTTGTGACAAAGAGGGGCTTAAGATATGAGTGCCAATTAGTGTTCACAAGCCTTTGTTCGTGTAATGCCGAATTCAGGATATACTATTAAACAAGTCGGCCTGAATTATGATATAACTAATTATTTATGCATAGGCGGTGTTATAATGTCACATCGAAAAGGAAAAGCTAGCTGGGAGGCCCTTGGATTCATGCTCAGCGATCGAGCACAAGGAGTTAGAACCTCTACAGACTGAAGGGAAGGGCACCTCCGGGCCAATTAGCGACTTGGAGCGGAACGGCTAGCCAAACAAAGTGGGGGAGTGTCTAGGGTTTGGGGCAAGGAGGAATGTACAAAATGGAGAACACGGTCGCGTCGTGGGTGCGTCACGGACAAACCCGTGAAGCGATCCCCACCACCCGCCCCCCGACGGGTCGACGTCGAATGCGGTTGTTGCGATTTAATTAAAGAGGCGCAGCGAGGAGACGCAAAGGTTAGGTGCGCCATTAGAGAGTGTTTGATTTTGTTAAATTGCATCATTACCACCCCCCCCCCCCCCATCCCCATAGTACGAGAGCGAGAGGGGAGAGATGGTGGGGTAAGGTGGGGCCCGCCGATAAGAAATGGACTACAGGATATGACAACCCGGTGGGGCCCGCCCGGTCTTTCCTTCCCGTAGCCAGCAGCGGGACCCGCTCCCGCATTGTTCCCTTCCTCCCCCGCCCCCTCCATCTCTAGATTTTTGCGCACCAAGCCCACCTCCTTGTCTTTCCTGGACGCATTATCCTTTGCTGGGATCGTGGTGCAAAAGTCATTTCGATGCAACTTCGATTTTTGACTCCATTCGTCTCCCGATAATACTCTTATTCTCAAGCACTTTTGTCTTTTTTTGGTGGAATTACTTTCGAGGACTTCATTTTCCTAATTTTTCCTTTATTGTATTTTGCAAATAATGTGGAAGCCTTCTCTTCTTCTTCTTCTTCTTCTTTTCCTAATATTAGGTTAGAAAGCTGTGAAATATGCATTTGAGAAAAAAGTTTTTGAGTATGATTTTAAAGTCTCAAGTTCCAAAGCCAAGGACCTAGGCCTGAGCACAAGCTCAGGGGACACCAACCCATCCTCGAAAGACTCTGCCATGGCCGCTAGAGACCAGGGCATGTTCATGGGGAGTGCTAAGCTGTCGAGGACTTGGGCATGGGTGCTATCTTGGACCTAGGCTGGGGTCTCGAGCTCGATCTCAAGGGGTTCAATCTAGGCTGCCATAAACCCAAGCATGGGAGTTAGTGCCCGTTCTTGGCCTCGAGGACCCAGTCATCAGCACCAATGACTCAAGCATGGTAGCAAGGTATCTTGGTCTAGCCACCGGATCCTAGTCATGGGAGCGGAGGACCTAGGCTTGACCTCAGATGTCCTTTGAGCAAGTGCTAGGGTTCTAGCCCTAGGTGCGAGGGTGCTTAGCCCCATTTTAGCAAACTTGGGCTTGAATCTTAGGACTTAGGTCATATTTTGAAAAAAAAATAATTTATTAAAAAGAGTCATTTTCATTAATTTAAGCATAGTTTTTTTTTTTTCCATATTGTAAAAAAAAAAAAATCATCCACAATACTAAATTTTGAGGTTTTAGCGACGGGGGCCAACTAATTTCTAATTTTAATTTCTTTTATTTAGATAAATATTTGATTGTTACATTGCATCTAGAATCTTAGGTGAATTTGTTTAGTTTTATTACTTATCTGATTTGAATTTATATCTAATAATTTTTTCTTATTCACTCTTTGTAATATGTTTCTAGTTATGGTTTATTGGGATTTCTTTAGGACATTAGGTTGTATAAATTCGTATTATTATCTTATGTAAAGAAAGAACTTGCCTCTTTCGATTGGAATAATTGTCCGAAAAAATCTAGATTTGTTGTTAGTTTTAAACCTTTCAATTGTGTTGATTTAGACTACGTTTAACAGTTATGATAAAACTCGAGATATGATAAAATTTATCTTATCTTGTGTTTGATGCTTGCTCATGACAAGATAAAGTCAAATATAAGGGTCATATATACAAGATAAAATTATCCCATGAAAGATGTGAAATAAATGTGAATGTGATTTTTAACATCCATGATAGGAAAGTTATTTTTCTCAAATAATAAACTTCTTAAATGAACAAAGTTAATATTATATTTAAATATAAATAATATTTGAATTCTAATATAAGAAATTCAAAATAACAAAAAATGACAATTTATTTATTTTATTTTAATCTTATTTTTATTTATATATTCGAATTAAATTCTATTTTATAATATAAAATTAATATATAAATACATATTTTAGGTATATTTAATACATATTTTAGGCATTTTAGTATTTTAGGTATATTAGCACAATTTACTATTTAATAAAATTTTATTAGAGAATGATAGAATGGAAAGAAAGGAATAACAAATAAATTGATTAAAAAAGAGAGGAAATTTAATAAAAAAATAAAATTAAAGTAGGTAAGAGTGTCGCGAGAGATCTCTATCATCTTTGTTTGTAAAATTTTTGGCTTATTTATACTAATATGCCTTTTATACAAAATAATGTACATGATATGGGTGAATAAATTCAACACTATTATTGCAATCACCAAACAATGATAGGATATAGCAAAATCCCTAAATTTCATTTCTACCTTATTCGATCCTACCATGGTTACAGATTCCGACGACCAAATGCAGCGTTAGTTCTAAATCTTTTGATAACTTGCTAATTTAGTCATAAACATTATAATCATATCAACTTAGTCCTATGCATTTTAATAATTTGTCAATGTAGTCCGAACCTTTTTTTACAATTTATTAATTTAGTCATTTCGGTTAATTTTTGTCAAAAATCACTAACGTGATAGTTTAGTTAGCATTGGTTGTCTACATGTTATAATTGGCACTCACGTGAATAATTTTTACATTATTTTCAAATTTTCAAATTTTTATTTTCTTTTCTTTTCTTTCTTTCCCCAATTTGCAACTCTAGGCTAGGAAAGTCACAAGCTAACCCTTGCTAGCTTTTGACCAAAAAAAAAAAAAAAAAACCCTTGCTAGCCCAATATTGCAAAAAAAAAAAAAAAACGGAAAGGAGAACCAAAACATAATTAAAAAATTCATAAAAAAAAAAAATTAAAAAATTTCTATGTTAGCATTGGCCACGCCATGTAGGCCAGCCAACACTGACCAGATGATCACATTAGCAATTTCTAATCAAAATTGATCGAAATGACTAAATTGGCAAATTGTTAAAATGTTTAGAGTTAAATTAACACAATTGAAATGTTTATGACTGAATTGATCGATACAATGGTTTAGGATTTTTTGGACAACTTTTTCCTCTTTTGATGAATTAACAAGTTTGAGAGAGTTTTCTTTATTATTGTGCAAGTTTATGTGCTTGCAAGTTGCGACTCATGTTTATGAGTTTATTATTTTCTAGAATTCGTATCATCAATTATTTCCACCGCGTCAACTGACAATTGAATCATCAACTTTATTAATCTTTTAAGCTCGATTCCTAAACTTTCAATAATTTGATTTTGGTCCATGATCCTTATATTGCACATTTTATTGCTCTTTCTTGCGGGGCGAATATCACTCGTCTTCTTATGGCATCGCAACACGTGTTGAGGACGGGAAAAGATTCTCCCTTGTCACGATCCAATGAGTAGGGCGGGTAATAGGAGCATAAACGGTAAAAGGAGGATTTTCATCATTGTCTTGGTTTGATTCGAAATCGTTGATTTGGACATCACTTTATAGAGTTTTTACGGAAGTAATTATACAGATCGAAGTGGAGCGATAAATTTGAACGTAATCAGTGAAAAGTCCCGTGAAATGAATAGAAATTTAATTGCATATAATGAATGCATCAATTCAATATATGATTATATTGATGATGCTGTGAATACAATCTCGAATATTCAATTTGGAATTGAGTTCAATGAGTAAATATATATTCTATATATATCGAGGGTTTGATTTAGGTTTTAGTTTCTTCTAAAATCGTACCATGCTCATCCATAGGCCTTTTTAAAGTTTGCAATCCTCAATAACTTTTATGTTATCTTAACTTCACAAGTCGAGTCACTTAACTTGTACATAAATTAGAAGATGTGAACTTGTAGCTTTATTCCCAAGCCCTCGTCAACCGTCGCCTGGTAATCTCCACCGGCCATCATTGAGACCCTAGCAATTGGCAGAGGGAAATAGGAAAACAAGAAAAAAAAAAGAAAAGAAAGGGAAAAAATTAGAAAATGTTAAAGAAATTGCAAAAATTGTCTATGTTAGTGCCAACGTCAATTGGATTGTTGCTTAGCAATTCCCTAACAATATTGACCAAAATTGCTGTATTGAAAAATCGTCAAAAGTTTTTAAATTAAATTGATTAAATTGAAAAATTTATGACTAAATTGACATTCGACAATAGATTTAGGACTTTTTTGGTAATTTTCTCCTTAATGTTCTGTATGATGGTTAAAGAACTTTATTCACTTCAAAAAAATATTAGAATATCTTCTTTCTTTCAAAAAAAGTAGAATGTTATCCGGTCTTCTAAATGTCATATCTCTCCCATGAGACACACGATGTTAAGTTGATTCAAAGAAGAGATTTAAATTTTTCAGAAATGGGATGATGAGATGACTCTATCTCACAAAGTACCACTGTGATCTAGATTGGAATAATGAAGATGAGAATCACCCTTTTCTTAACCATGATTAGGTTGTAGGTTAATCCTTTTTGGTCCACAACGTTAATTAGGTGATTAGACAATTAATTAAGAGGGCAACTTGGAGTAATATCATTCTCCATTCACTCTCCGAGAGGGAATTTCAACGTTTATTAAATCATGAATCCACCCAAATGAGAATTTCTCGACCAGGCACGTGAGAATTCAACGTATTCGACTTTCGATGTCAAATGCATGCACCCTTCCTTTCCTTTGCCATATCGATGTTTCTAGGGTTTTAAAGTGACTTTTTCTTCTGCTCTTTTTAAAGAGAGAGCATTATGGGTATGTATATGTGTAAACATATTTATCATTATGGTTATGAACAAAGCAAATGAAAACGATGCAAGACACAGTCATCCATGCTAGGTACCATATTAGTGGTATGTAAACACTTATGAGGATGGATTTCCACCCATTCCATGTTTTACGCGAGCAAAATTGTTGAGGAGTGCGTACTTAATAATCTAAAAAAGGTCTAGTTGAGTGATCAAATCCCGATTTAAATGCGGCATGTCTTGTGTTCGAATCATATCAGCTCCTAATGAAAGTAACTTCCCAGGCTACTAAGCCTACCAAAGTAGGGTGGATTGTGTAGGTTTGTGGATGTTATCTGAATCGAAATATCGAATAAACATGCCATATTTTTTTTAAAATGTTTTTGTAAATATTTTCCGAGGATGACATTTTATGTCCACAAAATATATATGCGTGTGCGTGTGTGGCGGTCATTTAGAATTGTCCCAAAAAAGTTTTAAAACTCTGTTTACAAAAGGTGGGGAAAAATTCTCAAGAAACATGAAACAAGAACATTTGAATCAATTGGAGTTTCGGGTAAAGGATAAAAAATATGGTTCGATTTGCTACAGAATATGTACCCTGAAAGAGAAGTGACGCATAAGAATTTTTTTTTAGATGAGTTGTCTGACATTCCTATCTTAGAGCTCAAAATTATTGCGTTATGAGAAAATATGCATGTACTTGGAAGACTGGTTCTCTAGAAACTAGGCAATATTACTCTATTTCTTTTCGGAAAAAGTTACAGAAAATCTAAACTATATCCACCGTGTTACATATACCCAGAATTTTTTTTTGACATTAACAACTCTAAACTATACTCATTGTGACACATTTACCTTAAACTTTTTCTTATGACATAAAAAATCCCAAAGTTTTTACACATTTGTCATATTTATTCTCCATCAAAGTTCTATTAACTGATTTTTTAGCCACGTGAGCGCCATATCAATATTGTTTACTTTTAAGCATTCATGTAGGTAATTCTTAACAGTTTTATAAGTTTGATGACGGGTAAATGTGTTACATTGATATAAGTTTGGGATTTTTAGTGTCCTAGCAAATTTGTTAGGATAAATATATTATAACGGGTATAGTTTAAAGTTTTTGTTGACCTTTACCATTCCTTTTTTCGTAAGACTAAAGAGGAAAAAAGAAACAAATAGAAACCCTAATTTCTTCGTCATTCAATAACTTTAATTCTAGCCATCATCATCCCATCATCAGTCGTCAACTCCATTGAATATAAAATCGGGCAAATCATAAATCAACACAAGTGCTGAATATAATTTTGAGCTAAACGACAGATTCCTCAAAAAAAAATCACGAGCCCATATGCTCATCTTTGTCTTAGTCAAGAACCTAATAATGAAAGGGCGATATATATTTATTAGATATGCAAAAAGGTGTAGTCACGCTTGATTTTGGAGCCGCAAGTGGTCATTTTACATATGGATATGCATATAATATGTGCGAATTAAATATACGTAAGCATGTAAGAACTCGACAGAAAAATAATGTCATTATTCTCGGAGGAGAAAATTAGCGACACCGAGGGGCAAAGAAACTGAAAAGCGGCCAATCGATATTAGCCGTTAACACATGCTTACCGCCTTTGACATTTTGGGTGCTTTTCCTTTTTGCACACCAAAGGCATGACATCGGCGGGCCCCACCCCACCCCTCCCCCCCGCCCGCCCCGCTTTATTATCCTGCTGATCTTGTTGCCTTGTGCGGGGGCGGGGGCGCTGGTCCCCGCGCGGGCCCCACCCCCTCGCCCCCCCCACACGTGTCGACCCCTGGCGCCCGTTCCCTAGGACACGTGTCGACCCTCCGGAGGCCCTCGCCCCCGGTTGACGTCAGCGACCCGCGCGGCCTCGGTTTCACTGATCCGGCCGCCCCACGTCCACGTCGGCCGCTGCATGGTTTGGGCAAAAGCCGCTGCAGGGCCATTTCCGTAAAATCCGCGCGCGGAATTGACCGACCATCTAGCGGGGTGTCGGCGTGTCGGGCACCCATTGGCCTCCTCAAAGCGGGCTCCACGTAGGCGGGGGCGTACGGGATCGCAGCCCGCCCCAGCGCCCTTCGGCTCGAGCGCCTCCCCACGCCATCCTCCTCACCTCCCATTTATTCGACGAGCCGAGCCAAAGACCTTCACGCTCACATTCTCATTTCCTCTCTCTCTCTCTCTCTCTCTCTCTCTCGTGTGTTCTCTCGTTGATCATTCGCTTCGTGAATTCTGAGTGGGTTTTGGGTGATCGGAGTTCGTAGCAGCGGGGGGAGGGGGCTTTATCGGGGGTTCGTTCATGGAGAGCACGGACTCATCGGCGGGGTCGGCGGCGCAGCCCCACCTGCCGCCGGGGTTCCGGTTCCACCCGACCGACGAGGAGCTCGTCGTCCACTACCTCAAGAAGAAGGCGGCCTCGTCGCCGCTCCCCGTTTCCGTCATCGCCGAGGTCGATATCTACAAGTTCGATCCCTGGGAGCTTCCAGGTAAAATACCCAGTGAGGGGAGCATATCCTTTTCTTTCTTTTCTTTTGCTTTTCCTTTCCTTTCCTTTCCTTTTCTACTGTCGAATCGTTCGGTGTCGAGACATTAAATCTATGAAGATATTTTCGATGGACCCGAGCACGGGCTTCTCGTCATAAACGAGGAGGCTGTTCGATACAGTCTTCCGCGTCGACAGTGCAGTTGTTCGTGAGAGACTACATGTCGACGAGATATACCGTCGGTGGTGATCGAGTCTGAGCCTCGTGAATTCTTTTAGCCCCCTTTCTACGTACGAGAAAGGAACAGAAGATGTTTGCAGTTTATACGGAGCAGAGGAAAAGATCATCGTCGCTCACTTGGGTTTATTCTTCTTTTCTTTTTTATTCTTCTTTCGCTTTTTCTTCATTTCTCAGCGAAGGCGACGTATGGCGAGCAAGAATGGTACTTCTTCACCCCGAGGGACCGGAAGTACCCGAACGGGGCGAGGCCGAACAGGGCGGCGACGTCCGGGTACTGGAAGGCCACGGGGACCGATAAACCGGTGCTGTCTGCGGTCGGGCATCAGAAGGTCGGCGTGAAGAAGGCCCTCGTCTTCTACGGTGGGAAACCCCCGAAGGGCGTCAAGACGAACTGGATCATGCACGAGTACCGTCTCATCGAGAACAAAGTCAGCAACAGACCGCCGGGATGTGACGTGGGCAACAAGAAAAATTCCCTGAGGGTAATGATCGAGCCTATCTGCTTCGTTTCGTTTGCTTTGGTTGGTTTGATTGTGAGATTTAAGGAGCGTGCGACTGAACGAGAGCGTGTCGAAATTTAATTTGGTTTTCCGTAGCTGGATGACTGGGTGTTATGCCGAATCTACAAGAAGAGCAACGTGCACCGGCCGATGGACCACGAGAGGGACGACTCGATGGAGGACATGCTCGAATCCATCCCTCCTTCGTTGACGATGAACCCTCACAGCATGAAGCTACACCTCTCTAAGCCGTCCACGACGAGTTATGGGGTATTGTTCGAGCACGAGCAGAGCCTTTTCGAAGGGATGATGGGGGCTAACGGCGGCGGCGGCATCCCCGGCAACGTGATGTCTCACCTTGCATCATCCTCGGGCTTAAAGCCAGAATTGGCCATGGTCCAAGCGCCCAACATTTCGAGCCCTCTTCCCCTGAAGCGGACTCTTCACTCCCTCTATTGGAACGACAAGGACGTCGCCGCCGAGACAAGCGACCCTTCGTCGGTCAAGAGACAGTTCAGTGCGGACAGGAACGATCCGGGGAGCGTCGAGAGGAATAACAACGGAGGGACTAGTTCCATCGCGTCTCTGCTCGGCCAGATTCCTCAAACCCCACCGCTGCACCAGCAAACGGCTTATGGGCCTCTCGGTGACGGCGGTTTCCGACCACAGTTCCACATGCCAGGACTGAATTGGTATGCCTAATTAATCCAGCGTATACCTTGAATTTGACGGTGGGCATTTCACCATAGCTATGTTAAGGTGAAAGTTTCTTCGCCACATTAACAAGATGGTGCTACAGTTTGACAAAACTGTGAAGGTATGGATTGGTGCATGTGTAGAGACTAAGTGAGTGGCCCCCAGAGAAATTCCTCTAGGAGGAAGAGGGTATAAGAGGAGCTTCCAATTTCAGGCGAGGCCAATAGAAGCATATTACAATTAGGGTCATATACATGAATGTATATTTTCACATTTTAGGGTTTCTTCTATGTGTATAGAGGCATTGAATTCAAATAGGACGGTGATTCATACGAAACAAGGACATAGCTGATCCTCATGTAGAAAAATAAAGTAGATGAATCATTAGTATTTTTGCTCTAGGATACTGCACCGCCAGAAATGATTGTATAGAGCCCTATAATATATTTGAGCGTCGTTTATTGCAATGGATGATCCTTTATATTTAAAATCCCTATACATGATTTTACTTGCGTATTTATGTGCTGTTAGATTATCAAGTGACAAAGGCATCATCGAGATATTTATCATCCTCGAGTCTAAGCGACATGTTACAATTTAAGGGTGCCTTTTGTTATCTTTCAAATAAACCCTAGAAGACGCTTGTAACTAGTAAGTCAAGAGATGATTATCTTATACGTCGCACGTTCTTTCTGCTATAATCATTGAAAAGAAACTTTAGTTTGACCAAGCAAAGGATATTTGGGGAAGAGCCAAGGGGGGCCTCGAAGAGCTGCAGCTGCGTAGTTAACACCTAAGAGTGCATTCCATTTCTTCTCACAAGCAGCTAATCGCATCTCGACAGCTAATGTTCAAACCATCAAATCTCATTCGAGGATTGCAAAGGCTGCTAAGTTACATCGATTGACTCCTAGGATATATGGAACTATAGGTTTTCCCGGCTCGATATCAAAAGGTGGATATTAGACTGATAATGATGTCAATTAAGATGATTATCGATGAGAATCATCGGTATGGTTGGATGTGACTCCTGGATTGATAGCAACGTGGGATTGAATACAAAAAGAAGTATTATTCACAACGTGAATGCTGTGGGCCAATATACAATACACGCGTGACGTGTTTATGCCATAGTAATCTTCATCATCCGGTCATCCTGATGAAACCTGCAAGATTTGACATGGAAGAACGAATACCCATTTTCTTATTTGATCTTAGAATATGTCATACCGTACAATGTCTCTATTGTAAGGTCTAAGGTCTAATCGAAGGTTTCCGTAACCTTTCTTTTCATTATTTTTTTCCTCTCTTCCCGTTTCATATATGTAAAGTTAAACCCTACCTACTCCTCCCTGCATTTTTCTTTCAATTAGAAAGGAGGATGATCAACTGACTTTTTACTAGAAAGCTAAACAGACACGAAGCACGTTCCAAAGGTGAAAAGGAAAAGCGATTCTGGGAAGATCTTTTGAGCATCTCCTTAGATCAGACGTCCTTAGGTCTTCAACGACCGAGCTGCTTCGCTGACCAAACGATGAACAGCGCAATGATCATCTGGCAGATTTAGCAGCCTACATTATTCCAGCAGAAATATTATTTAAACCGAAAGGGTCCCGAGACTTTGAACGAGAACGTACGAACTCGATCCCACCTACCGCTTCACGCCCTAGAAGCAGAGAACCTCGATTTCAGCTACGTTATCGAATCATCTCTCCTCGATCTCATCACGCCCCAAAAGAAAAATCCTCAAAACGAAAAGAGGAAAAGAGGAAAATAGAAACGGGGAGATATTGGATTTTTGGGAGTCATTGTCGCTCATGGACTCTGATAAGACATGGTTAAGTATATTCCACGACCTAGTAGATGTCGCACACTTCGCATGAATTGACAAGATGGAGGGGGAGGGGGTGGTGTTAGCCTCAATACAATTAAGTGGGTTTCCTCTTGTGTGCTGCTGACCGAGGGCTGGGGTCCATCTGGGCATCACCAGAAGGGAATCATTATCTTAACACCACACACTAATCTGACCCCTTTAATTAAATCCCATTACCCTTTCTAGGGCATGAGTACAAAATAACTTTACAAGTTTTCCCTTATCATAATTACTTAGTTTTGGTATGTAGATAGCGTCGCTATGTGCCACATTATCTTTCTCGATCTCTCTCCCTCTTGAAAGGATGCTTTCCCATCAAACCCTACAAGCCACTCCACCCCCACCCAGATCTGAATTTTCCCTTTATAATGCGAAAGATTTTTAAAAAGAAAAAAAAATTGGCCTTTATTCGTGCACAAAATAGAAAAGGAATGCACTACGTTTTCAACAATTCCCATTCAAGGACACTAGACATGGCCATTGTATACGTATCGCGAGGCCGTAATTCAACCTATCAAGGTTACTCTACTGGAATTGCACGTAACTATCGTGTAGGAGTCGAAAGTCGTGATCCTCACATGACTTTCGCGAGTCGGGATGTACAGCCCTATCGATCGCTGATTCGAGGAGACGGCCCTGTCGATCGCTGATTCGAGAGGATGGCTATCGAATTCGCGCACGTCTTCAGTGGTTCAGATCTAGACGTAAATCCTGTTTACGTTAATACACAAAAGGGAGGGAAATTGGATTCTTAAATGGCACTCTAAATTAGTAGATCTTATCGAAGAATGCCCCTAATGACGTAGTAACTGACATCATAAAGTCGCTGTGTGCTGTGTTAGATTTTTTCTCCTTCTTTCCCTTCTCTTTTTTTTTTCAATCTTTTGTCGATCGGTTAGAGTACAAGAGAGTTGGCAAGGCATGATGATTCTTGAAGCCAGAAGAAGAGTAATGCAATCTATAAACTATACATGGACCGGCTTATGGACCATCAAGCCCTAGTCTCAGCTATAGCGTTTTTGAACGGCATCAGAATTCGATTTAACCCTTGCACCGTCCATGCACGTGAGAGGAAGAGAGTATCTCAAGAACACCTAAACACCTAATAATTTCGAGGAATTATGACAACTTGGATCAATAAGTGCTTAGGGGCTCGATCGGGAGAGATCGTGGATTTTTCGAGAATCTCGTTATTCAAGTCTCAGGCCCACGTTTGAATCTCGTCAGTCGGGCGCAACGTGATACGGCAATTAATGTCGTATGACGTAAAGGGTGACGCAATCTATGAAGGGCAAAGGATTGCGGACTTTACAAGTCAAAAGCAATTAGGGGATAAACCATGAGACTTAAAAAAATTTACTTTTGGGAAGGAATGGCCAGATTTGTGCCCAAAGAGCCGAGAAAGAGAATTAGGGGCCAACAGTTCTAGGGTTCAGGTTAGATTTCATTTGAAATTTGAAATCTACCTATTCGGCATAATTTCCCTAATTTTAAAATCTGGAATCTACTCTATTACAAGTCCAAAGATTTACTCAATTTCCGCTTGTAATTTTAATTGGATAATTGCAGTGAATTATCACTTCTATTGACTACCATTTGCTACAATCCACTAATTACAATACATGAAGATTATAAAATATTAACAAAATAAAAGTCCAAGTCTTAGATATTATCGAAAACGGAAGCTCAAATTAATGGTTTTAGATTACATACTAATCATTCGTCATGATTTACGCGAAAAAATAAAATAAGAAAAACATAAACACTTTTTCTAAGTTCCTGGTTATTAGTTCCACTTTGAACTGGAACTTATTCATCATAATAAGTTCCCCGATTTTTAAAACTTGAAACTTACTCCGCATATCCTGGAACCCGCAACTGCTTCAGTTTTTAGGTTCCCGGTTCTAATTTTGAACTATACTCAACCCTAAAGAGAACGTTGTAATGGAAACAAAGAATGAGATCAAAAGTAAGATTCGGATTGAAAGTGAGTTAATTACAACATCAACATAATAATAATAATAATAATAATAATAATAATAATAATAATAATAATAATAATAATAATAATAATAATAATAATAATAAGAAAAAAAAAAAACCTAACATTATTTTGCAGATATCAACTTAGTTCTAAAATTTTCAATTTAGCCAATTTAGTCTCAAACTTTTTCGACAATTTGCCAATATGGTTCTTTTGGCAAGTATTGGGCTGAAACTAATGGTGTGGAAGTCAGTCGATCTTTGATTTGAACAATTTGCATTTTTTTAAATGGAAAGATAATATACATGATTCTCAAACTTTGACTCAATGTGCAATGTGATCTTTGAACTTTTAATTTATTTAATGTAGTTTATGAACTTTAGTCCATTATGCAGGTCATTTATGAATTTTCATTGTGTTTAACGTGATTCTTAAACTTTACATACATGTTCAATTTAGCCATTGAATCATATAAAACTTTTCAATGTTGTCATTGAACTTGAGTTAATGGAAAAATAATATTCGATACTTTCATATAGTCTATAAACTAGCTTGAACATGTATAAAAAATTAATGGATCACATTAAATAAATAAAAAATTCATGGACGATACTAGACATTGAGCAAAATTTTTGGGGATCGCATTGAACCAATAAAAAAATTAAAATGCTATATTGCATATTGAGTCAAATTCATAAATTATAATGTTATTATTGCTTAATAAATTTAGTTTTGGGTTGAAAAACGCCATAAAAAACGGGTGCCCGAGAGAGAGAGAGAGAGAGAGAGAGAGAGAGAGAGAAGAAATCCTCAAACTTCTTATTGTACATCTATTAATTTGATCTTAAAATTTTTAATTTAATTCATTTAATTTTAAACCTTTTAACGCCTTATCAATGTGATTCTTTAGTTGGGTGATATGGTTCCAATTAGCATTAACATGGACAATTTTTTTTTCGCATCTTTAAAAAATATTCTAAATTATATTGGGTGAGTCACCTTTGCCCAATAGAAAATAATATAAAAAAGAAAATTGTCCACGTTAGCGCCACAAAAATAAAAAGAAAGAAATTAAAAAAGAAATGAAAGATTCAAAAAAAAAAATGTAAATTTTTTCTACATCAGTGTCTAACATCCATATCAGTGATTGCCAACTAAAATTGATCAAAATGACTATGTTAACAAATTAATTCAATTGGCTACATTAAAATGTTTATAATTGAATTTGTATCCACACAATTGATTCATGACTTATTTTGGTAATTTTTCGAGTAAAAAAAAAGTGTGTAAGAATGGTGAGCACATAATCTCATTATGTTTTAGCCATTTCAAGTACTAATAATGGATAGTTGTCAAATTGACCAGTTTGCTCGTGTAAAAAGAAAATCTTCATATATCTTTTTTTTTTCAATATGCCAACCTCACCTCCACCCAATCGCGGCATATGGACCCATGTTAGTTAATAGGTTCTAATGACATATACAATACTTAAATACTCAATGTGGATGCTACACAAGTGATTTTCATTCTTTAGAGGCTAGACTACGAATGTAATAAGAACATCCGTCAACCAAATGATTGCCCTAAGATGAACATCTTATGGCTACTGAAAACGAGTGGTTATATATTTCAATTTTAGTGACTCGCTCCTACAAACCAAGGTCGAAAAGGCTGATAAAGAAAATCAGTCATTCCTGACCACCAGCGAATGATTCCAAGTGCAATCAAGATGATCTTATGGAGCCCACGGAATATGGCCCACGTGGCATCCCCATAATGGACATGGTTGATCCAATCCATTGGACTTGCATCCAAGCGAAAAATTCTCCCTCACTAGAAGTCGACCAGACCTATTAAAATGAGACATAAACCTATTTCTTAATCCATGCTTAATAAGTTGAATTATTAAAGATAAATCACATTCTCACCTCATTTTTCATATGAAAGCATTTTAATAATATTGGTTAGATATGGATTGGATCTAGTATGAGTAACTAGATTTGTATTGTATTGAAATGGATCAAAATAGATTTTAATATGACCAATCTGGGTCAGACCATTTTCGGACCCACCTCTTTGACAGGTTTAATAGTCAGCCAATGGTCGGTTTTCTTTACTTCGTTCAGATGGAAAAGCCTTTAGTAACACAGGCTAGTTACCCCAACACAAGCCTCAAAATAAGATAGAAATCTAAAAGGCAGCGCCTGCAAAAGAAACGATGAACATGCTACAGTGGGTACGTTGCCACAAATACATAAGTGGCCCATAGAAGCACATGTGATTGCACAGACTCGCTCTGATGACAAATTCCTGTTCCTGTCGGACACTTGAATACGACCACATCACAACCACTTGATCCATTGCAAGATCTTTGTGTCGAAAGCGCTCGATTGAATATTTACTGATAATCTGCACATTCGTGCAGTTATGTGGTAGGACAAGCAGATGGGGTAAGAAAAACCAGAGACACAGAGAGAAAAATGTGGCTCTGCAAGCAGAAATTCCTACAATACTCATCGGGATGGGTTTCTATTTATTTCCTTTTTCTCTCTATGTAAGAATAATGCAATGTGAAGTTAGAGATAATTACGTAATGATAAATTTTATACACGAGCATAAGAAAGGAGGATGGTGGTATAGGAACTATATACTTAAGATCTCTGACACCCATGTACATCATCGATAATCTGATAACTCTAGACCCGCATTTCCATTGCTCTGTCGACGAGTGCGTTCCATTGCTAAGGTAGATTCCTCTCTCTCCCACTGTGGCCAAGTTCGAAAAATAGATGCGTCCTCAAGACTACTGTTTCTGCTTGTTACAACACCTATCGCTCCTGTAAACGAGGAAATTTTCCAGAGTGTGAGATGGCCTTTTCCTGTCCACTAAAACAAATGCACCATGGTGATTCTTTTTACCTCGGGAGGATTTAGCGACTGTGCGCCGGGATTGGCTTCAGCTGGAACCTCAGCGATTCTTGCTTCTGATTTTTCGTTTGAATAGCTACAGAGAGAGAGAGACCAACAAAGATTGGTATAGAACTGGGGTAACATATAAGCAGCAAATAGGGCAATGACCTAGGCTGTAAAGTCTCGACAAGTCTGCTAAAGCGTCACAACTGAGCAATCAAAATTCATCGGAGTCACCACTTCAAGAACAAGTACCAGTTAAATAATGACCATTCGAGCAAATTGGCAATGCAGATGGACACTCTTCAAACCAAACTTACGGTGATATTTGTTTCACTAAAAACTTCATGATAAATGAAAATCTTTTCCATGAAAATCAAATTCAAGGAATATGGTTACTTTTCATTCATTTGGTGGTTTAAGAAAATTGATTTCCTTTTTGCCAAAATGGGAAGTTGTTTTCCCCCAATCTAAACTTGTTGTTTTGAGTCCATAGAAAACGTTTTCCTTAGACTGATTAGTTTTCCGTTATCCAAAAACCAAAAAGTTAGAAAACAATTTCTTGGAAATAGTTTTACTTCAAACAAACCAACCCTACGATTCACTACGTGCTATAGGCATGTCTCCCTATCAGACCCACGTTTTTAAGCTATAAAATAGAGCGCTACTTCCAACACTACACCCTATGCAGGACGTAATTTACAAACTAAATAATTCTTATCACAGGACTATGATGATCCAGCCTTAATCGAGTCAGAGTCTATATAATTAAAACTCACGTTGAGAGGATTGTCACCCATATGAGCTCAACACAGTCCACCCAAAGAAGCCTTTGTTCCACTGGGACCACACCGTAGGTAATCAGATGAGCAAATGGCCAAAGCTTCCACCCAGCCTGTGGAGAAAAGGCATGAAACAAGTAAGCATACTGGGCAAGGCACAACAGCTGCAGGTCTCAGTCAAGGAAATTCAATTATAGCCCAGATTGCTAATGAGAAAAAAAAACTGTAAGCAGGCAAGCTTTTCTCATAAGATTAAGGAATAGGAAAATGTCTCTGTTTTCCTTTTCTCAAACTTCAACCGCTTATTTGGATTTTTGATGAGTTCACTAGATGAACAAGACAGTAGCTTCAACAAATTAAAAGATTCATTATCTCAAGTGTTCAACTCCTCTCAGCAGAATGAGAGTAGGTTGGATCAGATTCATCTTTCTACAACTGTGCCACCAACTTGAGGAAAAAAGAACAAACAACCAAGGATAGGATTACTCACTGTTAACATAGGCCAGAAAGTTGCTTTCAGCTCAGTAAATATGTTGATTGGGGATTCTAGACGTAAGAAACCCAAAGCAGTGTAGTATATGCTGTTCCAAATCGCTGCCCACACTGTTTGATCAAACGCTACTTTGACAGGTACCACCCACCAGTCTTGGAAAGGAAAAAGCTCCTGTTAAAAAAAAAAAAAAAGTGGAGCTCACACAACGGTGGAAAGAAATACTCTTTTAACGTAAAATGGGAAAATTTCAATTACCTCGCAGAATTCATAGTAATAGTGAGAAAGAGACCCATGAAGTGTGAATCCAACAAGGCCCGATCTGAACATCCGTGTTCTATCAAACTCAAAGAGTGGTTTTCCTTCAAAGCACTGCAAAAGTTACAAGTCAGCAATTGTAGAATGAAGCCCGGTATCTTAAGCTTGAAACTCTCAAGTTTGTCTGATGGCAACAAACCTGTGCAATCCAGTCCCCAACGGAGTATACCACTCCACTAATAACCATCTTGGCTAAAACAGGGTTTGTCTTAAGAGCTTCCTCATAAGCACTCCAGTTGTGTAGAGGTGCATACCGCACTATCTCATAAATAGTCCATCCCTAGAAGCACACCAAAAGCAATTCAACAAGACGCATCATCATGATAAGTTGCATGAACAGACAATTATAACCCAACATAGTGATAAATGAGATTCGTTCTCAAATCTGAGATCCTCTCTCGGTATTTAGTAGGCAATGCACAAAGGTCAAGAAAAGAGAGATTTTTCCAAGCACCTTTAAAGAATTAAATGAAAAGACAACTGATCACTAATTTCACATGCCTCACACTGGATCAAGCTATGACGAAGAAAGGCGCTTGATAAAGCTATATCATGAAACCATAGACTTCTCATCATCCAGATAACTCCAGTTTGGCTGTCATTTCTTTTATCCTCATCAAGTGTCAACTTGAGGGCAACCAATTTCTACATAGAGCACTACTCAACAATATTTTTATATAGAGCACAAATCCATTCAAACCACATGTTAAGGATGCTACCAATTCCCAGCTTAAGTTTTAGATGAATCGGCAATGATCCTGCAATTTTTACATTAACATCATACTAGGAGTTCTTCTGTTCGAGGCTCCATTTACTCGTATGCTTCCACATCAAAGTCAATTTCCAATTCCATGCTTTTCGGCTCAGACAATTCTTACAAAATCATGATCATAACAATGAGTTAACATCATTCACAGAACCCCCATAAAAGATAGCTCTACCAAACAACTCAATCCGCAAATCAACGATACCTCAACAAGAAATGCACTAAAATCATTCACAGAACCAAAAAATTGCTCTGCATCCTTCCGTCTATCCTATAACTGGCAGAAAGATTCAAATTTAACTCAAATTCACGGCAATTAATCACCCAAATTACATAACAAAAAGAATGACGAACAAATGCGAATCCACTCACATGCCAATAATCGCTGTCAATCGTGAGCAACTTGGTGATGGCATAAGTACCGGCGGCCAACACGATCATCCCATTGATACTCCGATCGATCAACCTCGCCATCCCTTCGCTTCCGTCCTTCTCAACTCCGCTCGAAGACGACGAAGCGCCCGAAGACGCCGAAGAGAACCCATCGAACGGGAACTGCCCTTCGCTCGTCGCGAACCCACCCACCTGACTCACCAGCTCGGCCGCCTCCCCTGCCCTCTCCAGGCTCACCGACAAGCCCTCCTGCTGGTCCGTGCTGTCCCCGCTCTGCACCGGGATGACGTCGAGCTCCTCGACGACCGAGTTGGCGACGAGCCTCAATCCGCCGAGCCTCGGCCTGTTCCGCGGGAAAGGCGGGAGCTTTGCGAGCTTGGCGGGGGAAAGAGACGGAGGGTGAAGTGGGTTCGGGCCCATTTTCGGGAGAGGGAGGAGGCTTCGCGGGGAGATGGACGCCATGGATGATGGCGGATCTCTGAGTTTGGGAGATAGAGAGAGACCCGAGTTGGAAGTAAATTCTCGACTCAGTTCTGCGATTTTCTCCAAGTTCTGGAGAAGGAGATAGGGTGGGATTATATATGTGGTCAAATTTTTTTTTTTGCATGCAGTGGGTTTGGTTTTACTGTGGGCAGGTCTAAAGTGCTTTGCGATGGCTCCTGATGAGATGAGCCATGGGATGAGTTGACTTGGTGAAATCAAGGAAAGTCAAAGTTTTGATTTGAAGGGTGATTGGGTTTTGAGGTGCTGGTGTATGGAGCTGGAGTTAGGCTGGGATGCAGAGCAGCTTTCTGCTACGTGGTCGACGATGTCCACCTCAGCAGATGAGTAGATTCTGAGATTCAGACAATGAGCAGAACAATAAAAAAAGAACTGGAACCTGATCCTATGTAATTTAGCCGATTACCATGATGGGGTGGAACCAGGAAATTCAGAAACAATTAAGATTGACCGACTTATAATTTTGGTGGGGCAGTGATGCTGCACAGAGAGATTCTTCTCCAACTTGAGAGGAAGAACCAACCATGGCTTGCAAAATCCAAGATTCAAACCAATGAGAGCCTGACATCTCCATCGTCCCCCACAAGGTCCCTTGTCATATGTAGACCCACATGAAAAGAAATTTGCTCCCACAAATTTATGTGGGCGAGAAAGATTGCATCCCAAAAATCTCCTCATCCTGCGGATTTTCTGCTATTTTTCCCCCCTTCTTTTTTTTATGTTAGCCATTCAAATTTCTGAGGCTAGATTGGGCACACATGGATCATTTGTTTAGAGGGCATTGGAAGACTTGGGTATCATCTCTCTTCCGGTTTCAGCTGAAGCTCGACCTGCTTCATGTCACTATCTAATCACCACAAAGAGCCAAACTGTGGATGTGTTCTGTTCTATCTTGTACAAGTTCAACAGAGAAAACCCTAAACTTTTCCAAAAAATATGTGATCTGTAACTACATCCACGTTGCTTTCTTCCAGGTACTAAGAATTCAAAGGAGAGGTCAGCTCAAGAAGACTTGTCTTCTTGTAGGTGGATTACATCCAGCGAATAGCAAAATTTAGGATGAGCACGGAATATTCTTTTTCATAACTGGTTTTTCGTAACATGAGATCTGAAACTTTGAAAATATGAGGTTGTGAGATGGCCACAACTTATACAATGAAGAGTGATAATGAAATCTAGATGAATGGAGACTGTTCTAGAATTACGACAAAATTCGATCAAAGCAATTGCCCCAAAGCATGATGGCTAACACGACAAACAATGACTTCTTGCATTTTACAGCCAAAAGGGTTCCAACAAGACATCTGATATAAAACAGGGCAAAGGTATGAATCCTCGTATGTGAACAATTCCATTCCTTGGTTAAAAAAACAAGCAGGTTAGCTTTCACTAGGGACTACGAGGCGATCTTGGCCTTCCACTAGCTTTGCAGATCGAATAACGTCTCCTGTTTTAATCTGTGAAAGGATATCTCTCCCTGTAGTTGCGTAGCTGCCAAACAGAGAGCCTTGTTAGACAAGGATATAAATGTTTGTCCAAATTAAAAATCTTCAGGTCTGCATTACAAGGAAAAAGCTCAAAGGATTAAATACCTACCCGAAAACAGAAAATTGCCCTTCGTCAAAAGATATACCTCCAAGGCCCGACTACACCACCAAAATGTGAACACATAAGGACACCTAATCATTTTATAATCATTGAGTTCCAATTGAATATAGCTCAACTCTACTCACATTTCTTTTATCATACAAATAGAAGAAAAACTGGGAAGGCGAAGAGTATTCATCAGAGTCAGCGCTGTGCGCCATTGCTACCGCCCCGTAAACAGACATGGGAAGAACTGGCAACTCACCATCCTTCAATACCACCAAGAAATATTCTTGTCAGTTTTAACAGACTTAAAATAAGGAGGAAGAAGAGATGTTATTACCTGTATACTTAATGTTGTCCTGTACAATGGTTCAAATTGCCCAGATGGCATTATCTCTAAAGGAATTCTAAAGCCAGTGCTCTTATCAATGCCACTATCTGTGAGGACAGCTTGGTTGGCACAACTGAGCTTCGCCCCATCATATGCTCCATCAATTACCTACAGATTTTGATGCAATTGTGAATGTTCCAACAGGATGTTGGTGCTTACTGTCGAGAGTTTGATCGCAAATATGAAACACTAATACTCCCTATGGAAAGAAAAATATGGCTTATTGAACATATTACAAACTTCAGCACTTATGAATAACAAATGAGAATTCTGTGCATATCATTGATTTTGAATCAGCCATCCCGATGCCATTATAGAAGCGTTGACTTGTAAAACTCCAAACTGAAGGCCATGGGAAAAGCAAACTCATATAAGCCGTCTGGATTCTGCCTCAAAAGCTGAAACAATGGATAAAATACCCAAATGGCTGACCACTAACTTCTTCTTTTCCCTATTTCCGGTGGGAAATCCAAGAATAAAGAGCTATCACATTTTAGCAGTATGCCAGTTTACTTCACCTAACTTTAAGTATTGTCCTATGCAGCATTTTTTTCCATCAAGCTAATTTTAACCATGCTTTCACCGTTAAATGAGAGGAAACATCTTCGGCATGCTGCTTTCTTCACTTCTTTTTCTTTTTTTCGTTTAACCATATTTCATTTCATTTATCCCATATAAAACTAAGCAACCGTATGTTGAGACAAAATAAAACTGATTGAACACTAAAACAAGTAAAGTACATATATGAACTTTTACTCATTTGTATCCCACATCCTGATCGACACATAGCATGCCAAACATCAACTGAACTAGACAATTGTTTCCAGAGGCTAAAAGAGGAGTTCGAGTACCTCACCATTTTTGCAAAATTTCCTGCAGTCAACGGTGCTGAGAATCCATCAATAACCATCTGCATAAACCGTTTCATGTACAGCAGTCAGAGCCATACCATGTGGACTAACTTGACACTAGCTACACTAGTTAGCGCCTGAAAATAAATGTGCAGGGCTCTGCAAATCGATAATTCCATGGGTTCATAAAATCAACCCAATAGTGATACAGCTGGCTAGCCAAGCACATGACAGTCCAAGGGCACAAGAACCGACGGATGCATTCTTCTTACAGTCCTCCTTCTTGAATATCTATGTATTGCTTTCAGATAGTGGTTACGTCTGTACTTATATAGTCAGAAAGACTTCCTACTAGACCCAGTATCCCCACATTGCTTGGTTAGTCTCAGTCTGACCATCACAAAGCATGCTGTCGTTCATGGTGAACACTTAGATGGATGGCTCTGAACATTCTTCCATACTGAGAAGTGAGAATTAATAGTATCTGTGACCTGAATTCTTCAGTTTTCCTCTAGCTCTATAGCATGATGAAAAATGTTAACCGCCAAACTTTTTCACACTAATTTGTTTGGAATATTGGGAAGAGTCCAAACTGCTCTGAGAATTTTGGGATCACAACTTAAAAGAAAATAGATATCCTCAATTATTTTAGTAGTGAAAGCGATTTGATTGCAGTTTCTCCATGTTAGATTCTGTTCACACACAAAGGGCATTACTCTATCAACTAATTTATGTTGAACTGTGGATACCTGAATCGTGGCGGTCTTTCTCGGTTCACCTCCAGCTTCAGGTGAAAATGCTGTTCCATCCCCTTTCTCGATTGTAAGTTCAACAGTTGCTCTTCCCGTTAGTCTACAAGTGGTAGAACTCAGATGTGCAGTTTATTGTAGTAATAAATATCAATGAGAACAGCAGATAGTTATACATAGGAAGTACAGCATGTCAATTGGATAGTTTTCACATCAGAGAGCGTTCTTGAAATAGGAACTAGATAATGGTATGCATTTGTCATCTTGAAATTATGCAACCCTAACTAGTATATGAAGTTAGGTTGAGTAGAAAGACCATTGTATCATTGTCGAGTTACGATGAAATTGACCTGCAACAAAATTTTTGGAAAAGATGTTATCTTGCCCATTATATTAATATACCAATTAAGACAGGAAAAGAACTGCATAAAAAATCCTAATGCAGCCAAAAAGTTCAATTTAAAAAGATATCATGGCAGGCATTGCTACTTCCCTACCGACCTGTTCATATTTCATGACTCATGAGTCATTCTCATACCAGATCTATATTACCACCCATAAGGCCATTACCGTCAACAAGTATTCTTGAAATGGGCAAATTCTATTACTTGATAATATCTGTTTGTATTTTATTCAAATAAGAATCTAAATTGTAAGAAAACAAAATAGTCATTCACCGTTTCTCAAAAGGACTGACCTAGGATATTTCAAGTATTGCTCTGGCAAAAGAAAGGACAATCCAGGGGCCTGTTGCAAAGTAGGAGTTCAGAATCTAGCCATTGTTATATTATCTTGTAAGATGAAGGGTAAGGAAGTGCAGTTGAAAGTCTGCAGATGCAAGAAGGAGCTAGCAATATAAAGCGTAACTACCACCTGCAACAGTTCAATTTCTGCAACAGCATCCAATGATGATGCAAGGCCTACAGATACTTTATCGGGGTCCTTATCATTGATACCCTGAAGGAGGTCCTGCAATCCACCCTGAGAAAAGGAAGAAACTTTGGATCATTTGGGTAGATCTGGTAAAGGAAAAATGGCACAGCCAAGTACGATCAAGAAAAATTTGATGAAGCACCGTAATGATATTGCTGACAGGTACCTAGGCTGAGATCATATAGAATTTCTTGGGTGCCAGAAATAAAAAGTTTGCCCTCTCCTCTACCATCCACACTAGATTGAGTTATCATTGCACAACGGTTTTTGACAGTGGTTATGTAGTAAAGTAGTAGCAAAGAGGACAGGAAAGAATTTTGAGAGGATTTGGCACAATTTAGGAGTCTCTTTTCTGTTCTGCTAATCCACTGGGTTTATCATTTAGGGGAGTCCAGAATCAATATGTCCTCTCCCTATTTTGGTATTCATGCAATCCACATCAGGTTAAAGAATAACAGAGCTTACATATTCTCAAGTACCTTACCATACCTTCCCATCAATGAGAGATGCATACAGCGATGAACCTTTGTCTCTCAGCTCTGCTGGGATACTGGCCAAAATAGAATCTCTCTCATCCTTTGCTATCTAAAATAGGGGAACATTAAATTAGGTTTTGGAGAGACTATCATATGAGGTCACAAGGAAAAGATCCAGAAGTAAAAGTAATAGAAACTGATGGTAAATGAGAAAACACACAAGACCTGAACAGTATAGTAGAATTACCAAGTTCAAATAGTTCATGAAACTCTCTAGTAAATTTTTGAACAAAATAGGCCAGGTTTGGGAAGAGATGGGTGTTTCTCGATAACATAATTTTCAACAATGAGAATGCTTTGGACACCCGACTCCTACACTGTGCACCGCATCAAATAAAAAAGGAAAAATACCGGTACCTTAAGAGCTTTCTTGACATTACCCTCCATGGTTCCGTATGGCTTTCTCTGTGGTATTCTCAGTAAGTACGAGATGTCCTCCAATGATTCCTATAAGCAAATTAAGACAGGCTTCACTTATCTGGTGAGAGAGGATCTAAAGAATGACAGAACCGTGACTAATGACCTGTATAGCCTTCATATTTGTGTTCGCAGGGATAGCTCTCCTCAAAGCAAGTTCCCCGGTTCTGGGAACTTTGGTGTCAGGAGAGTAGAGAACAGCATTGGCTGGGGCAATAGACCAATGATCCCAACCCAACGAAGTAATTGGAGAAGCGATATGAACGAAAATAAGGGCTGTAGCGACGAGACTTTCGAGTTTCTTTACCGCATGTCCATGATTTGTTAGGAAGAAGTTGAAAGGAGAGCCTTTATGCTCCAATTTACCCTGCATCACTGAAACCCCATTCCATAGAGCAGGAACTTACAAGAGAAAGAATGTGCACGTAATCTTGTGCAGCAACTTAAGAACTATATCATTACTCAGTAAGATGGCTAGCATTCACTAAAAACAGGTCGATCGCAGCTTATTTTCCTTGACTTAATCATCAGGAGCAAAATTGCAGCTCCAAAGAAATGTAATCTTCGTTCCCAAATTACAATGGAAAACAAAGTCATAGCTACAACCAGTGATACAACTCTTCTTTAATCCATACATTTCCTCAAAACACTTCATCCACAATATCAAAACTGTACTTATCTCATTGATAACACCGTCCACATTCAAGAAAATCAACATGCTCGTTTTAGGTGATTTCTCTCCCAGATTAGGCCATTACGCGAAATTTGGCGAATTGAGCTCGCAATGTCCATTAAAGTACAGAGCCATCAAGAAGAAGAATTTGCTACTCGATGAGCATGTACCACCAAGACAGTGAGATTACGAAACCCATCAAGCGGTTTCCATCGTGGAAGAAAAATAAATAATTCAAAACCGACCTGTACACCCTCGTAAGGAGGACCACAGTAGATCTTGAAACTGCCCGTATGGGCACCGTTTTTGCTGCGCTCCTCATTGATTATCGGAAACGCGAAATGGGTGTTGACCCACTTTCGCTTTGGAGAATTGGAGAGGAAGTTGGGAGAGGGTTTGAAAGTGTGAGAGAAGAACGGAGATGAGGATAGAGGGGAAGCCATGAATGGGCGTTGGTAGTTGGAGGAGAGGGGCCTTTTGGCGCGCCGGAATCCTATCTCTATCTTTCCAGCAATTTCATTCGGTTTCGGTTTGTTTCCTTCTTTTCTTTCTTTCCTTTTAATATTTAGTTTTTCGAATGTTTTTTTCGTGATGGAACATGGCTGTTTGCTGATAAATGCTAAGGTGTTTGCTCGTTCAACCGTCTCAGGGCTCCAGTAAAATTCATGACTTTCTTTTTTCCTTTCAATGATCCGAATTACTATGACACTTGCGACCCACATCCCTTTAGATCAGTTTCAAGAAATCTTTAAACTCCTTGCCCATTTAATCAACATATCTGTTTGGAAAAATCTTAGAAAAAAGCATGAAATGAGGGGCCGTCTTATTCAAAGACAGTTCATTATAGATTTTATCTTAAATAAAAGGTTAAAGTGACTAATTTAGTTTCAGATAGGAACCCGAGATTTGGCTAATATCCAGAGGAGAGGCAATTTTGTCCGAAATGTTTTGTTTAACCTAAATTGATGAAGTTTCGAATGGAAGCTAGAGTTCTTTGCCTTGCCCGCCCCCACTCTCTTCGCCTCCATGGCCAACAATCACCAACATCACCCAAACTCGATTTGTCCTCATGACCCTCGACGACTCCCTGACCATGAGGCCGTTGACAATGCCCAGTGGAAGCTGGTCGAGATGAAGTCCACCCTATCCACGATATGGGCTTTACCGGCGAGTGATCTTTAAGAGAACTTGGAGTGAGCTGCAACCTTAGCTTCGATTTGGGAATAAACGAAATTGGGAATCTAGAGCACGAACCCTACCTACTACAATTCGGGGCTCCTTCAGTTTGGGTCAAAGCTAGAAATTTTCGATTAAGATTGCCCCTACTCTAGTCACCGGTTAGCAAAGATTTGGCCGTTCAGGTGAACTCGAGCCCCTTATTTAAGCTAGTTTGATCACTTCCTACTCTTATTTGGAGTTTCCACCGTTTGCCTTTCCTTTTCAAGAAGCAAAATTTTGAATGATCTAGCCGGTCCGAGTGAGAAGTCATCATGATTTGCAGAAGGCTCGAGGTGTTATTTTTTAGGAGGGGGCTGGATTAAGCTTAAGAAAATCCAGACCGGCCCTGCTGGGCTTGAGCCGGCCAGCTCGGTCCAACAAATTGGTACATGAAATCTTGTCTGCGGATGGTGGACTTAGTTAGAAATTTAGGCCCAAATGATCAACTGTCCTTGATACTACTGAAAGGGCGCAAACAAAATAAAAGGAAAAGATGGGGACTAATTTTAACAATCAGGGGGAATTGAAGGGGAGGAAATGATCTTCTATCCCCGGCAAAGACGAAAAGATGGAGTGGATCCGAAGAGCAATCCGGACGGGTCTGAATAAAAACGCTAAATCACGAAGCCCGACCCCGACCCGATTGGGCACTAGTCAAGCCCGGCTGGTGGAGAAAGGGGGGGAAAATGAAGGATTTGCAATCCCCTTTTGCACCCACTAAATAATAGAGCCGCTACTTGCACAAATTCACACCTTTCATTTCACTTTACGTGGAAAGGGCAGTAAAATACTAAAAAGCAACTGGGAAAGTAATTCAAAACTGAATATACCCACAAGAAAGGAAAAGGGGGAAAAAAGGAGCTTCAATTTCAACTTTAGAAAAAGTCGAATGGAATGTCCTTTTCTTTTCTTTTTCCCTTCGCTTTGCTTTTTAACCTTTTTCGCTACGCGCTCGAGACTTTACGTTTGTCCACCCATCTTTTTAAGCACTTCACTTTCTGTTCCACTCCTTGTGGGGACGAGAAAGCAATATGAATGAAGGGATATGAATAATGCCTATGATTGCTTGCTTTGGATCACTTTATTCAAATGAATGGGCGTGGCCTATTGTTATACAAAAACCTATGATTTATCAACCACTCTAGCTTGCACCGACTTGTCTAATTTTATTCCCAATGGCAATACTTTCCCTCAAAAAGAAAGGAAAAATAAAGGACGGAATGATCGATATCATGATAACTCAAACATCCCACATTTCGCAATAGAAAATAGCTGCTACGCAACTATAGTTTCGCAATACCGATTGGACGACAACCCACGTAAGCAACAACTATTGGATTCAGCTACTATTGACCATTCTTTACCAAACAAAAAATCACTCGAAAAGCGTTGACAAGTACAATATCATAAGCTTTTTCATGTAGACCGAGCAAATTAGCTTAATCATGGGGAATTGGCAGTAATCTTGTATTGTAGTACTTTGAATCCGCAAAAACATTTAGAAATTGAAATTTCGTGAAACAATCAAACCCGTGCAAGATAATGAATATGTACAATATCAAGTCTTCATCAGAGTTTCCTTGCCATCAAACAATAATTTTCTTGATGGCCATAATTTACCTACTCTCTTTCTTTAACTTATCTGGTGATCCAATCAAATGCACCTAGTTTGACTTCGCCTCTCCAGACATTTGACTAGATTCCAAAAAAAAAAAAAAAAAAACATACCCAAAATAGAAAAAGTTTTTTTTTTATTTGTCCATTCCCCTAAATATTCTCATTTTCACTCTCTCAATACATATCTTTTTTTTTGTCTCTCCAAAAGAACGATTATACATTTATATAACCGTAATTAAATATGGGAAAATATACGGTATAGAGTATAAACCTTTCCTTCCTTCATCTCCAGTCCAAACGGACCTCGCCGAGGCCCACAACGTGCTCGCTGGGCTTGGCGAACGACACGATGTGACTGCTCATCATGAAGGCCGTGACCCGCTCCGACACCCGGATGTCCTCCATCCTCAGCTCCTGCAGCCGCCGCACGTACTCCGCCGCGTGCCCCATGTCCCACACCACCCCGACCCCGCCGGGCTTCACCACCCGCACCAGCTCCCCCACCACCCTCATCCTCTCCCCCGCCGCCTCCGCCGTCCGGTGGCCGTGCTCCCTCCCCACCGTGTGCACGAACCCCGCCGACACCACCACGTCGAAGTAGTTGTCCGGGAACGGCAGCCTCCGGGCGTCGCCCTCCCGGCACGTCACGTACTCTTGCACGCCTGCCGGTTTTCACATGAGAATGTTCTCACGTGAGGGAAGTAATGAATCCAGATTTCCTTTTCTGAAGTCTGTTGTAGACTTAAAATTTCATGGCTTATCCTATTATTAGTGTTACTCCGTAAATCGGATAAGAAGCAAACGTGCGGATTCATCCTCCATTGGACGATCAAACGTGAAGTTGTTCGACTTTTTCCATATGGAAATCTGAAAGACGATGGAACAGAGATTACCTTCCATGTTTGCGGTCCTCAACGTAGAGAGAGCGGTCCGCTTGCACTGGGCCAGCCCCACGACGCGTCCCGAGCTGCCGGTCTTCTTGAGCTGCGTCGCCACCGCATTCAGCAGGATCCCCCGGCCGCACCCGAGGTCGAGCGCGTTCTTCACCGTCGACCAGTCGCTGACCGCGCCGACGATCCGCTGGGCCATGTCGTGGTGCAGCGGCAGCGCCGAGTAGAAGAAGTTCCCGGCGGCGTAGAACAGGCAGACCGCCGACAGCGCCGTCACGCACCCCGCGAAGCCGGCGGCGAACCGGGCCCACGCGGCGGAGGACAGGAGGGTCGCTTCGATGTAGGCGCAGATGGGGTCGAAGTAGAGGAGGAAGATGACGGACATGGAGGAGAAGAAGACGGCGTGGAGCAGGAGGAAGAGCAGGGTCTGCCACTGTTCCATGCCGTATATCACGTAGATCTGCGACCAATCCCTCTTCGTCGATGGCTTCCCCATTCTTATTTTTATATACTCTGGGTAATTTTGATTACTGGGTAGGGATCGATATACAAGAGGGAGGTGAGATTTGGCCAAAGTTAGGATCTTTTGAGCGAGATTTTGTGTAAATTGTGAGTGACTGATGGGGGGTCGAAAAAGGAAGGACTTTGGGTTTTGGTTCTTCCAATTCAACCTGCAAATTTATGGACTTTAAGTTCAGAAAGCGACAGTTACCGATTTGGGAGTGATCTACCCCGTTGGAAAGTGAAAAGTGTGCTTGCTAAACTGAAATGAAATTGCCAAAACAGAGAGAGTTCAGATTCGGTGCGGCAGGCCAACATCAGATGCATTCTACAAACGAGGGAGGGAGACTGACCAGACTAAGCAGACGATGCTTGAAACTCCTATGGGAGGGGAGACGAACAGCGGCCAATCCAGAGAGTGTGGAGTTCCTTCCCGGACTCCCGCTATTCACAGTGATGTACAGATCTTGGAAACGGTGAAACAGAGCCGCGCATCCATCCAAGAACCGAGATTGATCTCTTTTCTGGAGATCCCAACACGAAAAAGCTGGAGAAGATCGCAACGAGAGAACCCAGTTGCAGCAAAGTACTGCTAAAGGAAAGCCTCTTCTCTGCAAATGAGATACTCATATATAAGAGAGAAAGAGAAAGAGGGCCTGCAAGTGTCAGGGCTTAAAATGATAAAATCGTGATAAAGAATCCAACTTTTTCTGAGCGGGGCTTTAAATTTTCATACCCTTGCTGAAATTCTCTCTCTCTCTCTCTCTCTCTCTCTCTCTCAGAGTAGCAGTGGCTGATTTTTAGGTACGGCGGCAAATGGAATGACAACATGAAAGAACACAAGAATTGGTTACGCCGATGCCGGTTTCACCCGGTCGCCGCTAAGCCGATCCAACGCGGTCTTGTGGAATTTTTCTTCCATTTTTTCTTACAAAGATCTAGGAAAAAATCCAATATTTAAACTTTGACTCAATATAAAATATAACTTTTAAATTTCAAATTTAGTCAACATGATCTATGAATTTTTATACATATTCAATTTAGTGTATAAACTATATAAAAATGTTTTATGTAGTCCTTCAATTAATTCGAGTTCAGAGACTATATGAATTTTTTTTTATATAGTTCAGGGAATAAAATGAATATATACATAAAGTTCAAAGATCACATAATATAAATCAAAAGTCAAGGAATTACATTGCATGTCCAGCTAAAATTTAATGATCACATTGCACATTAAATTAAAATTTAGATGCTATTTACATCATTATCCCGAAGATTTACATGAGTTTGGCATAGATTTTGAAATCCTTGCTAATCAAAGCAGCGGAATTGAAGGCATCGGTTACTGTCTGCCCATATCCATGCCTTAAAATCTGCCTCGTTTAATGAAATTAACGTGCGCTAATTGGCCCCACTAGAACGTATTAGAGCCTCGAGATGAACCCTGCAAGCGCTTGCTTTTTCTGAGATACTGTGCTTTAATGCCCAAGTTAACATCGATGGGATATTTGATCATTTGTTCCGTGGAATCGGTACGGATCCAAAGCCATTAAATTGCGCGAGTGGAATATCGAATAGAAATTGAAACATATGGCTTTTTTTATCGCATGATATTTTCATCAATAAAAACGCTCGCAAATAATGTTGTGTTTTATTGTGAGTGACAATAAGATCCTATAGCCTCCAAATAGTGAGTGATATGGAACCATGAGACCACACGAATGAATTTGTTGCCAGTAGAAAAGTAAATTGTTAGACCCCGTCTGTGTATATAATGGTATTATGCGGTATTCGTTGCATTCATAAGATACACGCTCTATGTGTTTGTGTCATTATATCATTTGCTTAAGACTGTTTAGTGCCTATACCAATTGAACCGGAATGATGTGACGTTGATTAGTGATCTTTGAGCTATTGTTAGAATTGAATTGAATTGAAGCTAAGCGGAGTCATGCCTATTTATGACCAATTGCACATTAAAAATCATGATTTATTGATATGATAAGATAGGAGAATTTGTTTTTTATTATAAGTCTTGAGAATTCATTTACTAAACCAGTGGTTGCTCGTTCATTTATTAAATCTTTTAAGTTAGACGGGTGTTGGAGTTAGGCATTTCGATAGACAGGCGAATCTTTACATAAATGTTTTCGAGGACTTGCTCTTTGGATTTGTGGATTGGGTTGTACTTCGGGAGTAATTGCAATATTTTTGTTTGGCTACTTAGGTCAAACATTCATTTTTTAAAAATATTCTATCCAGAGTGCATTGGAGACCAATCAATTCCCAAGACAAAAACTCTCGTGGACCATCCTACTAGATTTAGCTTCACGAAATTGGAAAGATATTTGGATCCATGAAATTTATGGCAAGTAATGAGCCCTTGCTATTAGGTAGCATCTTGAATGAATGACCATCCCCCCATGTGCCATTGAAAATGATGTAAACACCCCACCTTCGCCAAAATTTCACCATATGAAGATTCGATTCTTTCTATACCTTTTTTTGGTCCCCTAGGGTTGTCTTTCCTTTAAATTACAATAGAGAGGGAGCATAAAAATCGAGGCATATGCCGTAAATTTCAAGCTAGAACGTAGCATCGAGAAAAAAGAGGTCACGTCTTGAAGAACACTGTCGGATTTGACCGCTTCTTTCTTGTCTTTCCGCCTTTAATTGTTCACCGCAAATCAAGGAAATTAGGCCAAGACCATGTCGTACAAAGGGATCATCTATGAATTGACCGATTCGATAGCTTCACTTTTATATGTCTATAATTTTTGGCCAAAGACACTGACTCTCGCCAAAGAAAAAAAAAATTAGCAGGTTCAATTGACCTGCCAACATTCATTTTATATTTGATGAATCCGTTATTATATAAATTATTTATTTAGCCAATGAATTTAGAATTATATATCTCAAAATAACGTGAGTATAAAATGTGTTCACGATTTATATAAACTTAACTCATCTTTATAACTTTCTCTTCACTCTCTTTTATCCTCAATTGATGTTGCACTCGCTCACTCGGTGCACTCATCTCAATTTGTAAATAAGATTAAATATTTAAGTGTATGAATAATATGGTCGAATATTGGTTTAAATTAGGTTACTTGAGTCAATTTAGGTTAGGTCATTTTCGACATAGTCTAAACTTGATTTGATCCATTCGTTTGAATAGTCTAAGTTTTTATCACTAAATTTAGACTCGCCATTTTTCTATCTCATGGTCCCACCCGAAGTGTTTTTCATGCTCTCGCTTGTCCATACTCTCCTGGAAGTGTCTTGCTTTACGGGGTTTGAAAAAGTGGGGGCTTCCAAGATTGAAAACCAAAAGCCATTTTGCAATGGACATTTGCAGTCGGTCTGCGCCAAATTCCACACACGTATGGACATGGAAAAACGTAATATGTTCGACTATGATAACATTAAACTAATCGAGATTAAAAAGAGAGTCCAACCAAACGAAGGAAAACGCGGGGATGTGGAGGTAGTGGATGGTTGTATTGGTGCGGGAAGCACGAATTCTGCCTGCCGCTTTTGACGATGTGCCCGAAGCTCCGTCAGCTGAATTTCAGATAATGCAACGATTCTTTATATATTTTTTTCTCATGTATTTTTTTTTTCTGGAATTTAGTGGGACGTCATGCACTTAGAATAACCCCGTATAAATTTGACTTAATCTTCCGCATTGCTTCAATAAACAACACGCCGTGAAGAGGGGGGGGCACATACCTAATTGTACGCAAGGTAGGGAGAGAGGAGGGGGATTGAATATCGTCGAAAGAAAGTCAGCCAATGTAGTAATGCGGATACTGACATCCATATTGCACGGCAAAATGCAATCACTGATAACAAAAGAAGAAATTATCAAAAAGAAAAAAAATTTATCTATTGTACTTATATCAATTTAGTCATAAGTATTTCAATTATGCCAATTTCATTATAAACCTTTTAACAATTTGTTAATGTAGTATTTCTAGTCAATTTTGACTAGAAAACAATGACGTGGCAATCCAATCGGCATTGACCATCTTATATGTGGCTAGTATTAATGTGAATAATTTTAAAATTTTTTTCTCTCTCTCTTTATGTTTTTTTCTTTCCTTTTCATAGGTGGTCGAAGAGGGTTGGGGTAGGGTTGTCCTCATTGGCCATAGATGAGCCCCACCCTCGCTAGATTTAGGCGAGGATCACCTTGCTTGCAATTGGTGAGGGCTTGTAGGCTATCGCTTAATGGCCAGCGAGGGTTGCTGAGCCATCGCCAGCCATTATAAAGGAAACAAAAAAGGAACAGAAAAAAGAAAAGAAAGGAAATTACTGTTGTGGACGCTAATCATTGTACGCTTGGTGCTAATATGGACTATTTTATTTTATTTATTTTATTTTTCTATTAATTAATTAATTTTTCTTTTTTTACTTTTTTTTTAGATGATGGCTGCCTAGGGTCATTGGGCCCTAACGCAAATTTGGGAGAGGTCAAGTGAGGGCTGTGACAAATTACATACCGCATAAGATAATTGACATTTATGCCTGCAATTTCCGTCAAAATTGACAAAGTAAACTCAATTATTGTTTGAAGACTAAATCAACATAAATATGATAGATTTAGGAATTTTTGAATAATTCTCTTTGAAGAGATTAAACTGCTTGGCAAATGGTCGTCTTAAAATGCACCGGCTTAGATTTTAAAAGGGAAAATGAAGATAAAAGGGCGAACTGCTGCGAAACCATTTTGATGGTTTTCCCTTCGGTACTTCCCAGTTCCCATCTTCTTTGTTCTTCGCTGTTCCGCCCGGATGCTTTCCCAACGTCCGGAAAGTCCCTTGCCGACACTTCATCGAGAAGGAAAGACGAGGGCCTCTTAAATGCACGGACTCTGCAAATGACGCAAGCTCTTCTCAAGACACGGGACACAATCATCACATGTTAATCACCAGGTCGGCCTGCCTCGTTCATTAATGGCCCCCCGTTCGAGCGAGACGAATGAAGCAACGTGCCCCCGCTTTAAAACAAATAAAATGGATCTTCCTCGTCAAGATTTAACGAATCTACAAGTGTCAAGAAGACACCCCCCCCTTAAAACTGCGTTATCATGTTCTGAGGATTGAATTCGTCCCTCGACTATTTTATCTCTCTCTCTATCTCTCTCACACACATGCTTATTTTAATGATGACCGCAGGCGTCAGGTCAAAACCTGTTGGGGGAAATCACAGGAACATGTGCCTGGTCCTTACGAGCTAAGTGCCAAGAATCCCATTAGAGAAATCCGACCTAACATTGACTTTCACGACGTCTTCTCAAGCTAGGGTTTTACAATTATAGGCCGCTTTCCTTCTTCTTTTTTAGTGTATAAGCACCGTACTGTCTATAACTTATCTTTGAGCATTCCGGGATTAGTCAAAGCAGACACGTCAAGTTGATTCATCACCAACCTAACGAGAATGCCTGCACGGGCATTGTCTCGACGCAGACTTAGTGGAAACGAAAAGGTCAAATTCAGGGAAAGATGCACCCCCAGGTTTGCTCAACCTCTTGCGTGATTAGAGCCTAACAGAGCACTAACGGTCAATTATTATTAAATACATACGGTAATGGATGGACTAATCTGCTCCGTATGTGACATTCATATTCAATCACAACAAATGAGTCGGGTTTACGTTGTCTCAATGCTCGTGACATAGAAAATAAGGATGAAAATAGGAGGAAACTGAGGCGCAACGAGTTCACCGAACAGATTTTGGCCATTCGTTTCAAAAGTTGTGCATCGCCCATTTCGATTGAGAAGTCAGTTTCGATTGGCGCATATTTTCAAACTATGGGAAGAAAAATTGATTCAAAATAAACTTCAGATAAGAAGGCGAAGTGATTAAAAAAATTAAAAAGAGAGAGACTTGGACTTAAATGGGCTCAGACAGGTTTGCCCATTGCAGAGGAGTTCGTTGGGCTTGGACCATGTTAGATATTTGCGAAATCCTAATCCATGCGAACTAATGGGCCGTTAGATTGTTTCCAGCCCGTCACAAGAGCTGGATCTAGTTTTCCCTCGATCGTTGCACATGGGAAGGTTTGAAGAACTTAGACATCGACATTTCACATTGCTCCAGAGTTTAGTGAGATGCAAAGCGGAGATAGTAAACGATCGTCATGCGCAACGCGACTAACTAACCTGATATATCGTGCAAAATTAGATCATCTCAAGTAATCCTCCTCTGGCACAAAAAAAGAAGAAAAAAAGAAGGTAATCCTCCTCCAATCTATTGCTTTGTTAATGGAGATAGTCGAAATATCGAATTCACAGTATACCCTTATGCGCCAATGCACTTTTCCATCCTAGATGATGAAGAATCAAATCTCATATGAACGCCAAATCTAACTGCACAATCCTTTACCAGCATATGCATACTTCCCTTTTTCAGTTTTCGTTAGGGAACAGCATGATATGTACTTGATTTTCAATGAAATCGACATGGATTTTCAATTACTTTCAAACTAAGGAACCTCGTATTTATAGCTACTTCGAGCATTGTCCTGTATCCGCCCATGGACCACAAAAAGAGGTTATCTCTTTTGAATTTTTCCGTTAAACTAGTCACAGTTGTTAATGATACCTCTTTTTATCAAGCTCACGTAGAATGTAAATTCACCACGTGCAATATGCCTAAATTCGGGCTACTCTACGAATTTCTTAATTCATTCCAATAGAGCAATAACCCTATATTTAATAGTTTTAAATATATTTCGATGTTACAAAAATTATTGGAAGTTATAGCCACTTGGGGAACCTAGCAACATTTTTAACGATATTTGGAAAGAATCACGAGAAAATATGGGCGGATATCTCTTTTCATAGTGAATTACTTGAATTAAAAGGAAAGTGCTTCAAAAAAGTGAAAATTGCTTTCAAATAAGTGAAAATTGTCAAAAGTTAATACGCAAAAGAAAACTTCGAACCGGCTCATTGATTTTCAATGAAAATTGGTTTCAAATAACCAAAAATTTATTTTTTGGCTATGCTTTTGGTTAGGGACCGACATGAGATGTATTTGATTTTCAATGAAATCGACGTGGACTTGCAATACCTTTTGAACTAAGAAACCTCGTATTTATTGCTCCTTCGAGCATTGTTGGTGTTTCCGCCCATGGACCACAAAAGAGGTTATCTCTTTTGAATTTTTTCGAACTAGTAAGATTTGTTCATGATACCTCATTCTATCATTATCACGTAAAATGCAAATTCACCACGTTCATTATGCCTAAATTTGGGTTGATCTATGAATTTCTTTAACTTATTCCAATAGAGCCATAACCCTATATTTGATAGTTCTAAATATAATTCAATGTTGCTATTGGAAGTCGTAGCCACTTGGGGGAACCTAGCAGCACTTTTAATGATATTTGGAAAGAATCACGAGAAAATATGGGCTTATATCTCTTTTCATAATGAATTACTTGAATTAAAAATTGCTTCCAAAAAGTGAAAATTGCTTTCAAATAAGTGAAAAATTGTGAAAAACAGTGCGAAAAAGAAGACTTCAAACCGGATAATTGGTCCATGCGTAATTTTCTTTAGAAATATCCATTAAATTTTGATTGTTAGCCGCTCTCCACTTCTCATGTTCTAGAATCACAAATATCTATCGAAAATTCTCAAAACCCTTTTCCCATCATCGCAAGCTACTCCAGCCTCCCGACAATTGGTGACATGACAAGGCTTCCCACCGATGGTACCTAAGCATAGGTCACATTCGCAACTACGATTCGCGCAATAAATAATGAAAGAGAAGGATACTTAACTCTAAACCAATATTTATCACATTCATTGAAAATTCTAGCTAGAACAAAAGGACGGCCGACGACTAGTCTTCTCCCTACGAAATTTTCTCCTAGACTTATTTAATCATGTCAAGAAAACCCGCTGAAATATTCTTGTTTCCTGAAATATCATGACTGGGCCAATCAAATATAAAAAAACGGGTGAAATTTACCCCGAATTTGCCAATGTTCTTACATCGCAATCGCTTTACCCATCCAATGATTATGTAAAAGCCTTTGTAAAATGTAGCCCTCTTGCTTCCTCCGATGAAACTACAAGGAAACGTGCGGCCTACGTTGCATGCATGAATAGGGGGGATTTCGTGTGTGGAGGCTACAGAACGAGTGGCTCTCAGTAGACAAACTTGGTTTGGATTTCGCGTCGGGCACTGCTCAAAGGACAGACAAAGGCATTAAATGCATTTCCGCAACCATAGCGTCTCTTCCCTTTCTTCCAATATTTAACGTCGCGATTTTGCCCCACAACGACTGGACGTCATGGTCACTGTGAATCCATGATGGCCGAGCAGTTTCACCTCCCCAAAAACGTGACTAGGAACAGGATCGATGTCCTGGAACCAAACCTGGCGTCTCCACGCGTCGGTCATCCGACGGCCCGTCCTGCTTGATCTTTAAAAGACCGAGCCCCTACCGCTCAACCACTCAAAGGGCTCCAGGGTTTCTTCTCGCCTGGTAGATATATGGGGCCGAAGCTGGAGTGATTTTTTGCAGATCGAATGAGACCTCGCGGTTGAATCGGGACCCGAGTGCGCCGGAGGAACTTCGATGGTGTGTTTCTGCTTCCTGGTGGACCAGGAGAGGAAGGTGAGGCGGAGCAAACCGGTGGCGGGGACGTGCTCGCGGTGCGGCCGCGGGGCCAGCGTGGCTGACATGAAGACGGCGACGCGGTTCTGTTACGTCCCGTTCTACTGGAAGTCCTGGAAGGCCGTCATCTGCACCTTCTGCGGTGCGGTTCTCAAGTCTTATAGATGACTTCTGCGCGCATGATCTTGTGGCTCTTTTTTTCGTGTTTCGTTTTCTTTTCTTTTATTGACGAAAATAATGTGTTTGTTCCTCTCATATAAGCAAGACAGATTTAACATGCGCGTTTTTAGGAAATTGGGTGGGGATTGGTTGTTTCAAATATCGATCAGTAACAGAGGGAGGGGTTTGGATAAGTGAAGGTGTGCTGATGAGGTTCTTCTGCTGTTTTTAGCTGACTTTGCAAATAGACTAAGTTATGAACAGATCCTTATATGATAATGAACATTTTATGATGTTTTTTCTCCTCCTCCTCCTCCTCCTCCGTCGAGACTCTTTCTCCTATGGTGGCGCAGGCCTTTCCCTTTTTTTTCTCCGAGCCCGTGTGTTCTTTCTCTTCCATCTTTTAACCCCGTGAGCTGCACATTATTTTCTGTTCTTCGCGGCAGATACCGCCGTGAAAATTGCCATGAGAGAAGGTAGAGAGTCGTGTCTATCTTGTGAAAGTGGAGCTTTGGGGTGCACATCATGCGGAAGAGTGACGTACCCTCCTCCACAGAGCATTCCGCGCCATCACCATTGCCGACAGAGAGTGATGTTTTCTTTGGCCACCGACCAGAGATTGATTCCTGCGTGTTTTTGATGCATTGGTGCCGGTCCTATATAACCCATGATATTAATGAGAATAGCCCTTGCGCAACCAATTCATGCATTTGAACTTACAGACATTCTGGTGCGCGGAACTTTGTTTGCATCGCCGCCTCAACAGTACGTTGTCCCAAGCACACGCATGGAGATGCGATGAAGACGAACCGTACATAGTCGATGTTCAACATATTAGGAAATCCTATCAGAGCACTCTTGTTAAACCATGCGGTTATTGTTTTCTTTATGGAAGTTTCTTATATGTGACGAATCATGTGAACTCACTTCATTTTAATCATTAAATGTCGAAAGTTCATTTTAATCATTAAATGTTGAAAGTCATAAAAGGATCACACAGTCTAAGATAGAATAAATTTACATACATTAAGTACATACAAGACTTGCTCCGAGGGTTAGAAATAAGTGGGCCGTACGCATCAAATAACCGTGATGAATAAAAATTCGTCAGATTTCTTGATAAACATGGTTTTTTTTTAACAAAGAGGAGATGAACGGGTGCATGGGCGGCCGCCCTTCGAAAGGCTGTGAGATTGTCCTAGGTTGTTTTTGGGCAGCAGCCTGGCAGGTACTAATCTAGGAATCTCTTGCAACTTCTAACCATTTCAATAAATGATGCTCGACAAAGTCAGAACAAATCGGCGGGAAAAAAAAATTTGCATTTGGAGGCTTATGTATGTTGACTTTTTGGGCACAACACATGGGCTTTCGTTGAATATATTGTTCAGCATCTAAGCCTCAGCAAATCGCGCTGCTTGAATATTGAACTATTACTTGAGTTCGTCAGGCAGTACAACAGATCTAGAATCTAAGTAACACTAGAGTTCAGAGAGTTAAATCTAGGATCTAGAGTGAACATTACAACGGAGTATACTCAATTTTGCAAGCTGGGTCTATCATTGTCAGAAGATAAAGTCTACACTTTCACTTCAATTATTGACTGGGACAACGAGATGAAAAACTCTTGTCGGACTCGAAAGAACCTTGGTAACTAGTTAAGCAACGTTGAATTTTTTTTGTCAGGAGCAACACGAAGTCTCGCAATCATCTCGCGGTTCCCACTAGCAGCACCTCCGGTGCATTTCGGAGAACCATTCTATATTCCCATTGAATCTTGTTTGTGATCAAGACTCCGTGATTGGGCGAGAAGATGCAAGCTGCGCAACCCGTCAAGAGGAGTGACGGGGTCCTGCATTAGTCCTCTCCGTCGCCGACCAGCTTCCTGAACCCCCCGCTTTGCTGGGTTCTCGAAATTGGGCTGCTTCTTCCTGCCGACCACTCCCTCGACTCTTGGAGAGGGGCCGAATGTTGGAATTTGTGATCCAATTTCTAGAAATATATAGCATGGACTAGATATTTGTGGGATAGAAATTTGTAGAAAACTCCAGATGTATCTCATTAAATAGAGTATGGCGGTGGACATTGCTAAAGCAAAAAGAAAAGATCTCTAATGGAGTAAAGAATTTTGTACAAGAGTTGGTGGATAGAGTCCTGTAAATATGGGTTTTCATGTGGTAGTTGCGTATGAGGTTGAGACCTCCACCAACACCATGTGTGTAGCGTTTTGCCCTCCAGTGAGTGACTAGAGGGCATTAATGTTGTGCACAAGTAATCGTATAATAAAATAGATAAAATAAAGAAATAAATTGAACATAAAATATATGTGATTTGATTGTTGTGACGTACGTCCATGGAAAGAGTAATAACGAATTTCACTATAGATTAAGTGATATAATCGAGATTACAACCACACTTAAATTATTTAAATACTTTAAATATTTCCAACCCCCGATTACACCCAATGATTCACAAAATGTTTAACCTTATAATTTCTCACGAAATAATATCTCAATCTCACAAAAGAATAATTCAAAGTTAATAAGCTATCAAACAGTCACCAGCATGCATCGCATGCAACACACAACTCTTGAAGAAGTCCACTTTGCACATTAACTATCGCATATACGCAGACTAATGATCCAAGGAAATATATATATAAACACGCATAAGTTGTGAAGCCCCTTGCCAAATCCAACTCTATTCCATATATTCCCTTTCCTATGTTTTTAATATTCTAGTTTAGATATCCATTAGATAAATACCAAATATCTCAAGTAGGGAGTTTCCCATGTAATTTTGGACTTTCGTTTATGGGCTCAAACTCGAGATATATTTTTAATGATTACAATAAACTCCTTATCCCTAAGCTCCTCCACCATTTTTTCTCCAATTATTGTAAAATCACTTCTCTAAACTAGTGAAACTATCCTTGTCTCATATACCTCGCTCCTTGTTCATTCCTACATCAACTATCCCATACACATATACACTCGCACAGATTAAAACACAAATTATCATCGACATCAAAACCATGCTTTTGCGTAGTTAAATTTTTAACACCTAAAAAATTGAATTAAACTTCCAAGTGAGCAAAGCAATCATCCGAAAGAATTTGGTAGTAGCGTACTTGGTTGTCTTCTTTTGTCACGGGAATGACATTGATTGAAATCTTTGCTATCCTTCAGATAGTGATCGCAATGCTATTCTTGCTTGCCAATCTCTCCACCTTGAAGTCGCCTTTAGGGGAATGCCACGTAGAGGTAGTTGCCTTTGGCATAGTTAGTTCATATCCATTGTAAGAGATTCCATCTCGAAGTCCCATTTGGTGGCTCAAGTGGCCTCAACTAGAAGCTCTCATGACCTGAGGAAACTCCAAGGATAAAATATTGGGTGGTCCTTGTTGACACCTAATTTTTGCCCAAAAATATTTCATTCTGGCATATAGATTATTTAGGTGTTTAATATCGTGTTTTAAATGAAAGATGTTTTTCCTATAAAAAAATAATTTTTTTAAAAAAAGAAGAAATCGAAAAAAAAAAAAAAAAGAGCAAGTTGGGGCCAATGATCTAAATGTGAATAGCCAAGCCTAGGAGGTCAGATTGGAATTCAAATGACAAGTTGGGGCCAAAATGCAATTTCCAAAAGTCGATGGACCAATTCGCAAATTTTGCAAAATTTGCGCCCGAGCCCTTAAATCATCATCTTGGTCATCAATTAAGTTGGAATTGAATTTGGGCCAAGTAGAATCAATCAAATTAAGCCAAAAAGACCACATTTGTATTGAATTGGGTATTTTCGAATAAGAAAATTGCCAATTTTGAGGGACTTTTGCAAAATTAGGTGGCACAATTGCGAAATTTGGTCGAGATCTTAAACTACTATACATGAACTTGCTAATTGATCAAAAACCACAGCCAAAGTGATGGATTAAAGCATCCAAACCAGCTGCCAAATCTCAGTCCACGATTAAGTCTTAATTCGGAGTTGTTAAGTAGCCATATTGGTGGCCCCATCATATCCCACTCAGCCGCCCATTTAGCTCGATCTTTGCACGTGCTGAAAGACCGTATATAGTAGTGCAAGTGGACGAAAATTTGCCAGGGATAAGCTGCTAAAAGCACGGGAAAGTCGCAGCAAAGTCCGCACACTCAATAGCTGCAGAAGTTAAAAAAATTGGCTAAATCAGAAGAGTAGGTGAAGTAGCCCTGTTGACAGGCTTGGTAGGTGGACAAAAGGCTGACCAAAAATCCCTTAATTCAGGGGATAAGATCACTAAAGCAAGGTATTTAAAGGGATGAGAGAAAGGGACAAGAGAGAGGAGAGGAGAGCTTGGAATCGTTCCCCAAAGAGGCCCTCAGAAGCAATTCCAGAAGAGCAAACCCAGAAATTCCAGATCAACCTTTTGAGAGAAAAGTGAGATTTTCACAACCCTTCGGCCAAAATTAGCCAAAATCTTCAAGTAGAGAGTGAAACTTCACTCAAATATCTTTCCATCCATAGGTCGCACGTCTTAAATGGAGATCGGGAAGGCCTCCTAAAGCCCCTCGAAATACACCCCCCAGGCGGGCCAGGAAACACTGAAAATTTTTCTAAGTGTTGAGCCCAATTGGTCATGAGTGGGGAAAATGCAGTGTTTTTGAGAAAGTTGAGAAACAAATGAGGAAAATATTGAATTCTAACCCAAACTAGAATACATATAGTTTGGCTTGGTGTCAATTTTTCCAACAAAAGACGTCTTAAAGTCTAATTTTAGAGGTCAACGAAAACCTTCGTTGTCAGTTCTTCTTTTCTGCAGATCTCATTTCTAGTTGAAGAAGCCAACTTCCACGTGCTTCCAGAGGACAATTTCTCAGTTTCCTTGGCCAAGAACCACTTGAAAAGGAAACTAGGAAGTAAGGTAAGCATCCTAGATGTACGTATTTTCGAGTTTGAGCATGTTTTGATAATGAAAATCAAGAGGGAAACCAGCCCGGAAAACTGATTTCTGAGGTTGAAATTTTTCTAAGTGTTTGAAATATCTTCAAGAGTGTTGCATGTGTGCTTCTTGGAGAGGTCGTTTTAATGTTGTTCGGTGGGTCATTCTCTGTGATTTTTATTGCATTTGAAAGCTCATGTTACCTACTTTCACTCGGATCAAGTAATGTTTCCTTTAAATCTCGTATGCGATGAGTGTTGAGGCTTGAATATGGGTATGCAACCTGTTTGCTTGACTTTGGTTCAAACCCAAATTTCAAAATTAGCTCAACCCACATATTTGAGGCCGATTCCAGCTTGGTTTTTGTGTGTTTTAAGCTGTGATTTCTATCTAATCTTACTTCTTGCATGTGGTAGTTTAACCTTGATGTTTTAGTTCCACATAATATTGCTCATGCGTTGAGATTAAAGGCCGCAAACATGGCCCAAGGAAGCTGATTTGGGGTGATTTCATGCACGCCAAGTGTTCAACGAAATGCGCAAACCAAGTTTCGATTTTGAAACGGTCGATTTGAGCCCGGTTATTGTGATATTCATGTGCTGTGTTGTTCAATGTTAGCATATATCGGTTTAGGAAATTATTATTTTTATTTAAATAAAAAAATATAAAAATCCAAAATCCAAAAATTTCAAAAAAAATATAAAGGTGATAGATGTATCAAATTAAGGCAAAAATGGCATCTATGAAATTTTCCTATTTTTAAAATGTCATTTTCCTAATTTAATGCTATTTTGGTATTTTATGATCATTGTAAATAATCAATTTTGCATAGATTAAAATTATCTAGAGTAATTTCATGCATCTAGAGTAATTTCATGCATATTTAAATTTCCATTTCGCTCACAGGGGTCCTGTCCTAGGGCATGATAACAAGGCCATGTAATATTATTTGCCCGACTTGTATCGGGTTTACCTTTTCCGTGTTTATTTTCAAGTCATTTCAATTTCTTGGATGTTTATTTACGCACCGCTTTTCATTAATTTGAGTGTAAATTTCTCTTCTAAATTATGTTAAGATTAGTCTAGACATTAAAAAAAAAATACAAAAATATTTGCATGAACACTTAGTGGTTTCATAAAGATTATAATTGGTAATCAAGATTGTATGGCCATTTAGATAAACAACATTCCAAGTTAGTGATACCGCAAGGGCGCTAATAGAAACATTGGCGTAAACGAGTCCCCGTTCCTAGAAATCTCTGGTTGCGTATGAATCGAGACAACACTCCCGTGTCTTGATTGGTTTTTAGCCGACCCTAATAGGCTAGTGGCGACTCCTAGAATTACATAGGTTGTTAAGAACTAAAAAATGAATCTAACGTCGCGCGAGGTATGGGCTTGGGAGAGCTCGCGCCTAATCTAGGGCCATTGGTCCACCTCTTTAGGCAAATACCCTTAAACCTCTCTTTCTTTTCCCCCGGACGGAAAAAAAGAGGTCGTGACAGTCCTAAACTACCAAATCAACATGATCTCCACCCACTAATGGAGCGCCATGCAGAGGTGTGGGGTCCGCTAGAGGTCTAAGAGGATTTTTGCATAAAAGTCGTCTTCCCTCTATCTCACTAACCTAAGCACACTATCCCTTACCCCCTCTCTCTACACTTTGCAATGCGTTTGTTACAACTAGAAAATTTTCTCTTTCTTTTCTTGGACAAAGGAATGTTGACACCAAAATTTTGGCGATTTGTTTAAATGTTTATTAATTGCATCGGAAAATTAGGATTAAATTCTAACCCTTTAACAAAAAAATTTCATTAAAATTGCATCACATATAGATATTAGGAGCATTTGCGTCACTAGTTTTAAAATTTATCAAAAAAAATTATTTACAAAATAAATTAAAATAAAAAAATTCAAAAGAAGAAAAAAAAATAGGAGCAATCGGGCTAGGTCCGGACAAGCCTTAGGTTGGCTACTTCCTTTCTTTCATTTTCTCTTTCCTTCGCACTGAGCTCGACCCAACCCCTTTTTCCCTTTCAACCCAGCCCATGTGTGAGTCTTCTTCCTCCTTCACGCCAACCACGCTCCTGCAAAAGAAGAAGAAAAGAGAAACGTACAAACCAGGGGCAAGACAGAGGATCGCGAGGTCAGAGGATTAGTAGAGGACGGCGTGATCCCAGGGTCGGAGATCAAGTGGCCTCAACGGGCTGGCAGTGGCAGAAGCCACGCACGCTTGTCGTTGGCCGAGCTTAAAAGGAAGAGAGCAAATAGAAGACGGGGTTTTTTTTTCTCGACTAGTTCGGGAGTTCAACGGAGAAACAAAGAGTGAGACCAAAGAGCTTGAGAGAACGGAAGTCGAGCTAGAGGGAGAGGCCTTCGGCTAGGAGAGAGCGACTTAAAGAGAGAACGCAAGCTCAAGAGAGTGGTTGGTCGTTGCCGAAGGTCTGTTCGTCCGTCGCCATTCGCCACAGTCCTCCTCTCGAACCAAGTAGGTTTTGTTTTGACCATGTGTCCCTTGTTTCTTGGGAGGCGTCGGGCCGGAGCTTGTGTCGACTAGTTTGCGTAAGTTTCGGCCCAAGCCAATCCTCCTTGAAAGCTGCTAGCTACTTTATTACGCGTCGTAGGGGTCGTCGTAGAGGTTTAGATTTGTCTCGCGTCTCTACAAAGTAAAAAATTCCTCGTGTTAGTAACGCACACCAAATGTTTGTGGGAATGCCTAAACAATATCGAAGTTTTGCAAGTTTGTTGAAGCTTGGAGATAGTTGTTCTTCGTTCATACCTGTTCCGACTATGATTAACCTGCCCATGAGCGGATCTTGAGTGTTGCTTGTGCATGTTGTGTTGATCTTTCCCCGAATCCAAGCCTCGAGTGAGCCCGTAAGGCCTTTTTAGCTGCTGCATACCCAATGTTTGACAAAATGCTTCAAAGAGAGCCGAAATATAGTTTGTGTTTTCTAACTCAGAAGGGACAATGGTTACGCTAATCGATCGTGTGGGCGAAGTCCGGGTTGAAGTATGGCTTCGGTGAAGAGTTGGGCGTGAGAGTTTATTGGGGAAGAAGGTAGTTTTTTTTTTTTTTAAATGATGAAAAGAACAAATGCAGAAAGCAAAAAAAAAAAAAAAAAAAAAAAGAAGATAAAAGGGGCTTCGGCAAGGAGTGTCGCGAGGAAGGAGAAGACCGCCTTCGAGAGGGTTGAAGGCGTGCAGGGGGGCAAACACGAAGGAGAAGAAGACCAAAAAGGAAAAAAAAAAAGAAAAAAAAAAAGAAAAAGAAAAGAATAGAAAAGTGAAAAGTAAAACAAAATATGGAAAAGAGGATAAAAGTGGCTTCGGGAAAGAGGAGTCGCAGAAGCAGATGGTGCAGGGAAAAGGGGTGCATTGAGAAAAGACAAAACAAAAATAATTATTTATTTATTTTTAAAAAAATAGAAAAAAAAATGAAAACGTTTTAAAAAAATAATAATAATCCAAAAGTGTTGGATCCGGGTTTGGGTTGGGTCTACGGGCTGGATTGGGTTTACTGGTCCGAACCTGTTTTCCTTAATATTAAATATATCAAAAATTTTCGAAAAAAAGTTATAAATTTTTTAAAAATTTGGAAACTAGTAAAAATTCAAAAAAAAATTCCGAAAATTCAAACAACTTTAGGAGAACATTAAAAAATTCAAAATATTTCTAAAAATATTAAAAATTTGACCTTTTTCTAAAAAATTAATTATAAATAAAAAAAAAAAAAAATGTAAAAATGAAAAATGTCAGAAATTCAAATTTCCTTGTGAAAGATTTTACAAAAGGATTTTATGAGTTGTTTTCTAAAAAAGGGAAAAAATGGAAGTTTCTTAACTCTAGAGCTATGCTACAAAAAACTGAGTAAGCCTTTAGGGTTTCATCTTAGAGGCTATAGTTGTCCTTAAAGATGAATATCTTTGATTATGCAATTTTGATATGTTGATTTTGGCTTCCATTTAGTCTAATTATTATTAGCATTTATCTGATCCTTAATGTTAAATGCGTGCTCTCCCATACTATTTATTTAAATGATTTTCTTGACTACTAATTGCTACTTTAGTGATTGCGCACCCGCATAATTACCTCACATATTAGTGGATATGTATAAAATCGATTTAAACCGCTTGACAAAATTTTTTTATGTTAAAATAAACAAGACTAGATACTGAAAGAGAGCTAATTGATCAATTAGTGTAATTAAGTCCTCGACCCTAGATCTTTTGGTTGCGTAGGAAGTAAGATACACTCTCATGTCTCACTTGGTTTCTAGCCGACCTTAATAGGCTAGTGACGACTCCTTTTTGCGAAATTCTTAAGAATATCTCAATGTTATGCGTGGTATGGACTTGGGAGAGTTCGTGCCTAATGATGGGCCATAGGCTCATCCTTTAAGTAATACCCCTAAACCTATTCCTTCCCCTCGAGGGTAGGTCGCGACAAGGAAAGATAAGCAAACTCACAGTAGACTCAAGAGTAGGGGTGAGCACGATTCCCGATTTTAGAGAGGAAGGTTTCGGTTCTCAATTCTACTTTTTTTTTTGGAACCTGCAATTCCTGATTACGAACCAAAACCAAACTGGAATCGGGATTTCTAAACCTAAAATCCCTAATTTCTTTGGTCTTTAGCTCTTTTCTATTCTCTCTCTTGATACTTTCCTCTTAGCTCTCTCCTCTCTACAATGCCCCCTCGACAACTTGACTGACGCTGCTTCTCATCCTCAACGCCACCATCATGACCAACGATGTTGCTGCCAATGTTCAAAGGTGAGGGCAAACTGGGTGTTCTTGCTTTCAATCGGTGGCTTGTCGATCAATACCTAAGCTCAATCACGGACGTTGTTGAGGAGGTGTCGCCCGTCGATGCAAACAGCATCACCAAACCAATCGACCTCTCCAAGTCAAATCCTAACAAAATGGAGTATGACAACCTATACCTCGGCATAAATTGGATTGTCCTAAAAATGCTAGTATTATCACCTAGAAGGGCGATTAATAGATGTAAAGATAAATTTGGCCAATAAAAATTATTTTCTCAAATAATGTTTGATTAAAAATTCAGACTCATAAGATATTTTGGAAATTCACAGAATTTAGAAAGATATCGCAACAAACAAATTAAAGGAGTTACGGAAAGAGGAAATTGAACACAAAATTTATAATGATTTGGCTTAAATCAAGCTTATATCTATTCTCTTAGATTGACAACCTTCTGACTAAATTTCGCTATGCTAGTGGTTATCTTCTTTTTTTTTTTCTAGATTCACTAGGTGTTTAGTCACTCTCTCCACCATCAAACTGATCATGTAAGCTCAATTCATCAAATAAAACTTAGCAAATAAGCAACGTTGAGAGTTGTGAATTCCCATGCATGATATTCATGTTAAATGTATGATATGCATTGATTCTAACTTGAGGATGTATTCACTTCTATAATATGTACTCAAGTTCTAAAAAAATGTCAGTAAGTTGTTTCCTTCCTTATCTACCCAAAAACAAACAGGCTAATGCCTAATTCTAAAGCCTAAGGAACTCTTTAACTTCTTGGCTCAACCCTTGCAGCTCCGCTAACTTCTCTAGTGGGAGAGATTCATTGGTTGCTAACGCCTTCTCCATTGTCTAGTACTCCTCGAGCATCTTTGTCCCAATTGTGTTTAAAGTTCTCTGCTTTTGGTTTGCCTCTCATGATGATTCCTTTCATTGTTTGTTTTAGCAAATGGAGTGGATCCATCAGCTACATTCCTGGACATAACAGGTTCAAACTTGAGTGGAAAGTTCATAATTCTTTTTATACATTAATTTTGCAGAACCAACGTACCACTAGCTTGTTTGTTGGCAAAGCTGAAAGAGCATAGAGAGTATTGTCTGCTAGAGCCCAAGCAAGCCGCTGCAAAGATGTAATCGGTACTCCTGAACCTAATAGGTTCCAGCATATGTGGAAAGTTAGTTACTTTCTTCTATAAATAAATTTTGAAAAAAATATTAGCAATGTACTACTAGCTTGCATGACTAATGGCTCATCAAGACCAAACGTGCCAATGGCTTCCATGCCTGAAGACCAAAATGAAAAATCATCTAAACTTGTTTCCATTAGAGCTTGCTTTGATCGATGTAATAGGTTGAAATAGAATCGTTGTGTTCTTAAACTAAATCATGGGGAAATTAAAAACCTTTTTTTTTATATATAAATAAGTTTCGAAAAAAGGCTACCAACGTACCGCTAGCTTCCGCGACTGACGGCTCGAGGTAAAGAAATATGTCAGATATTTCCACATTTAAAGACTCGATAAAAAAAACTATCTCGAACATATTTACGAGAGCTACATATCGGATGCAATAAAATGAAATAGAATTTGTTGTGCTCCTAAAGTAAATCGGTGGGAAGTTCATAACTTTTTTTATAAATAATTTTTTTTTAAAAATTAACAATTTACCTCTAGCTTGAGCGACCGACGACACCAATCAATCAATAAGCAGAATATACAATATTACTTGGCTGAATTCTCACTCACTGCGACTCCATAGAGAATGGTTCCACAGGCTGTAGGGAGTCCATCCCATGCCCTGAATACATCTGAGCAACTGACGGCTCACTAGAATAAGCTGGTGGAACCTGTTGCTATGGATGCAGGGTATGGGGTCCAAGCGACTAAGATGTATTCGAGGCAAGGAATAGACCATTTACATCTGTGAAACCCTTCTCTATAGAGTCGCAGGTAATGAGAACTCAATCAAATAATATTGCATATCTTGCTCATTGACTAACGGTGTCAGTCGCTCACTCAAGCTAGCGGTAAGTTGGTAAACTTTTTTTTGAAATTTATTTATAAAAAAAGCTATCCATTCGATTTACTTGAAGCACAGCAAGTTCCATTTCATTCTATTGCATCTAATCTGCAACAGACTCTAATAGAAACAGGTTTAAATGATTTTTTTATCGAGTCTTTAAACGTGAAAATGTCGACATGTTTATTCACCTCGAGCTGTCGGTCGCGAAGGCTAACGGTACGTTGATAACCTTTTTTCAAAACTTATTTATAGGAAAAAAAAAAACTTACTAACTTGAGTACATATTACAGAAGTGGATACATCCTCAAGTTAGAATGAATGCATATCATACCGTTAACATGAATATCGTGCATAGAAAACATGCTTCTTTGCTAAGTTTTATATGATGAATTGAGCACGTGATCAATTTGATAGTGGAGTGACTAATAGCGAATCTAGAAAAGAAAGAAGATAACCACTAGCATAGCAAAACCTCATCTCTTATAAAAGCCGAACAATTTTCAAGCATGGGTGAGTTCATTTTAAAGAAATATGTGAGTTCATTTTAAAGAAATATGTGCACTTTCAAATTGATTGTCATTTGTATCTTACTAATTGATACGATCTAATTTGAAACTACTACTTCAATCAACAGCTTAGGGGCTCTCGAATATCCTATCCATATAACTCAAGGCGATTGCTAAGATATACCCATTTTCCAACATGATTTTTTCCGGACATTAGACACTAATTCAAACCTTTGAAAATTTGAACAACAAAAAAAAATCAATCTCGAAAATGGCCACACCATGGTAGACTTTGAAGTCGGCCTCGGGCCTATGGTCCGTTATTAGGTAGAAGCTCTCCCAAATCTATACCCCGTGTGACATTGAAATATTTTTTAGGAATTTTTTACAAAATGAGTTGGTCGACTAAAAATCAAGTGAGGCGGTACCTCACTTCCTACGCAATTAGAGAGTTTAGGGTTGAGGATTTAATTATATTAATAGATCAATTAGTGCCATTTCTTGTTTATTTTAATAAAATAATTTTTAGCAGACAATTTAGACTGATTTTATACTTATCCACTAATATATGAGGATGCATAATCATTAAAGTGGCAATTATAACTACCAAGATTCTAATTGCAATAAAATCAAACACGTACAATTAAACATAATTAGATATGCAAATTAAACACGATATAATCAAAATATAAGTAAGTAAATACCAAATTACACTAAGAATGCAAAACGTAACAATTCCTAACCAAACTCCATCATTTTTGGATTTTCAAAATTTTTATTTTATTTTTAAAATTTTTTATAAATAATAAATAAAATTTTTATTTTTATTTTTTTTTAATTTAATATTTTTGGATTTTCGAAATTATTTTTAAAAAATAATAATTTTTTTGGGACTGGACCGAGTCCGGTCCGATCCAACCCGACCCGGGTTCGGCCCGGTCGGCACGGATCGGGTCCGGTCGGAGGTTCGGTCCGGCTGGGGGCGAGTGCGCCCGAAGCATGGGCCCAGCCCAAGAGGTCCTCTCGTCTCTTTTAAAACAAACTAGGCCTATAAGCCCACAAGGTCTCAAAAGCCCACAAGCCCACATGTTCAAAACCCTACCCGGTTCGCGACCGAACGCCCGACCCAGCTCGGCGGCCGCGACCCGACTCGTACCTCCTCTCCCTAGGGTTTGCTGGCGGCGCTGACGGCGACGGCGATGCGGCGGCACGGGCGGCAACGGTGCGGTTCTGGTGCTGCGAAGGGGCCGGACTGGTACTGCGACGGCGGCAGAGGGGTCGGGCGGCTGGCGCGACGGTGCGCGGGTCCGACATCGGGAGCAGCGGCGGCGGGTACTGTGGGTCGGCGCTCGGAGGGGACCCAGACACGGAGGCGGTCGTCAGGGATGGCGGAATGGCAGCGGCACAGCAGTGGCGCTCGCGGCTTCGAGCTGGGCGATAGTAGCAGCGGTGGCTCGGAGGTGCGGCGACGGGGAGCTGCGCAGACGGGCGGAGGTACGGCGACGCGGGTTGTAGGCGTCGGGCAGAAGCACGGCGACGGGCAGGGCGTCGGCTTGGCTGAAGGCTGCAACGGCAACGGCGTCCAGAGCTCCGACGACCCCGAAACAGCAGCTACGGTGGTGAAGCTCCCGGGGTCGCTCGAAGGGCGGCGGCTCGGACGGCGTCGACGACGTTTCCTCCGGTTTTTCTCCTCTCTACACGGCGCCTTCAGATCTGGGTTGTGGGTTGAGCAGCGGCGGGGTCGACGTCGGTCGATCGGCGGCGGCGGCGATGTCCCCGTTTTTCCTCAAGCCCTCTCTCTCTCTCTCCGCTCTCTGTTTTCTCTCCTCGCTCCCCCTGTTCTGCCTCCCCTGTTGCCGTCCTCTCCTCTGTTCCGATGCTTTCCTCTCGCCGTTCACGGACGAAGATGGAGGAAGGAGAAGGTGGCATGGGCCGGGCCAAGGCGAGATCCGGCCCGGCCCTTTCCACAATTTTTTTTTTTTTTTTTTTGCTTTTGTTTTCTTTTTTTTTTTTTACTTGTTTTGTTATTTTTCTTTTACTTTTTTTCTCTTTTTCTCTAATTTTTTTAATGTATTGAAAAACAAATATTAGGTGTCAACACCACATAACTATAGACGTCTAGAAAAATTACAATAAATGTCACTGAGATATTAAGAAATCTTACTAAAGCCCTCTTACTAGATCACTTGGTCATTATTTATCAGGAAAAATTCTTATGTCGCTTACATCACATAAGCTCAATTCATCATAGCCATTAAATATTAAAAAGCCCAACATGGAATTCACATTATTTAAAATAGAGTGAGCTCACATGTATTTGCAATATATACTCTTTCATTAGGGGTTATGGTATATGAAACTCATGTATCAAATGAGATCAACGATCACTAAAAAAAAACTCGTCACATTAATTAGTAAGATTTCTCACTATAATGGTATTTATCAAAATGAGGATGAATGGGTGCTTGAGCCGCCGACCTTCGAAAGACACGTACAATAGGTTGTTTTTTCCTTGGCACGCACTAAATTAGGAATCTTTTGCAACTTCAAACGATGTCAATAGACGATGCACGACGAAATCGAAACGATCTGCGGGAAAGTGGACTATACTTAATTTTGCAAGTTGGGTCTACTGTTGTTGGGAGATGAATCAATACTTTCAATTCAGTTAATCAATGGCACATTGAAATCAAAACTCTTGTCGGACTCATAAGTGCATTGGAACTACATAAAAAGAACATTGAGATTATGGCAGGAGCAGCAAGAAACCACCTTATTATTCTCTAAGCTTATTGAAACTTTTCTTAATTGATTTCTTGACCAAGCACGCTCAAAAGTTTCACAATCATCTCCTGCACACAATGCCATTCCCACTAGTAGCACCCCCGGTGCACTCCAGAGTACCATACTCCATCGCCATTGAGTCCTGCTTTTGATCAGGGTGCATGATTGGGGAGAAGATGCAAGCTGCGCAATCAGCTGAGAGGAGCGACGAAGTCCTGTACTTGTCCTCTCCGCCCACTACTGGCATCGCGACCCCAAGCTTCGCTGGGTTCTCGAAATCGGGCTGGTACGTCCTGCCGAGCACTCCCTCCACCCTCGGAGAGAGGCTGAGAAACCTGAATTGCACTTCCAAGTGAGCAAAGCAGTCATCGGAAGGAATTTGATAGTTGTGGATCAGGCTGTCTTCTTTCGTCACAGGCACGACATTGACCGAAATCTCCGCGACCCCTCTGATAGTGATCGCGGCGCTGTTCTTGCTTGCCGATCTCTCCACCTTGAAGTCACCGTTGAGGGAATGCCATGTGGAGGGAGTTCCCTCTGGCACGGTGAGTTCATTTCCATTGTAAGAGAATCTTAGATGATCCATCTCGGAGTCCCATTTAGCAGCTCGGGTGGCCTCGATAGAGAAGCTCTCAGAGCCTGAGAGAACTCCGAGGGCTTGGATCCACGTGTAGTCTCGGATCCGGCCAGCAGGCCGGAGGCCAATGAAACGGGCATTGATCTGAATATGCGGATCAGAGACTAAGCTGAACTGCTCGTCGCTTTTGCCATGGAAGTAGAAGACGATGCCGTCTCCACCGATGAACCTGGGGTCCAAGCATGCAGCACCAGGAGCATTGCAGTTTGGTTTCTTGTCTGCAACAATTAACGCAAAAAACATTGTAAAGTTACCATATATATAAGTAAATGATCTTGGCAAGTGCTAAAAGAAACTTTCAATGCAATGGACTCAAGATGCATCGGTCACTTTTATCGTCCTTTGCACACATTTAAAACTAGAGTACAAATCTAGAACAGCATTAGACTAATGTGAAGGACGGAGGATCGAGAGAGGTCTAGGAAAGCGACATTACTCTTGCACTCGGGCGTGCAGATCGGCGAATTGCAGTTGACGTAGCAGACCTTGGCCTTAGAATCGCTGGGTGAAGTGGAGGGACATTCATCAGGACAAGTCATCTTCTTGAGGAAGCACGGACTGCTTCTGTAAAAGCATGAAATGGCAGCCCCTTGGACTTGTGCCAAACCACACACACTCAGCAGCACAATGACAAGAAAGCCATGACTTCTAGACAACTTCATCCCTCTTTGCCTTAATTAAGGAAAGAGGAAGATGCTTCGGTCCGAACTCAACTCCGCGTTGCCTGTACTGAGTTCTGCTCCGCGCCTTTTATAGGGTCTTGACGACTCGCAAATGGAACTGATTTGGATCTGTCTTGCCTAACCATGGTGAATCCAAGCTGGAGATAGCATCGTACGTGGTTTGGAATTCAGGAACGTGGGCTGTGTCGGTGCGCTTGAATTCTTTTGGGATGGTGGTGCATTTTAAAATCTGGGTCAATGCCTTGGGGCTTGCATACTGCTCATCTCTCACACTATTACAAAATTCCGGTGTCTGACGGTGGCTTACAGTGTAAGAGGAGCGGCACGGAGGGGCGGTCACATGCTTCGGGGCTGCTCTGACCGAGCAGCGACGGAGCAAAACACCGCGTTGAGGCCAGGCCATCGCCGGGAGAAACACACACCTTGCGGTGTACTCAAAGGCCAACTCGTTTTTTAAGCTGATGCGTTCTAAGGGCGTACGGTTTCTAATCTTCCGTGATGGACCGACCCTCCAAAACGGATCGCGTCCATCACCGCTCCATTCAAAGTTGAACACATGACTGAATTTTACTCTCTCTCTCTTTGAAATTAGAATCACGAGCTTTACGACCGTGATTAGTCACCTGTCCTAGCTGTAGTTGACTTCCACAAGTCGTACATCACATGTGGCATCAAAATTCAGATCAAGCTTTCCAAAATCCCAAAACGAAATGATAGAATAATGGTCCACTTAATGCATTACCATATCATTATTCGACAAATTTATCTCTATCTCATGCACCCAGATCGTCTCATGTAAATTTATTAATATGACGGGCGATGATTTTTAATTGGATCAAAGCTAGAGGCCTATCAATGCTAAAACTTGGATAATATGAATTTGGTATTCAAAGAGGCGAGAAATAAGTTAACTGATCAAATTCCGTCATCTCAATGCTACATTACTAGCTTAGAAACCCCATGTTAGTATTATCGGCAAATTGAAAATTCAATTAATTGCATGGTTCGAATAGAGATCTTTTATCTATTAATTACATAAATGGTGTAGCGTAAATAATAGACAAATCATATTATCCTTGTGATATGTCTCCCAACCAATTTTACATTTGAATTTGAAATAGTTTGCCTTTCACTTTCTCCATGAGTCATTGTCATATGATATAATAAATACTCCAATTATCTTGTGGGCTACACATCGAGACTTGAGAAATGATTTGATTCGTGGGTTTGTGTTCAATTTGAAATGACAAGCACACCAATTTCCCTTCTTTCATATTTTACCAAATCGTATTTAATACAATAATTTATTGAGTAAAAAATTAATCTTGCTTGGTTTGGATAGTAAAATAGGAAAAAAAAATGGCAATGATTTATATTTGGATTTAGTTTTTTTTTTTTTTTTTTTTTGGGTCGGATAGTTTCCAGAATTGACCCAGGAAAAAAACTGTATTGTGTGTATTCCCATTCGTTTGAGGCCCACTTCAGGGATAGTAGGCGGCCCACAAGGGTCCTTCAGTTCCCTCCAAGCCAATTTCCAATTTAACTGAGTCAACTCGTTTCCCCTATCTTGAAAGACGCTCCCGATAAACCCTAATTCGCATCCCGGCAGTTCGGACCAAAATTCTTCTTTTAACTTCCAACTGAATTCGGACCAAGGTGAGCGATTCGCCAATTGTTTTCATTCCGGTCTTTCTCGCTTCGCATTGCGGTTTCAATAAATCTCAAAATTTTGAAGAATGGAGGCTTGTTGAGGCGCATTTGGAGTGCGTTTTCCCCATTCTTGCAATGCGGCGTTGAGTATTTGATGATTTATGGAGTATATTGCGTTTTAATCTGTACATGACATGCTTTTACTTAACGTCGGATTGCTCATTTAGCAATAGAACTGCCTTTTGTAATGGAGAGGCTGTGGAGTGGTTCTTTTGGTGCCTCTTTGCTGTCTATTTGGAAAAGAGTTTCTGTTCAATGCTTGTGCAATGGAGATAATGAGCGGGATTCCAAAAAGGACTTTTCTTGACTAAGTGTGGGGGAGATTGAGGTTAACTGGTGGCAAAGATGGATGGATTATTATCTGGTGGCTTAGTTCCCAAGCGGTCTTTGAGAAAGAAAGCAGCTATGAAGAATTACAATGAGAACTTGATTGATGAGGTCATAGATTCACACTTGGGTGGTGCGTCGAGGAAAAGGAACAGGACGACGCAGGATTTGGAGAAAGAGACCGAAACTGAGGCCATGATGGCTATATCTCTTGGCTTCCCAATTGATGCGTTGCTCGAAGAAGAGATTCGGGCTGGAGTGGTGAGGCAGTTGGGTGGCAAAGAGCAAAATGACTACATCGTTGTAAGAAACCATATACTGGCTAAGTGGAGGAATAATGTACGGATGTGGTTGACGAAAGATAGGATAAGAGAGACCGTCAGTAGTGAATGCGAGCACTTGATTTGTTCAGCCTATGATTTCCTTTTAAACAATGGGTATATTAACTATGGTATCTTGCCTACAATGCCTGAAGAAGTTGTTGAAGGGTCTGTTATAATCGTGGGTGCAGGACTTGCTGGGCTTGCAGCAGCGAGACAGCTCCTGTCTTTTGGTTTCAAGGTGCTTGTTCTAGAGGGTAGAAATAGGCCCGGGGGCAGAGTCTATACTCAAAAGATGAGTCAGAATGGTGATTTCGCAGCTGTGGATCTTGGTGGCAGTGTGATTACAGGCATTCATGCTAATCCTCTTGGGGTTCTTGCTAGGCAACTCTCTATTCCTCTTCATAAGGTCAGAGAAAAATGCCCTTTGTATAGACCTGATGGCACACCTGTCAATGAGAAAACCGATTCCGAGGTTGAGTTCATCTTTAACAGATTGCTGGACAAGGTCATGGAATTGAGACAAATAAAGCATGGTTTTGGGCATGATATCTCTTTGGGCACTGTCTTGGAGACACTGAGGCAATTGTATGGCGTGGCGAAAAGCAAAGAGGAAATGCAACTTCTTGATTGGCACTTTGCAAACTTGGAATATGCCAATGCTGGATGTCTTTCAAATTTGTCGGCAGCATACTGGGATCAGGATGATCCTTATGAAATGAGCGGGGATCATTGCTTTCTTGCTGGAGGGAATGGGAGATTGGTAAAAGCTTTGAGTGATGGAGTTCCTATATTCTATAACAAGATTGTCAATATGATAAGATACAACGATGATGGGGTTGAGGTAATTGCTGGGAATCAAGTTTTCCAAGCAGATGCAGTCTTATGCACCGTACCGCTTGGTGTTTTGAAGAAACGAACCATAACATTTGAGCCAGAATTACCTCCAAGGAAGCTTGAAGCAATTGAAAGGTTGGGCTTTGGATTATTAAATAAAGTGGCGATGGTTTTTCCTTATGTTTTCTGGGGAGAAGATCTGGATACATTTGGTTGTCTCAGTGAAGAGGGCCAAAACCGAGGAGAGTTCTTTCTGTTCTATAGTTATCACACAGTGTCAGGTGGTCCCGTACTTATTGCACTTGTGGCCGGAGAAGCTGCCCAAGCATTTGAATACATGGACCCATGCACTTCACTCAGTCGTGTGTTGAGTATACTCAAAGGTACTTTAAGTATCTTCAAGGGCTTTTGACTTGCCTAGATAATTTTTATGCCATTAAAATTTATAGGGCTTCCTTTTTGTTTTGTTTTGTTTTGTTTTTTTCTTTTCAATCCGTTCGTTAAGAATGGTCAATGTCCATTCTGTTGTTTTAGATTGTTTTTTGTGGCCAGTTCTTGTTTTAGATGTTATTTTTGGTTCTTACAGGTATATATCGTCCGAAAGGCATTGACGTGCCTCACCCCATACAATCGATATGTACAAGATGGGGAAGCGATCCTCTCTCTTATGGTTCATATTCCCATGTAAGAGTGAACTCGTCTGGTAGAGATTATGACATACTTGGAGAGAGCGTGGGGAACCGGCTTTTTTTTGCTGGGGAAGCCACAAGTAGGCAGTACCCAGCCAGCATGCATGGTGCCTTCTTGAGTGGCTTGAAAGAAGCTTCGCACATTTCTCATGCTGCCAGGGATTGGGAAACCACTTCGAGAAAGTTTGTGCAGAGAAATATCGGGGCAAGCAGTGATTTGCTGGTGGATCTGTTCCTGAAGCCTGATTTAGCATTTGGGAATTTCATGGTCATTTTCGATCCTCTAAATGATGACCCAAAGTCAATGGCCATACTGAGAGTTAACTTTGACAATAATAAAATCAGTTTGCCTGGCAATTTAAATAGCTTCCATGAGCACTCTGCTAATGGACCGTCGCCACTTTACACAGTACTAACATGCGAACAGGCTCAGGATCTACATTTAATGAGTGGAGGGGATGACAGCAGATTATCGTACTTGACTAAGACACTCTGTTTGAAGTTAATGGGCCTTAGTGCAGCGGTAAATTTTGCTAGCTACTTGATTAGTAACATTGCCAGTGCCCGGAGAATTATGGGCAAGGGTCGTCTTTCCTGTGGATATAAGAACAATGTACATACTTAGCTAGCCCTTGGTAGGTACCCTGCCAATTTTTTTCCTTACATAGAGATTTGGCAAGGATTTTATTTATCGATTTTAGGAGACACCAAAATTTGTTTGCAGTCTGAAGAACACTGATTAGGTCTGCTAATCGATTTTTTGCGTCTGATTTCGAAGATGTAATCACTGAAAAACGTGCCTGTGATGTGTTTTGGAGTAGCTCAGACGATGTATTACTCGCATTTGCAGAGGAGAATCTTGCTGGACTCTTGGGGCACCTGTTCATCCTGGTCGAGCTTCACAGTAGGTGCTTTTGTGCTTTTATCTAGCCTTTTTTGTCTCTGCAAAATGCAGTTGTGTGTACACTTTTGTATTTTGTTTGTAAAAGTGTCGATGGCTGATGTTTAAGAGACGGTTGATTTCTCACAATTTTTATGATTTGGTGAGAGAAATCTCCATTACAGAAGGCTCTTTCTTCATGACTTGTTAATGTCCATTGAATGTCTCTCTGTTTCTACTGAATTGCATACTTTCTAAGTGATAACTGTGTTGAAGGAGACTAGACTTCCATTGAAATGGCAGCAGCGTTTGTTTGTGAGAGGGTATGCCTCTAAAGCATTCCTAAGAAGACACTTTGCCTTACTATATTCAATAACTGAATGTGCTGAAGACACTTGCTGAACAATTAAGCGAGAAAGTATCATTAATTTCAAAGCATAATCTTTTCTTATGGAATAGGTAACTGGTCTCTTGAAAATCGAAGGTATCCTTGTAATGAAGTTTTGATACAAGTTATGGCGGTGTTCCTCGATGTATCTCTGATCATGTCCCTGTGCAATGAGATGACTAAATTAGGAAAACCCATTAAAGCAAACGATTGGGAGAAATTATCCTAAAGATACTATGCGCATCAAATGTCTTTTAGAAATATTCTATAATGAGATGACAAGTACATCCATAATACGTTTTATATGTTATGTATCTCACTAGTCACGATACGACCCTTCAATAGCATCTTTTCATGTGTCCCGATGTTGGAGAACATATTTATAAATTTTAACTTCCCTAAATCCTATTAATTTCAATGTAACTAATATTTAGTTACATAATGCTAGGTAAAACCATTATTCGATTTATTGATGGTTATTATTCTAGCGATTATCTATCATGGGTGTGATTTCCATTTGGTAACCATGTTTTACCTTCTTTATTTATCAACATTTATAATACAATTATATCGCATGAAACACAAATGTAGGAGGATTAATTTTCGATGCTTGTTATGCGTAAAATAAATAATTTTAAAAATATTTTTCTGAATATGATTAAAAATGATAGCCTAATAAATATACGAAAAATATTTTTATTATTTAGGAAAGTATTTAAATATCATTAATTAATTATTTTAAGTAATATAAGTTATCATTAAATTATTGATAATTCATATCTCGCAAAACATTGGAGTTAGAAAGCAAATTTGGAGTGTGTTTGTTTAACGGAAAACGTAATGTTTCTAGAAAATGTTTTTCGGAAAATTATTTTCCAAGAAAACGGTTAGTTTTTTTTTTTTTGGTAATATGTGACCGAAAATATTTTTAGTGTTTGGATTGCATTTGAAAAATGATTGAAGGTATAAAAGACGTCGACGTAAAGGAAGAGGAGGGAGCGAAGCCAATGGGAGCGTAGGAGGAGCTAGGGTTGGAGGAGGTGGCAGTGACGAAAGGGAGGGGTGAAGGAGAAGGAGAGATGGGAGGAGGAGTTAGAGTTTATGTTCACAGACAAAGAAAGAAAAAAAAACAAGAAAAAAAAAGAACGAAGAAATAAAAGAAAAGATATAATAATAAAAAATTCAAAATTTTTAATTAGAAATTCTTTTTAATAATAAATTTTTCATTAAGCAAGGATCTTAAAATATTTTGGAAAACGTTTTTCCGATCTTTTAAAGGAAAATCGTTTTCCGAATTCAAACACATAAGAAGGAAGAAAACCTTCCGAGCATTTTCTTTTGATTCCACGCCCTTTAAAATGAACAAAACGGAAAAAAATGAGGAAAATTTTTTAAATGAACCAAAATGAAATTATTTTTCGAAAACAAACGCATGGTCATCTTGTTATGGAAAATATCCCAAAGAGAAGAAAATGAAGGAAATCTAAAGCATGTATGGACACAGATTGGCATTCTCGCTTCCGTCTTTTCGCGTCCCCTTCAAGTCCATGATCGCAGGCTGAAGCGCTGTCTCACTCGAGGCGCGACCGTCTCTCCGCTCCCGGCAAGTGTTCTCCATTTGATCAGCGAAGACTTCCGAAATTTCTCTGCTTTTCGATTCTTTCCTCCGCTGCTGACCGCCCCCCGGTTGGTTTGACGATATGTCGGTAGTCTCACGAACTGGGTCGATGTTGCCCATGTCCGATTCCAGTTTCCTGGTTTTTGTCGGAAAGACTAGCTGAATATATTGAGACATTCGTCCATCGCGTGGCTGCGGGAGGGGGGCTTATCTTCAGTCGTTGACAAGAGCTACTTTTGTGGACATGAGAAAGCTTGAAAGCTCAAAGTTTGCATTTTTTTTTGTTTTTTTCCTCTTCGTTCAGTTGATTGTGGGAGTGGGTAACTTGAGGAATGCTACTTGCATCTGTTCTTCGAATTTGCGACCACTCGTGTCTCGAGTGGATCTAATTTGATCGCGAAAGAGAAGAAAGAGTCCCCAGTTCCGCGGAAATTGAGTGGCTATTGACATTGTCTCTTAGTATGTAGCATTCGGATGAATCTTCTTATCGTATTGAGGTTGTAAAATCCGTGCTTTAGTTCCTTTTAGTGTAGTTTGGAATAAGAGTATCAATGCATTGGAAAACTTGGGCTGATATCCGATACATTGGTAAGTTGGCCTAATTTCTTAAAGAATTCTATGCCGTTTTGCAGGTATCAACTCTACTGAAGTGAAGCAAACAACCGCGACAATGAATCCCGGACAGCTTACTCTTCTCGGTTCCACAATCTGTGTGATGCTCACGACCCACTTTTCTGTACAGCTTCTTTCTGAGCATTTCTTCTATTGGAAGAAGCCAAAGGAGCAGAAGGCAATAATCATCATCATCCTTATGGCCCCTGTATATGCTCTAGACTCATATGTTGGTTTGTTAGACTATCAAGGAAGCAAAGTGTTTTTCACATTCTTGGATTCAATAAAGGAGTGTTATGAAGCTCTGGTAAGGACATGATATTTGAAGCCACATACTCCAATTCATTTGTTGATGTTTATTACTCCATCACAATGTTTTGCATTACTAGAGAAAGACTCATGCAGGTGGTGAAAGTCATCTAGATGGGTTGAGCTTTTCTAACTATCATGTGCAGGTGATTGCAAAGTTCTTGGCACTATTATATGGCTACTTGAACATATCCATTAGCAAAAACATAGTCCCAGATGAAATTAAAGGGAGAGAGATTCACCATTCATTCCCAATGACACTCTTCCAGGTAGAGTTTGTGCATATGTTCTCTTCTTGGGTTACTTTATGAATATCTGCACAGCCATGTGTTGCACTTTCGGTAACATTCAGTGTGGCTGGGGAAATAAGATCAGTCAAGTGGCACACGCGTGTCCTTCAATTGTCATTCCAATAATTTGGATGTCTATGTATCTGTCCTGAGAAATTTGTTGGAAATCTATAACGTTTTTCTAAACCCCTAATTCTCGGAATGGGTCCCATGAGCTCAGGTCTTCAATTAATAGTGTGAAAATTACCTGTGATATCCAACCTACATGATTAGATGTTATAAACTTCTGAACACTTAAGAAGATGAGTGTGGCAGCCTTCTTTTTCTGTAGGTGCAGCTCTTGAGGGGTTAATTTATCAACCTAAATGCTCTCGAATAGCATGTATGACATGTCGATGTAATGAGAATGAGAAAATTTCCTTACATATAATTACACTATAAATAGCAAAGTATTTCACGATACCACTGATGAGGCCCTTTAAAGATTGAGCGTATTATACATTCTTTCCTTACTATTATGGAATCACCTTTAACATTGATAGTAGGAAGGTTTGTTATGCAAAGATTAAAGTCTTGATTCATTGGTCTCCATTTGCATAATACACTAATTCAGGCAATAATACTGCTTTCTATTTCTCTACAGTTTGAGTCTTTGAAATATGTTTAAAAAAACTTGAGTTTAACCCATGGCCAATCTATCTATTGCAGCCCAAGACGGTTCGTTTGAATCACAGCACATTAAAGCTTCTTAAGTACTGGACCTGGCAGTTTGTGGTGATTCGGCCTTTGTGCTCCATCCTAATGATCACTCTTCAACTCTTTGGAATATATCCAAGCTGGCTCAGCTGGACATTTACCATTGTTCTGAACATTTCAGTCTCGCTTGCTTTGTATTCTCTTGTGCTTTTCTACCATGTCTTCTCTAAGGAGTTGGAACCACACAATCCTCTTGCCAAGTTCTTGTGCATCAAAGGGATAGTATTTTTCTGCTTTTGGCAGGTAAGCTTAAATAGCCATACAGTTATCCAGTTATGTTGGTGAATGAGGCACGAGCCAAATGGATGCAAGTTCTGCTTTTTCTACCACCGCCTCTTGCTTTGTTTTCTTTTAAATTTCTCCCCAGTATTTCGAAATTTCCTTTGATATTTATTTTTAGGAAACTTTTTTCGTAAGGCTATATGCTCAGGTCCCAGAGAACTTCCAAAAACCTGTATGCTTTGCTTTCCCAAAAACTCTACTTTTTATTATAATGACCAATTGCAAAGCTACAGATTCTAAGTGAATTTTACATTATCTGCATGCAATCGTGTGTGTTGGGCATCAATTCAATGATAGTTGTTGCTATCGATCCTGCAGGGAATGGCACTTGATATTCTTGCAGCCGTTGGTATAATTCGGTCTCATCATTTCTGGCTGGATGTGGAGCACATTGAGGAAGCACTTCAGAATGCATTGGTGTGCATAGAGATGGTTTTCTTTTCTGCATTTCAGCAGTATGCATACAGTGTGGAACCTTACAAAGACGATTCGACAACAGGTGCCAGCAAAAAGAGAGAGTGACTTCGGATACATCTCTGGCAGGGAAATAACAATTGCATACTGTAATATATTGTACCTGCTGCATGAGAAACGTTGATACCAGTTCATTGAGTGTATGTCTCTAAATAAAATATAGCTGAGCTTGTTTGAGTGTCCCAATGGAGGAACTTATTGCACCGAAAGACGAGAACTGAAATTTTAGATGCCAGGTCACCTGGGTGTAATGGTTCCTTTTCTTGGCCATCTTTTAGATGTTTTGCCTATCGAAAGCATCGGTTCCCATTTTTGTCATTTTGCTTTTCTTGACTTCGTTAATGGTGCATGTACCTCAAAATTCTGATGCAGCGAAAAATTAGCCAATCTCACTCTCACTTCATAGAAGAATGAAGTCACTGGATAGATGGAAAACAGCAAAAGAGATTGACACTAAGATTCATAATCAATTCATCCTCGTCTTATCCCAGTCATGTACAAGTTAGAACACCCCGAATTGAAAGTTCATCACCACATGAAAGTACAGGCATCTCTCTACTTATTGGAGCTTATAGACGTACATTCACTGCGATCACGTTCTCTGTGCAACAACTCCGTCCTCAGTGCGAAGATTCTTTAGCCTTCTGCAAAGGAAGGGAAAAGCTTGAAAGAGAGCGAACAGAGAAAAATCCTCCTAGTTATGTGTACATGAGAGGAGTATATGAGACGAATCTAGGACTTCTCCGACTGCCCTCTGATCACACTCGGTTTCAATTTTGTTGCAACTCAGCTAAGAATTGTATGATACTGCTCGTACAATGACACAGGTGTAACAATGATGAAACTTAATATTGTGCGTATGAACACAAGTTTTTCTAACATCGGATCGAGAAATAACACAATCGGATGCTTTCACACGCATGATAAATGGTGAACCCAACATCGGGTGCTCAGTGAAATTTGAAGAAAGTAGGTGAACAGCCAGGAAATTTAAGACTTGTCATCCTAACATGCAAAAATTAAATACCTCTTCCTTCTTGTCATTCTTTCCTCTTGTAAAATACTTGTAGCCCCCATAGAAGAGTAACCCCCAGCCAGTTAAGGAGACAATTACAAACTGCAAATGCACGCCAAGCCCGATGAAGCATGCCATCAGAGAAGGAAGCATAAGTAGTACAGGAAGAGTCATATTGCAACGAAAGACTGAACAAAGTTGGGCTATGTCAAAGATTTCATCAACAGCAGCTCCACAGATAAAGGAGATTTTTTTTTTTTTTTAATCAATGAAGCCAGACATAGACTACGTGAAATAGATGGTCAATCAGTTCTTCTCAACCATCATCCAAGCAACGGACATAAGTTTAGAAATCATTGGCAGCCCGCATCATAGGCAATTTTCAACTTCGAATTCATGAACTTTGGCTTACATAAGCAACAGCAAAAAGCTAAAAGGCGTTAATTTGAGTAATGATCTTGGTAGGGAGAGTGTTTCTTTAAGTTCAAAGGGACATGTCATTATCTAGCTCTAACTAATGCTTGTGGAAACAAATCTTACCCCTGATGGTATATGCACAACAGAAGTCCTTTACCAAACACGTTAAGGTCCAACTCTAATTCTCAATTCTAATACTACGATATCAGAGTTGCTGACATACTGCCAATAAGATCGTCATATTCCAGAATTAGCAGATATCTATCATGGTATACAGAAGCAAACACGAAGCTGGAACTGTTACATGTTCCTCTTTCCATTTAGAAGGACTCAGCGGGTCCTCCCAAAAGTTCACCTTTGGCGGTCCATGGTGTTCTGCATCAAGAGAACCCCAGAAGATGTTAGGATCTAAACCGACTTGAATGGCTTCCCTATAAATTTTCTCATCGCGTCAAGTCGCTCGCAAATGAGCAACCATCGAATGTACAAGAACATAATATGCTGACGAACAGAATCATTTCTCACTTCCTCAAAAGACGTTCAACACAAACTCTCGCGAAAGATTCAAGCTTTCAACTAAAACAAGCACGAGAGAGGGAGGGTCAACCGCCACCGCCGGCCAGACCGCGCCGATGAACAAGAGTGGCAGCTCCGGGCGTCGAACGAGGAGCAGATGGTTTCAGAGAAGGAAGCCGAGCCGAAGCCGCGGCTTGGCGAGCAGCAGCAGCCCAAGCCGCCATCGTTCGAGGCCGCTTCCGCTTGATGCGTAACGCGGGGAAACGACGGTGGAGGGAGACAAGGTACGAGGATCGCACCGCGAGCACGTCGAAGAAGCTCTGAGAAACTCCAGGAACGAAGCAGGGTGGTGCAGCAAACATGGACGCTTCGAGAGATGACGGATTATTATAATTTTTTTTATTTTTTTGAAACTTAGATTCGTGGTCACCATATGACGTAATGAGTCGGTCCAATATCAACTTTACTGTAATCACATGATGAAAATTTTGTGAATTTCAATTCGGTGATTACTTTATTTCTGGCCAAACAAGAATGCTAATTTTTCCCATCAACAGTTGACATTAAACCTTGCTCGATTTTAGCTATGTCTGATGCTTTTCAATATCGCCCCCTTTGTTGGATATATTGCAGCATAAAAGTGTCAACATTACCGGGAGATTCTTTCATAAGGAAAAGAAACCATAGGAAATAGAGATGAGTATGGTTCCAAGATAGAATGTGATAAATGTATTTCGACATGTTCCAAAAAACGATAAATATATTTCATGTTTTTACATGTATGTTTTAGGTTTTTGAACTTGAAGAAACCTAAAACTTGAAATCTAAAATCTAAAGTAAATTTTAATGTTTTTCTTGGTTCATGTTTTTACGCGATCTTGCGATATTTTACATTGTTCGATTATGAAAGTATAATCTAAATCGATTATGAAAGTATAATCTAAAAGCATTAGTTTGAACTTCCATTTTATGATTATGATTTTTATTTTATTAATATTCATATTTTATACCTTTATGGTCAATAAATTGTAATAACAAATAATAGTCATTAAGAGATTTAATTCACTACAATCTTTCAATTAATAATATAGGTGGCATATCTTGAAACCGACCTCAGAACCTATAAATAAATAGATTCCAGATTTCATATGGAACTTGCTCACCCTAACACTAACTATTGATCAAACTCATCTCAATAGCTGATCATGTTGTACAAACACCATGACAAGCACAACACCGACGGAATTAATAATCAAGATGTTATTGTTCCATGAAGTTTATAGACCATGCAATACCTTTCCAAAAATTTCTATGTTCTTTCTATCATTGGTGTTTTGCATGGTCAGTCTAGACTTGATCATGGGACTCAGTCACTCCTGGAATTTGCTCACAAGGTATATTTCGTTTGTAGGAGAGCCTATTCATTCATCAAACCCCAAGGACTGCAGTTGATTAATTTCTCTAGACTTAAGTCCTTGTCCAGTCAAAAGTAAACTCGAATCATACAAATGACCGATTGTCAAGAAAAACAAACCATACTGATATCAGATATTAACACAATAAATCTCATTTCAGAAAACCCGCCTGTTGTTAATGATAGCTCCATGAGGCATGAGATGAAATACACCGCAAAGACAGCAGCAGACAGGTTGTATAGGAATCAAAATGTCTGAGGAATAATCTAAAATACATGTCATGGATAACCCGAACACCATGCCTATTGCCCAAAATGCTCGACTCCAAACAGTACAACAAGCAGCGGACAAACTCCAAAAGAGTCAAACCCAAATGCAGAGAAAAGCATCGCTTCCAACATGGTTAAGAGATAATGTAACATTTCCCATTTTGTTGCCAGATGATTAGTTTTGCCAATGGATACATGGAGAAAAGAAGGCAATGTAATTCCTCAATAACTCAGTGTACATGCTGCTACCAGCTTAATGACACTTCTAGACATGCCTATTTAACATATTTACAGTGTTGATCATGTGGGACCGTAGGAACTCAGCACCTGTTCCAAATCTGCAAAAAAGATTGGCTGAATTAGGTGAGAATGCAGGTAGAGCAATGAGAAGTGAATGTAGCTCAGGAAGCAGGTAGCATATATTAATTTATCAATCACCAAATCTGAGAGTGTAGCGTCAAACTGATTGGCACTAACTAGTTCCAGGAAATTCCATCACAGAGACAGGCTAGCAAAAAGCAATTCCAGCTCCTCATCTTGTGATACCGTTCTCTGACAAACAAAATAAAGAATCAGTAGATCAGCAACCACTCCACACATTGTTAAAATCAAGACATGGTAAATAGGACTGTACACCTAGACAAGGCATTCCATGAAGTGTATGTATTGAAAAGAAAGAGACAAAAGCAGGCTATCAAGCAAAGAGATTATGTAAAACACTGAGACTAAACAATTCACTTCATTCGCAATATTGAAAGAAAATTTTTTGTATTCAGCAAAAAGAAAGCGGATGAAACAAAATTCCACAGAATGGAAATATACAGCTTCCTATGTTAGACTGAAAAATATATTAGGAAATAAGAAAAAAGAAGGAAAAGACTAACAACCCAACGATGACGAACACAAACAATATCAATGTACACCAAGGGCATCGCTAAACCAAGTGCTGGAAACTATGCTGCTTATGATCCTCATGTATGAAAGCCAAAACCACCTAGAAAGGCAAAGCATATTCCACACGCAGCTGTGAGTCAAAGTGCAGGCACCTGTATTGTCAATAGTTGCAAAACCTTATTGAGAACCTTCAGGCGATGGGTTGCATATGAGCTGTTTGCAGGCAATTGATTCATTCTCTTCATCTCCTTGTGAACTGCAGCCTTCTTCTCATCAAACCCAAGCTGGTTCCAGGTATCAACAGTCTGATAACTCTCTCTATTTTCCATGGCCTGATTTTGAGGAGTTTTGTTTGCAAACTGATTTGGCAGATTCCGCTCTCCACTAAGCATTCCAATATACAATCAGAGAAAGACACAAGAAAGCAGCATGAGGCCAAGACTCTTAAAGTTCTTCAATTAGGATGAGAGAATGACAGTCAGTATTCTCTGAACAAATTTCCGAGAATTAAATCTCGTGATGTATAGAACTTCTACCATTTTCATCGATCCTAATTTAAATCTGTAATCGACATGACACAAAAAAACTCTTCTTCTTCCCTCATTCTAACTTTCAAACTTCCACCCCTAATAAAGCCATGGGGACTCAAAAACCAATCTTTAGACGCAAAGGTGACTGAATAATAGTAGGCAAGGAGATGGACTTATTGGGTAAGGCTACAACACATCCATCTCAAGACACTAGACAAGCCTAACAGCATTGGGGACAAAAAGAAGACGCGGAGGAAGACTTTCCAGGCAACAACATCTTCCAACAGAAGGAAACCCATTCAATATATGGAGCTAAACTGGCATTTTCACAAGCATAATCGAGACACAAGCCCTCCTTAACCATCTAAGCATCCAACGACGGCGAAACCCAACGGATTTGAAATTTCTTTCCTTATTCCTACCTAGGATCGCGAATAAAATCATCAGCCTTTTTTCAATTCGAAGAAAAACAGAGGATGCAGATCGAATCGAAACCCACCTGTAATCCATCGCAGATGAGGATGGGAAGACACAAAGCGTCTTAAAGATTCGTTCTTGGGAAACCTGCTGTAACAAGAACCAGCGATTCTTCTCAACCTCGGAGTCAGGAGAGAGAAGCAGGAGGAGAAGAACCTAGAAAAGTGAAGAATCCACCGCTACCGTCGAGCACCAATACGACACGGCGTCTGCGTCTGATTTCGCGCTATTTCAGGGGTCGTCTCTGCCCAACAAAACGATGATATCTTATCAAGTAAATTATATTTAACTATACTATAGTAAAAGTGAAGGCCAGATTGATTGGAAAAAAAGAAGAAAAAGATGTGACCAAATTAAGAATTAAAATTTAAGCGTCGAAAATAAAAATAACTGATTATTTGACGATAGTTGAAAATGGAACAAATATATATCTATGATCATAATTGATAGGTCTTGATAATAAAATAAAAAGATTCTAGTTAGGAAATTGTTAAACAAGTTTAATCTCATCAATAGCGTGGTCAAATGCTTCGAGCCCTTTGTACTGTAATTGAAATTTTAGAAAGATGGACAGGCTCGATTGACAATCATGTGGATGTGCTACGAGCCCCAACCTCCAGAATAGTACAGTATAGGATACAAACGAATGCGCAGTGTCATCTTGTCCAAAATACAGCATAAAATTTTTGGTGTAAATGTGATAGAATATATGCAATATATTATCTCTTCGCAGCATGAAAGCCAACCTCTCCACGAAATCCTAAATGATAAATTATCTTTAAGTTACTTCAAATATATATCTTCACAACATAAAACTCGCATATTTGACCACTACCACATAAATGGAAAAAGCACTGGTATTCAATTGGTCAGATTTTATTTTATGCTTTGCTATCTAATCTGTTATATGTACCAAGTCGACATAATTGCATTCAAACCTTGTTGTGCTCACAAACGATACATGATATGATGTGCAATTATTTGATTTAATGAGATGGTAAATGGGTTTGCCAAGCAAAAGGTTTTTATTTGGTTTACCACACGTTTTTGTCTTCTATATATATATATGTCTCATTCCAAAAGAACAACCATTTTTTTATATAGAAAATAGTAATTTTAACCGAACATCACAAATAAAATTATCGACATATATTGTTCAATAAAAATTAAAGATGATCGATTTTTGATTTGGTCCAATCCCACCCATGAATTAGGAATCAAACCAGGAGGATCGATTCTCTATTTCTAGAATCAGGAACCAGATCAATCGATTTAGTACGGTTTCCTAGTGGATGCCAAACTTGTCGGCCAAGTTATCAACATATATCGTTCAATAAAAATTAGAGATGATCGATTTTTGATTTGGTCCAATCCCACCCATGAATCAAGAATCAAACCAGGAGGGTCGATTCTTTATTTCTCGAATCAATAACCACATCAACCGCTTCAGTACGATTTCCTAGTGGATGTCAAACTTGTCGGCCAAGTCAATGGTCCAGCCATGGAAGAAGTAAAGAGAGAATGGCCATAGAGAGGAGGGGGGAGAGTTAAGATGATAGGGATGTTGCCAAATTGACCGGTGTTGCAGTTGTTCTTGACGCCCAACAGGAGTTTGGTGTGGGGGAGGGAAAGGAAGGATGAGGGCTTGACAGACAGGTAGGCAGAGAGGAGAGGGTTAAAGGAGGGGGAGGTTCTTGGGAGTGACCAACACGGTGAGGGCGAGTCTATATAGGGAGAGCTGGCAGTTGAGGTCCAAGTGCAGAAGCATGTGACCTTGCTTTTGGCAGGGGAATAATAGTACGTGTGCAGGTGAAGAAGATGAAGAAGAGATGTTTATTTTTATTTCTTTAGAAAGAAATTGATCTAGTCCAATTTGTCTATTTCCTACTTTGAGATCAGGAACCGGATCGCGTATCCCCGGTTCCATGGAAATAGGAACCGGACCAACGCCTCTCGAAACTATCCAAAACTGGTCTTTACTAAAAAAAAAAATCTATCCGAACCGAGCGATTTTGAGCAATTTCCAGTGGTTCTCATTGCACATCTCTAATAGAAATCACTGGTTGGTGGAAATTTGGGATTGTCCAAAATTATAGAAGGTTTGGAAAGACACAAGATATAGGAAGAGTGAGAATGGAAATGAGGAGCATTGTGCTAGAGCAACCAACACGATCTCATAGTGCAACACGATCTCATAATGCCGTTTTGACATTATTTACTCAATGATTAAGCAAGGGGAAAATCTTTGGGATTTCTTTTTTGGTCTAATCGACGAGTATTCATCACGTGGACATCACATGGCCAACCCCATAAAATGTCTTTGCTTTTTTCTCTCCATCCAATCCACGTCTCGTTTGTGCAGAGAGGGATGAATTGACTCAAAGCACTGAAAAAAAGTGGGGTGGGTTCTCTCTCCACTATCCACTCGGCCCACTTTCTTTGCCACCTACGAAGCCACGATTTCAAATCTGTCCCCTTCAATCGTATTCAAATCGAAGTCGTTCGTTTGTGGGGGATGCATGCCGTGAATTTCATTCAACCTTTAACGGTTAAAACTTTTCGATATACCCAAATATCCACGTGTAAAATTGTACGGGATTTTATTGCAATTTTTGGAATTTGAGCAATCTTTATATGTGTCAATTTTTGGAAGACACGTTATAGATAAAATCTGAGAGAGTTAGAAGTAACTGTTGAGTTTCCGCACGCAATTCATAAGCTATGGGTCAGTTTGGAGTAATTTTTACATTTAGTTTGGATTCAAACCATAAAAATCATAAATTATGTTCATTGCATGCTAAATACCAATTCCGAAACTTGTACCCACATTATAATGTGACAAAAAATCCTAAATTTTTGTCATATTGATATAAATTTTGGGTATCAGCGACACAAGAAAGAAGTTTGAGTGTATTGATGTTGCCATAGATAAGGTTTGTGATTTTTTTGTGGTAGATAGGGTACCTTTGTTGCGCCAATATAAGACTGGAGTTGTGAAGTATTTATCACTTTAGGATTTTGGTGGAATTTTCCCCTTTTAGTTTTTGAATTTTTCAATTCCAGCACACACATTTTGGCTTTCTTTAAATCTCGAACACTTGAGACTTTTCATAATATATAAGAATCCACACACCGATTTACCCAAAAAAAAAAAATTTATGTTAAAATTTTAAATTTTAAGAAGAAAACAAAAAAATATTTTTAATTTCGACAAATCCAAATGAACAAGCTTACGGAGTGAAGAACGACAGGGTCAGCATGAAGACTAGGTCAAAAGAGGCAACGATATCATACTAGCCTTTTCAAAGTTGACATCTCAAATTAGTTAAAAAAATATTCTCAAAGTCGGTTGTGGATTTGTTTTATTTGTCAAGATAAGTTAATTGAGTCACAAATAAAAATTGAGAAAAAATTCTCAAAATGAAAGGAATTACAGACATTTTGCGGATTGGTGATGGAAAAAAACAGAATCATAGAGAAAGAACAATCCGAAATGGAAATAGTGCAGACTCGAACAAACCAAAACGACATGAAAAAAGCCAAGGAGAAAAAGCCGAGAAGACTGTGAAAGACTTGGACTCCGCTCCGATCTCTCTCTGCTTGCTTTTCCTCTTGTTGGTCCAACGCAGAGAGAAGAGAGAGAGAGAGAGAGAGGGGTGGAAGAAGATCAATCTCGTATCTGACCGGCGACCGGTGGTGCTCTTCATCTTCTCCACCTCATCCTCTCTCTCTAGAGAACCGAAAGCCGGCGTCTTTCGTCGTCTCCGGTTCGGCATGAACGGGAAGGCCAACGTCTCCAAGGAGCTCAATGCGCACCACAGAAAGGTTCGGTTCGGCCTGGCCTTGTTCCGCTCCTTTTTTCGTCGCTTTGACCCCGCTCTCTTGGTGGGTCTTGGGGAAAAAACTTGTCTTGCGTCGACCGGAAATGATTGGTGCTGTTCTATCGGTCGTCCGCCTTGTGTTTGATCTTATGCCTCTCTCGATTTGGCTCCCGATTCTCGGTCCGCGGAAATGGAGGCTTTGATCTCGCGACTTGCGAATCGCGATCAGTCAGATGGAGTCATCAGCATGTCTGCAGCCGCAGATTGATCCGCGCGGCTTTTCCCATCGATTAGACCAGTTCCGCTTCGAGCAAAGATGTTCTCTTTTTTCCTTATTAAATCAGATTTTTTATCCTTTTTTGTGCGTCTTGGGAACGCAAGTAGTGTTGTTCTAGTCTTCAGTATGAACTGTCGGATTCCGTCTTTACTTTTAATATGAACAAGCATTTAGGCTTGAAGCCTTGGATGGGATAAGCCAGAAACTATTTGCAGAACATGTCTTTAGACTTCTCTGGCGAGAAAAGACAGAGAAGAGCTTCACCACCAAAAGAAGCATGTGATTTGTGGAGATTGAATCTCTCTTCATGCTTGCTTTACCCCTTAAATGCTGTGGAAAGCGAGCATCATTGTTTTGTCCTTTAATGGTATTCCTTTTTCCCATCCAATTTTCATGTGCTTTAAACATCTGTGCAGATTCTCGAAGGGCTTCTCAAATTGCCTGAGAACAGGGAGTGTGCTGATTGTAAGGCCAAGTAAGTATCGGTCCTAAGGAGTGATTATAGAAAATTGATCTAAGTAGGGAAAGCACAAAACATTTGGGTTCGTTCGATTTGGCAGTTGGTGGTTTAGCCATACTGCTACCTGTCTCCTCCGAGCTCCGATTATTTCTCACTAAAGCTAATGCTATTGCTTTTCGTGCAGAGGTCCAAGATGGGCTAGTGTCAATTTAGGGATATTTATATGCATGCAATGTTCAGGAATCCATAGAAGTCTTGGGGTACACATATCGAAGGTACCATTTTAACATTTGACCATCTGATGTTTCACGTTTATTGTATGATTTATGAGATTGATTGAGAGTTTAAGTTTTGATACTTAGTTCTTGTGCTGAACAGTTGTGATGCTTAGGTTGAATAGAAAAAATACCATCAGAAATCCCTATAGCAAATAGACTTATGTTTTGGGGGAGTTATTTCTCTGTAGAGAAATCCAAGAAGCTTGTGTCTCTATTTTCTTGACACTCTCTCCAGTAAAAATTGACACATTCTTCTCCTGCTATAGTTGGCAGTGACATCCCATTTGAGTGTATCTTCATTCGTAAGCTTCATGTCCTTGACTGGTTTCAAAACTATGGGACAAGAAATGCTGACGACTGTAGTGATGGTCGAAATTTTCACCCTTTAAGTTCAGATCTGACAGGGTTAATTTGGTGATTTGATAGGGAATGATCCCTTCATGATTCTTTTAAGTGTAAAAGTTCTTTTCTCCAAGCTTGTCAGCTTTTAGAAAAGCTAGAATGATTAATCATCGGAAGTAATTCTGCCTGTTGAATTTGTGTGTTGAATTTATGTGTGTCATAACAGATCCATGCTATTAGTTATATCTACTCACCGAATGCTGGCATACAGCAAAGATGCTTTGAAAGAGATAATACAATGCTGTTCATGAAGTTAATGCCCTTCTGTATAATTTGAAGGACAGTTGCTTTTTTCAACTGAAGTTATTCCCTGCTGTGAGATCCATATTAAGTTTACACACACACACACACACACACATATTCTTTGTTAGATAACCTTTAAGAGTTCTTGAGTTGTTTCTCATTGTTTGTGAAAAAGCAATTTGAACATCATTTATCAGTTATGTAAACGAGTTAACAGTCCTTGGTGTACCTTACCGTCATTTAACCCATCTCTGCTGCGATTGCCTTGTTGATATTTAGAATGCAAATGGTAGCACATACAAAAAAATAAAAATAAAAAAATAGATGTACTTGTGATAGTCAGGCTTTTGCTGCAGGTCCGATCAGCTACTTTGGACACATGGCTTCCAGAGCAGGTTGCGTTCATACAATGTAAGGCAGATCTTTCCCCTGATTGATGTCAATTTGGTCTAAGATTGAGAAGAAGTATGCTAATACCTGCCGCTGTGCAGCAATGGGCAATGAGAAGGCAAATAGTTATTGGGAAGCAGAGCTACCCCCAAATTATGACAGAGTGGGAATTGAGAATTTTATTCGTGCAAAGTACGTGACATACTTTGATCTCTTGCTGTCATTTTTCTGGTGTTTGTAATTGCTCTGTAGATCGAGACATTATCCATTGCTTCATCCGCTGCTGATTATTGGTCATTCTTGCAGATATGAGGAGAAAAGGTGGGTCTCCAGGGATGGAAAACCCAAGTCACCTTCTAGAGGACAAGAAGAAAAGGATACTGTACAGTGGCAGAGACCTGGAGAAAGAAGTGTGCAGAGAATTTCAGGCAGGCCTGAGAGTTCATTTGAACAAAGGAGGACCAATCAAGCCTCTTTTATAAAACACAGTAATCCTGTTCCCCTTAAAGGACCTGACCAGGTATCGACTTGTAAGCCCATAGCATCGACCAATTTCGTCATGTTCAACAATCATTACTTCTGAAATCACTATTGATCAGAGTTAAATACAGATTTTAAGATTGTGGAAGCTCAGGACTGATGTGACACATGGCTAAATCCCATGTTATATTCCTCTGGAAGTTATCTTGATTACTGGATGTCCTAAGGAACCTGTTTTCTACTGTAGCAATTTTTAATGTTTCTAATACAAGAGGTTGTGCTAAATTGAAAAGTGCATCATAAGGTGCTGTTTGTCTCTGTTAACTTGAGAAAATTCTGTATACATTTTGTGGAGTGAGTTTTAAGGAAGCGCAGTATACAATAATTCTTATGGCAATTCAAGTTTACTTGGTCCACTTGAAACTTAAATCATGTAATGATGTTCATAAATGAATAGGTCACTGCTGCTCCCAAACTGCAAGACACTGCAAAGACGGAGATGGCTGTGGCGCCAGTTGAAGCGATAAAAGAAACTGTAGATGCTGCTCCGGCTGTGTCTCCTCCGAAAGTTGATTATGCTACTGACCTTTTTAACCTGCTATCCATGGATGGTCCAAATGAAAAGGGTTCAGAGGCAGCTTCTACTGATGATTGGGCTGGTTTTCAAAGTACTCTCTCTCTCTCTCTCTCTGAGACACACCCCAGGAGTGTTGTAGTTTGTTCTTTTATTTGTTTTATAGTAGCAATCCTTATGTTAATTTAAGTGACACTGATTTCCTAGCTTTGATGTCCAGCTGGTGGAGCAGCAGCTGGAACTGAGACAGAAAAGTCCAATCATTCAAAACCTGTTGAAAGTAGCACTCAGTCCACTTCTGTCATTGAGGACCTTTTTAAGGATGTCACTCTTGTGCCTTCAGTTTCAGAGAAACCTCAGAAAGATGTGAAGAATGACATAATGAGTCTTTTTGAGAAGGCATATGCTCGATCATTTTCTTTTCAATGAATTCTTTAAACATTATGCTCTCCAATCTTGACTTATCAGTTCAATTTTATGTGAACTTCATGTTTATACTCCTGCTACATATGCTGGTGTTCTTATGTGTATTATGAACAGTGCAAAACACTTGCCAATCGTAATTTGGAATTGTTGACCAGCCCCTTTATAGGAACTTATGTCCTGTAATTCCTTAAAATTGTTATTATGTTTGTATTGAAACAGTATATATGACAGTGAAATGGTTTGTTTTATTTGCAGTCCAACATGGTTTCACCATTTGCGATGCATCAACAGCAACTTGCAATGCTGGCACAGCAGCAGTCCCTTCTCATGGCTGCTGCTGCGAAATCTGGTCATGTAGATCCAAAAGTTCTTGGTACTATGCAGCAACCTGGTTCAAATGGTACTAATTACTCCATGATGAACTGGCCCAACATGGGTCACCAAGTCCCAGGAACCACATATCCAATTGGCGGACAAGCAGATTTACAGGCACTCATGCAGGTATGATTTAATGAGGCTTACTCTAATTGCTTGAGCTTTTCGGAGTTTTTTTTTTTCTGATCATGATATCTTTTTCATCATTAGATGAGCAACCAAACAACTCCACATCTGTTGGGAAACTTCTCAAACAGTTTAACATCAAGGTATGCTATTAAACTTAACATGATTGCGAAAACTAGACTGATACATTAAGGGATTGCACATGGGAATGAATCCTGGCCTGAATACTCTGCTTTTGTGTATCTTAGTCATGGTTAAATGAGTCTAGATGCAAATCTTTCCACGTGACTCTTTGACCCTACTGGTACATGATCTTCTCATGTTTGGCAGGGTGAAAATGTCTTCCCTGGGGCTGATTAGTGGTTCTTTATTACTAGAGTTTAGAAACAGGCACGTCCTTGAGAGTGCTTCATGTAGGATTCAACTAAATGATTATACCAAATTGAGTCAATACTTCAACTTATATATTTTTTTACCCTTGTTAGCTCAGTCTCAATTGTTGCTCTTTTTCTTGAACTGCCGCACAAACCCCTAACCTTTTCTCTCCAGGAAAAATTAATTTTTTTCCTACCAAGTAATCATAAAAGATATATTAAATTTTTTTCTCTCCGGAGCATGATTAATACGGATGGAAGAAAGTTTACACGGGACTTATTTATAAGGATCTGAATGATGACTGCCCTTAGGGCACTTGGTAAGAAAGTATTCAATTTTCAAAAAACTAACCTTTTTCTTCAATATGTAGTGTTATGAAAACCAAATCTTTTTTTGATGGTGTGGCCAACAAGTGCTTGAGAGTACTCTTTAACATGACCTGATGATAATTCATCTATCTTCATTGGGTCTAAGGGGCATATACGGTATTTAGATTTCAATGAACTTCTTCCTCTTGTCAGAACTGTTGGATTCCATCTTTTGTAGAAAGTAAAAATTGGGAAAGTGATTGTGCCTACATTCTGGGTTTTTTGGTCAAAAGGTAGACTAGGTTAGGGGTGTATTCACACGGATCATATCTGATACAAAAGTAGGAAATAGTTGGAAAATAACCTGCAACCTTTTCCTTGAGTATCGTATAACCGCACATCTTATGCAACCTAATTGCTACCTAGAATACCATGCTCAATTTTGGTTATTCAAGTAACAAAGAGAGCTTGCCAGAGGCTAGACGGTGATGATTGATCCCTTGACACACACACAGACAAAGAGTTGAAACTTAAATGCTTAATCACAAAATAATCATCTTTGGACAATTTGATATGATTGGTGTTGCGGTCTGCACAATAAAGCTGGATCTTGCTGTTTTTGGACTTATTAGAATGTCCAAGTGACAATGAATTATCTTGTGTAAATAATCGTTCGTGATGGAATTTGGCAGTTCTTCACATTCTGGTGCTTACTCAGTTTCTACCGTGGCATTAGTGTTCTTGTTATATTTTGTTTTAATGTTGCTTTCATGTCAATGTATGTATCTTTTGATGCTTTTCTCGACTATATCGAAGAGTTTAAACTGTATGGTTATGGTTAGTTTCTTCTCCTGTTGGCCTCAAGCAGTATGCATACCGTGGGGCAAACTACCACCGTCAATGGTCTCATGTCTGCCAGGGTTACCAACCATCAATCTACTCCAACTGTTGCATCTGCTTCTCCTTCAACACAAACTGGGAAAGAGCATGACTTCTCTTCATTAACCCAAGGGATGTTCTCAAAACAGTGAGTAGGTTGCGAATACAAATATTATACAATCAGGAGAGGGCAAATTTTTATAGGGGAACGGTGCTTGGAACTTCTTTTGTAAGCATTGGTCACAAGCAATTTGTTAAGGGTTGGTTTTTCCGTTCATGTATTGGGTGGTGATTTGTATGGGTAAGCCCTTTTGAGTAATAAAAAGGTAGGTCATATTGATTTGAATCTCATCCTCAAGACTAACATGTTACATGTATCATTGTCGTTTGATGAACGCATAGGTCTGATAATGTGGTGTGGTTCTATGTTGGCCTCTGGTTCCTAACGTCTTGCATTAGAAAGGGAATCTCCATGGAAGCCTCCTCTTCTGGATTGTTTGATATATAATCTGTTCCTTGTCTTTATTGCTTGGGTCCAGAATACTTCCTTGGTTGGGACTCAGGAGAATCGGCATAGAAGATCATGCTGCATTATTGATTGAAAAGATTGATATGCTGAAGGAGCTGTGATAGTATCGCTGTCGTTTAGGTTGGGCTGTCCATAACAAGGTCAAGACTAAATTTGGGTTCGATGTGGATGGGAGGGGAAAAATTGTCCCAAAAGTCCTCAACTTATCGTACGATAGCTCATTTGATTTTAAACATTTTAATTATTCTTAATTAAAACTTTTGATGGTCTTTCAAATTAATCTTCTTGATCGATTTTGGTTGGAAATCATTAATGTGACGGTCTAGTCAGATTACCAATGTGGTGGTTTAGTTAATGTTGACCGTCCTACATGGTATGGGTTGATATGGGTGGTGTTAATGTGGATGATTTTTTCATTTTTTTTTATCCTTTTCCCTCTGTTGGCATCATTGGGTCGTCAGCCTTAGGGAACGGTCACTTAGGCGGCCCTTGTAGGTGGTAAGAGTGATAATTGTAAAAGAATATCCTAAATCTATGGTAAAATATTTCATTTAGCCATAAACATCTTAATTTTGCAAATTTAATTCAAATTTTTTAATGATTTGTTAATTTAGTTATAAATATTTTAATTGTGTTAATTTAGTCTCAAATTTTTTGATAATTTATCAATTTAATTATTCCAGCCAATTTTGATTTAGAATTGCTAACATAGTGGTCTAGTTAATGATGACGATTTTATATTGCATAATTTTAAGTGAACATTTTTTTTCAACATATCTTTTTCCTTCGCCCCCTCAAGTGATAGTTGCCCTTGCTAGATCCTAGGTGACTATTGCTTGAGGTCAGCGAGCTCTTGCCAGTGGCCAATGACTTCCATCAGCCATGGATGAGGCCTAGTGATCGTTGATGGAGAGAAAGAGTGGAAAAGAAAAGGAAAGGAAAATGAAAAGAAAAAAGACTTTCATGGGAAGATGAAAAGAAAAAAGACTTCCATTAGCCATGGATGAGGCCTAGTGATCGTTGATAGAGAGAAAGGGTGGAAAAGAAAAGGAAAGGAAAAAAAAAGAAGGAAAAAAACCTCAAAATTGGTCATTCCATATAAGAGTATTGGTGTTGATTAAATCATCAGGTTGGCGATTTCTTAACAAAATTAATCGAAAGATTATATTGACAAATTAATAAAAGATTTAGTACTAAATTGACACAATTGAATAGTTTATGATTGAATTGATTACTGTATAATAAATTTAAGGCTTTTTAGACAAATTTTTTGAATGGGAGATGATGAAATCGGTAACATAATGATTTCGTATAGGACTCACCACAAAGATTGTTCAAATCCAAGTTTCGTGACGGTCTAGGCATGAACTCTCATCATCTTTCTCTAATGTGGTTAGTCAATTTAGAAACATCAATTAGGACGTGCAATTAAAGTAATGTGACAGTCTACCCAAACAGGCCTCACCACGGAAGGAAGCTAAACCAGAAGAATCGCCCAGGCCACGTGCCCCCGTTGTGCAGCCTATTTGTCACCACTGGTTTGGTGCCCTCCGGTCAGCTAGCCAGGCTCGTGGGAATATGAACGTTTCAACGTTAAATTAGGCGCAACAACTCGAGACTTTGGGCATAAAAATATGCTGAATTGCGGCCTTTCGAAACAAGGGAAAACCCAGACCGCCAGTTTGTCACGTTTGGGATTATTAGTACTGACGACGCGACAGGGATGTTGCCCCCACGGCGCACACGCGTCGGTTCGCCAGAGGCTAGACGGCCGCGGGTACGGACAGATTTTATATGATGATTAGGGCCTTTGTACTTGTGAGGTCAAGCCGCCCCCGTTCATTGAGCTTTGCCCACCTTTGAAACGCGGGCAATTCACGTCATGCAGTGCTTAGATATTGAAATTGTGAGTGCGATTACTGTGCTTGGATACGTGAGAAAGTATTATATGGGTCGGGCGAAATGGTCAGAAATTGCGGGTAGTGAGTGACCCTTTTGAAAAGACAGTGGACGATAGCTCTCGTTATGACAGGTGCGCAATGTTCGCGTAAGCATGGCATGCCGACGTACTGACATTTTTAGGCATACGGCGTGTCTTGTTTTAAGGAACCAAGTAGTCCTAGCCAGTGTAAATCCTCCAGTTCCCGACTAAAAGTAAGTAATTTGCAGAAGGTCGAGAGCAACCATGGTCCAAATACGGTCCATGTACGCTAGTTTAGACTTGTCTGGACCCGAATTCATCCGGATACAGTCTATTAGAGCCATTAATTGTATAGATTTTATGTGTCATATCATTAACGGAATAATTATCTTCTTCAGTAAATTCGTCATGTTAAAAAAAATAAAAAAGTGGTTTGCCTTTGTACGGGCCATGGGGAAGAGGAAGGGCTCGATTGCACTTCCAAAACTTGGTAGGCAGGGGTGGACCAAAAGTTTTCGGCAATTTCAACTAGACGGAAGTCCAATTCTATTCCTCCCTTATTTTTTGTGGTACATCACCTATTTGATTTTGTCCATCTTCTCCTTCAAGCAAAGACCATCACGTACTTCGACTCTGACTAGTCGCAGTCTTTTACGTTAGCCATAATATCTCAGCTACCATGAGCTCACAAATTGGGCATAAATCCCACCTCCTAATCAAATCTAGCCGTAGAATCACAACAAAAATCGTGGTAGGGAAGAATACGGGTACATGGCAAAAAGGAAAACGAAAACGAAAACGACCTCACCATCACGCCGTCCCAATCTGAATTTGACTTTAAATAGAGGATACCAATCATGCTATAGCTTATTCGCAAGAATCACGTAATGTAATTGGTTATGCTGATGACGTTTAGCAACGCAAACTGATTTCGCAGGAGAGAAATTTATGATGACAAGCCTCCAAAGGAGAGCGAGACTGGCTTGCCAATTGACTTTCGGAAGCCATTTCTGGCTTGTGTAGCAAGAAAATGGCTGAAACAAAACCGACCCTATTGAATTCGCATCACTTGCGTACTGAATACAGAAAGCTTTTGGCTGGTCGTGTATGCATGTCAAAACCCCGTGCCTAGGACGGTCCGGAGTTAGGTCACTATACTAGAATTGCACGGCCTCATGTCGATATCATGGCACGTCAGACAGACATCGAATTAGCTGATCCTCTCGTTTTGCTCAGCCCTGCATTAACTAAAAATAAACTCTAGAATATTCACTAATAAGATCTTTTCGGGGATTTTTACCACGTTAGTGACTATGCTAGATTGATTTGTTGATTCACCGAACACATGTTTTGGTTCTTCGATTGATTCCATGTTTCATGACAAAAATAAGATTGTTAAGGCCCAATGCGGCGAGGCACATGCAGGATATGTTAGGCCATGTCCAAGGGAATGCATGTCAACGCTCTAAGCCCCACTGGACAATTTCCTTACTTTTTCCTAATTTCACGTCGTACCGTTTCCCAAAAGCATCTTCCCCGCTAAGTTACAAATCAATCCTATTCGATAGTACCTGTGATGAGAAGTTCTTAAAATTGTCTATTTTCATTCGTACCACTCTGTCTTCACCTTTAGAAACGCCAATCATCGGGCTTCTTCTTTTTAATTTTTAAATGACTTGTGAGGAGAATGCTTGTCGTCTTTACTTGCATCGGTTGCGATGAGTGAACTCTTTCCGAAAGAGTGCAGTAGAATCTCCTCCACTGCATCAGCTATGTCCGAAGTGAACACGCAAGGATGAATTCGAATTCGACATCAAAAAGAGTTGGATCCATAAAGCACTAGATTCCCATGGAGGGAGCAAGCAAACCCGGTTGCTTAAGGTAGTGATGCTATATATGTTTTCCCTTTGAGGATCGAAATCATGCGAAAAAGCTAAGCTCATTTTTCACTTCATCAATAATGTACACTCGTACAGTTATTTATGACAAACCAGCGACAAGTCTCATGAATTTATATATGATACACAATTTGCGTAATCTATCTTTCACACAACTTGCTTTCGAGCAACCTACATGACCGTATGCTTTTCTCAAAATTTAGGTCGGCGAATTTTCCAACCCATCTTTTAATTGTGCTCTCTACATAAATATAGATTATTTTTTCCATTTTTATTTAGAGAGTTTTATGGTTTATTTCTCTTAAAATGTCGTAGGGTTCTTGAACAATACAGAAAAGGGTCTTGTCAACAATTATTGAAAACGTGACTATTACACGAAGTGGGGATCCACATTTGATGTCCACCTTCGAAAACATAATTATCTCCTCTGCTATTCAATTCTCGTGTTCGACCTAAGTCCAAGGGCTAAACCTGTCCTATGACGTTCACCTCAAAAAACCCACTAGCTCGATAATGTCCTTTTCCTAAGGAAGTGACGTAAATTTCCACATCCATATCTCAAAGGACGATAGAAGATCTAACTACACCCTTCAGTAACCACCGAAATGTGGCCGGATCACCAAAGAATATCCAAGTCGTGCTCTCTCGAACATGTCACTCCGCCGACCTTACTGGCTAAGCAAGGTGCGAGCTAAAACTCGAGGCGGATCTCGTCCGAACATAGATCGTTCACCAAAAGGCGCGCTCCTCGATCGCCTTGCATCGCAAGCGAGGAATCTAAGTCGGGGCTTAGTTTGACGGGCAGCAACGCTCTCTTCAGTGCAGATTTCACACTGCTCGGCACCATTATAATAAATAGTAAACAACCGTCGTTCTTCCGAAAAGCGTGGTCGGTGGGGGAGGAGGCCCAGTGAGGTGACGAGAACATGCCGTGACCGGATCCTGAAATGTCTCCGGAGTTGACGGTCGGATCGTCTTGTCCCTGCCCCCCACCTCCGACCTTCGATTATCGTCGTGCATCTCTCTGACACACCACCGCGCCACCCCTGCTTCCTCCTTTATAATAAGCAGGGGAAGAAATTTAGTTGATAATGGAGTTTGACTCTAATTTTTAAATGAGTTACTATCATTAAAAAAATCACAAATCAATACAGTTTATTCATTAATTTTCGTTAAATTTTATAGTCAAATTATTAAGTTAAATAACATATGATAGTTAATGGGTGTATCACTTTTAAAATTTTACCTTCCCTTGTGATTTAATGGGGAATAAATTTATTGTAAATATATTACATATATTTTAATGATTAAAAAATTAATTTGAAGCAATTTTTTTTTTTATAATATTCATTTAAAAAAAATTGATGGAAGTAAGGACTGTTTGGAGTTTGCGGTGACCACTTGAGAACAGAGGGGAACCCAAAGCCGGCCAACGCCAAAGCACGATGCGTACAGCCTCCCTCCTCCGTGGACCTCCACATGGCGGCCTCGGCACAGCGGCGCGTGGCGCCGCCACCACATGGGCAGCGGCGGTCGAGGCTTCTCTTGTTACGCGTCATGTTATTCATCGTCGAATTTCTGCCACGTTCGCCTCAAGTTGAATCCGCCTTGAGCCTCCACGCTCGCCCTTTTCCCTTGAGTTCCACCGGTCCAACGGCCAGATTGGTCACACGCCTCCCATTAATGACATGGCGAGCGAAATCGGACGCCGGTTTACAGTATGCAAATGAGTTGTCATAGAGAAGAAGAAGAAGAAGAAGAAGAAGAAGAAGAAGAAGAAGAAGAAGCTGACAATTCACAATGGCAAGCGCGAATCAATTTCATGGGACCGACCATTTTGTATTATTTGTGTGTTTTTCCATCGTTATGAAATTGACATGTTGATGGCTAATTTCTGTCTGGATGATATTGACATGCGCATGGCTAGTTGCTGTCTGGATGATAACTCCGCTTGGATTAAAGCCGTGGCTCTAAATTGGTTTCTCTTCACGTGGTTAGGACCCGAAATTTTGGGCGCTTCCTATTGCAATTTGCAAGTAGATCCCTGCACGGAAAAAAACAAAATGAAGGTTCGCTCGATGGACTGGCCCGATCCGGGAAGACCTCTCCAGAAACAATCTATAGCTTCAATGCACAATGGCCAGTAAAGACGATGCAATAGAGAGACTCGACATCGTATGACACAACCGAGGCATGTAACCGGCTATTCATGTCGCCCATCTTACGTGCTTGTCATCCCAGACTCATTTTTCATCGGCTTGCCTAAAACTTAATATCTCCCGAGTGAATATAACTCTAAATTATGTCCACTCACATATTCATCTCAAACTTATTTTTATGAATATAAAAAATCTCAAATTTTTACCCATATAATCTTTTTATGGCATTAAAAACTCCAAACTATAACCGTATAACACATTCATTCCGAATTTTTTTGGTAATACAAAAAGCTCTAAATTTGTATTCACTCGTCATATTTATTCAAATACTCATGTGACACATTTATACAAATCTATCACATGGATACAAATTTAAAATTTGGAATAAACGCATCACATAAGTAAATTTTTACTTTATGTGATAGAAAAATAATTTGAAGTGAATGTATAGCGTGAATATAAATTTAGAGTGTTTGGCCGTTGTTTTTCCAAAAGAATAAGTGGCGCTCACAGCTGGAAAAATAAAAGAGAAAACAAGTTGGCCATGCCACTGTCGCTTTCTCTCTCCACGTATTTATACCTCCACACACAACTCCCAACACACGCTCCCTCCCTCTTCTCTCTCCTCTTTAAATCCTCCTCTCTCTCTCTCTCTCTCTCTATCCTTCTCTCTCTGCGTGTACAAAGGCTCCTCCTTTCCATTCCATCCTTTGGCTCTTCGAAATCGGGTGCAGGAGATGGCCATCTTCTTCTCCTCCAAGGGCTCGAGCGCCTCGTGGGTGCTGTCCCTCAAGGTCCTCCTCGCCTCCACCCTCGCCCTCTCCGCCGCCCTCCTCCTCAAGCTCTCCCTCCCGGCCATCTCCGCCTTCCTCACCTCCGACCTCCCTTCCCTCTACGCCCTCCTCCTCGCCTGCCTCCGCCCCCCCTACCTCTACATCCTCATCAACTGCATCATCATCTCCATCGTCGCCTCCTCCAAGCTCCACCACAAGGCGGACGACGAACACCACTCGGCGCCGGAGGTCGCCGGCGCCGAGTACGTCGCGGCGGCTGCGTACGCGGCTCCCCCGGCCGAGGCGGTGGTGGTTCGGGATCCGGCGGGGGATCTGAAGGTGCCCGTGGTGAGCGCGGAGTACGGCGTCTACGGCGGCGTCTACGATCCGAGGTCGGTGAAGGCCGTGGATGACGACGCGTACGGCGGAGACGGCGGTGGGGGTTTGGTGGCGGAAGTGGAGAAAACGGTTGATGAGGCGGCGGTGGCCGCGGACGGCGGTTACGAGCTGGCGGTTCCGGAGCCGGCGAGTCCGCTGCTGAGGAACGACTCTTTGGATTTCTCGTTCTTCAATCCGAACGAGGATCGGGGAGAGAAGCCGCCCGTTTCGACGAGGTTCGGTCATCGGAAGTCGGCCAAATCAAGTCCCGAAGGTACTTTTCTCTCTCTCTCTCGTCTGTTCTGTTCTGTTCTACGGCTAATTGCGAAACTCCATTGACGACGGTGGCTGACGACGACTTTCTCGCGTTTCGATGCAGTCGGGAGGCAGTTGCGGGTCTCGAGGCCGAAGCGGAACGACACGCTGGAGAGCACGTGGCGGACGATAACCGACGGCCGCGCGGTCCCGCTGGCGAGGCACCTGAGGAAGTCCGACACGTGGGACTCCCACGCCCGGCGTGACGACGAGAGTAGCCCCGCGTCCCCGGCGAAGATGAAGAAGTCGGAGACCTTCGGCACCCGCCCCGCCGCCGCCTCCAGCGACCGGCCGGCGAGCCCGTCGCCGGGCTCGGGGAAGCTGAGGAGGGAGCCGTCGCTGGGGCAGGACGACCTGAACCGGCGCGTGGAGGCCTTCATCCGGAAGTTCAACGAGCAGATGTGGCTGCAGCGGCAGGAGTCCCTGAACCAGTTCCAGGAGATGATCAACCGTGGGGCCGGCTGAATCCCACGCTTCTCGGTGGAGTCGGACTCATTTTCCTTTCCGGGAAAAGGAAAATTTCCGTGGACAACTTTCTTGGGAAAGAAATTAGTAGAAAATGAATAGAGAATTGAAGCTGGGAAGATATGTAGTTAGGCGTGAGTTTATATTATGTCTGTGAAAAGGTCCTGTCTTTTTTTTCTTCTTCTTTTTTCTCTATTTGGGTTTTTGGTTATAGAAATGTCTGAGAAAGCGAAATGAAAACGACACAGATTTTTTCCCCGTCGTTGGTTCGTCTTCTCAGTCGTCCACATCCGGTTGGTGTTAATGGGCAATGATGATGAGGACAACCTTCGGCTGGATCGAGGAATGAACTTGGGGATTAGTGGGATTGGAGACGCCCCATTGCCAGGGGAAAAAAAGGACGGCAGTGGAAGCGAGGGATTGGGCGGTTTCTGATGGTGGTGGGAGGGAGAGCGTCTTGTCCCTGTCATGTGAAGTTTCCTTTTCTTCTTCACTTGTCCCCTTCAATCATCACCCTTTTGTGGAATCATTTCATTTTGACTGCTGCTTAGATTGTTATGTAAGTTTTCCAAGTGGGATAATTATTATTTTGCATCGTTCTTGCTATATTCTAATAATAATATTCCCAGAAATGGGATGTGCAAGTGCAGAAGTATTTTTTTCTTTTTTTTTGGTTCTTTTGACATTTCTGGATCCGAGGTTTGGGTTTCGCACTTGTTTGCACAGTAAAAAATCTGCTGTCTCCCGACCGGCAGCAAGTCGGTGGCGGACGGGAGTCGATCCCCCCCAGTGTTTTTCACCAAAATGCATGGGAGTCTGAGCAGAGTGTTCTGGAAGCCTGAGCAATGTCTGGGCTCCTCATGCCGACGGATGATCGTCTCAAAAGATCGTCTTCCTTTTGAGATTCGCGTCGAAGCGGTTCGTTCATGGAGAGTTTATCCACTGGGGTTGGATCTTTATCCATCGAGAGCCGCCTCCCTCCTTTGTCTGTTCGTCAGCGATTCTAGCGATTCGGGCATGGGACGGTGGATCGTGACAAAATGAAGCGACCATCATAATTTATATCTCGAGCCTTTGCGTAAAGCAGGGAAGGGTATCCGCGAATTTTGAATTCCCTCCTCCCTTTTACGAACAACTTTTATAAAGTTCTCTCAACTTTTCGCTCGAAATTTCATTTCCAAATGCCAGTCGTTTACCACATCGATGGCTCGAATTGCTGCGTCTTTCGTGCGGGTGTCCATGCGGTTTTCAATCCCATTTAGTTCTTAACAAGTCGGTCGATTGAAAAGCAAATTCGGTTCCTACATTTCAGAGCCTTTTAAGGTAATTGTACTAAACAGGGAAGGGCTTCTCCCCATTATTACATCTTCACTAGGATGCCCGCTGTTCTCGTCGCTCCTGGTTCTACAGAGATCAGGAATTTATTTTCGTGTCAGTCACTGCATTGCTGCTTCTCTGTGCTTCTGTGAATTTTCTAAAAAAAATAGCGATGCGTTGACCATGACGCAGGGCTAGATGAGGTGTTACCTTATTTCACCAATTCAAGGGCTCATGCACCTCACTACAACAAACTGACTGCCGTGCAAGCAAAGAAGAATATCCAATCAAATGCTACGTGGCGAGTTCTGACCAAGTATACAACGCCATAGCTTCATTCAAAGTGAATAATTCATAGCGAAATCAAAGTCAAAGTAACTTAATCTAATTATTTAAAGACAAATTATATGTGAAAGTATGGGCAAAATTAAACGACAATGAAAGATCATCTGAAAGTTTTCCACATGTAAAGATTCCTGAGGTTCACATGAACTAACTCGAAAAATTATATCTGAATTAGTCACTTAATCGATAAGGGGTGAATTATGCTAGTGGTCCCAAAACTTGCGTAAGCAAACGCGATGAAGGGCTGCTGGACCCTTTAGTTTGTGCAAAGCAATGTCGTACATCAAATGATAAGTTCCTCCTCTGTGAAGACCACATTGCAACTTCTCCAGATCCGGATTAAAAATAGCTGCAGATGGTACTTGACATGTTGTTTAATGTAATGGGGACGCCGCATCAATGAAAACAGGGAAAAGTGCCAAAAAAATCTTAAACCTTTTGTCATTGTGCCGATTTAGTCCTAAATATTTTTTTGGTGCCGATTTAATTTTAAATCTTTTTACGTTGTGCCAATTTAGTCCTTTTCGATCAATTTTGGTCGGATTTTGCTGACTGGACGCCGATCGGTTAACATGCCCTCATCGGCGTTGATGTGGATAAATTTTAATAATATTTTAATATTTTAATATTTTTTAATTTTATTATTATTTTTATTTTTGTCTTTTTCCTCCGCTTGGTCTCCAAGGTCCGACAATCGGCCAGAGGCGATGGCCGGCGAGGGCGAGGCCGACCTCGCTGCCACCTCGCGGGCGAAGCTCACCCTCGTCGGATTTGGCGAGGTCGAGCCTTGCCGGCCCTCGTCAGCCATAGACGAGCCTCGGCGGCCCTTGCCAGCCTCGCCCATGAGGTGGCCGGTGAGGGCGAGGACCTCGGCAACCAGCTAGAGGAAAAAGACAAAAATTAAAAAATTAAAAAATTATTAAAAGTTGTTCACGTCAACGCTGATAATGCCACGTCGGCCAGCCAGCGTCTAGTTAGCAAAATCCGGCCAAAAATGGCCGAAAATGACTGAATTGACATAACGTAAAAATGTTTAGGACTAAATCAGCATAATGGCAAAATGTTTAGAACTTTTTTGGCACTTTTTCCATGAAAACATACTAAAGCATGCTTTTCAGAAATTTCTGTGGTTCCTTTTCGGTTTCGTTGGCCAGACATTGATCATGCAGAAAATCTTTCAGGGGACTTGAATTCTGCTCCATGATAGGAATTCTGAGAGATCGTTACTCCATAATCAGTTAGAGGAGATGATTCACTATATGGGGCACTGGAAATAACAATTTGAAAAGTCATTTCACCAAGAGTAGCATGGAGCACCGCTGGATCATGCGTTGCACTTAGATACACCTCATACTGAATTTCTGCGACAAAGATGTTATGCTATATGATTAGTACTCCTCAACCCATATTCGTCCTAGGACGGTGACAAAATATTTACTGAATTAGTTAACTAACAGAGACACGTGAAGAAAGGATGCTTAATAGCCTTTCAGATTGTGCTTTTATGGCATATGCATGCGTACAGATCTAGTCCAAGCACCAGAATAGAACTTGGCTGTTGTAATTCTTCTTGGGTTCTCATGCAATTATTGTTCAATAAGAGGATTACGAAGAATCGATAGGAAATATTTCCTTCCTCGTTACTCTCTTTCTTGCTTTTCTCTTAAATGCACAGAATAAAACTCTTAGGCGTACTCTTTGCAAAGAACATATTGTAACATTAAATAGAGATTGCTTGCGACTACATAGCATAAAGAGCTACAGCTTGTGAAATACGCATTAAATATTCTCTAGTTTTAAAGGCTTGGTTGAGGGTCAAGAGAAATATCACCATCAGTCATTTCAACAGAACCATCAGACAGTCCAACCGCTTGGGATTCGTCCAATTTCTGCTGATCCTCAGGGATATTCTGCAACTAAAAATAATTAGAAAACATTTTTATGAGTAAATGAAGCCACAACAACATTTAAGGAATATGGTTGGAGCAGTAGCATTTTTCTAGTTATGATCTAGCAGGTCAATTTCTCAAATGTGTAGAAGCACTTAGAGCTCTTAATGCTTATGAAGCACGAAGAGGTTAATACTAGCATGCTTGTTTTCGGTTCAACTCAGCAAGTCATCTAAATGCTACAAATCTTCCCAACTTGAAATGGCCAAGCCAGTTGTCGGTTCTTACATGGTGCATCCGACTACCTTTTTCTTTTCTTTTTTTTTCCACAGCAATAAATTTGTCAGAATATGCACATTCTGTAAGAAACTAACTAGAATGTAAAGCCAACCCTTGTTTGTTCTATTTTTGGTAAGATATTTCTTCGCTCTCATTTTGAGAGGTAAATTATGTACTTCAAAATTAGAAAGGAACAGACTGGATTTGCTTCAGCAGTTGCAAACGCCACAAAAATGGTAGTTCTGATTACTACTTATTTTGGAAAAACACTACCTAGATCCCTATGGTAGATATAAATGAGCCCGACGTCAATTTTAGAAACCCACGTTAAATTTCTGCCTTATCAATTTATGAAACTGTAAGCCTGATTAATTGGGTCAACTGTACTTGGATAGCCCGTTGCACGTATCTCTCATTGTGCTGCTTCTACAATGAGAACAAAATTCGATCAAGTGATATCAAGCATTGTTGTTTCACTCAAATCTATGTCAAATAATTGTTTCCACAACATCAGGATTGTTTCACATTTTGAAATAGGATGATGCAATCATCACAGAAACATCAATAGAAAGAAAATGAGCATGAGATGGAGAGTAGCAATAGCAATTCCTGAGTTCCTTGATGTTTCATGCGACTCACATATGGTTATACCAAGAGCGCAATGCATCCACCTAGTTGGACCATGGTCAAGATAATAAGCTTCACCTGAATAAAGTCATTCCTCGAGCAATCCATGCAGCTAACCCCTCCAAATCCAATACTACAAAGGCATACGCTGACATAATGCATCCACAATGGAGCAGCTGAGAAAGAATCCGGGATAAAGGTAAAAAGGAAATTTCTATGAAAAACAAGTCAAACATCATTGTCAATTTGTCAGCACTACTATACTTCCATATCTATGATATTGGCGCTACACATGGCTAACAACAAAGGCACAAAACTGGTAACATCTTATGCGTACCTTCTGACAAGTATTGCAATTTCTCCAACCATCAGCATTAGAGTGCAGAATGTACCATCCTCATAAGCAGACCTAAGAGATAGTGTCAAGTCACTTGTAATGAGAACAAAGGGCAAGACTGTGAAACCTGGTAACTATTGATTATTCACAGATTCAGTAATGTGCCGATGTAAGTTTGGCAAGAAGCATAAAAGAAAATTAAACTACTAATCCCAGTCCATACTGTGAGAATATTTAGATGGATACTAGTTAATTTAACATTCTCAAGCAAATTATTTGTAAAGCACGAGAAACACGAACCAGGAAACCTGTTATTTTGATGTTGCTCTGCATAATTAAATAAGAAGGCCAGTAACATTTCCAATAAGGAAGAAACATCCACATCGGCTGCTTAGTAAAGCTTAACCTTATCTTCTGTCCACTTCTAGTCAAAGCTTCTCATGGGTATTGGAAGCAGGCCGAAGGAGATCACCACTTCCATCCTAAAAGTTCTTGCCTTTTAATACAGACCTGTCATGATTAAGGAGGCTGGCCATCTGTCTTTTGAGTTTGAGCATGAGTCACGACCGTGAAGCACATAGATACTTGTCCAGGACTAATCGGAAAAGGAAATTGAGAGGACCTAGCTCTTACCTTTTCCTTTTGTCCACATGTCAAGATATTAAAGCAACACGGGTGTTTATTATGCCTCCTGAGACACATATCTTTCTATTTTTGTCCGTCCACCACAGCTCACTTCTCAGTTGATTATGTTTTTATATGTCATTCAGCAATATGACATGAAGTCCTTTAAATAGTGTTGCTCATAGCACAGCATCAGCCTCAAGTTCAGGAGTTTTTATTCAGATGGACATAAATGTATGGAGTAAAGGATAAAAAATTGTATTAAGCCTTTGAATCCCTCAGGAATTTTTGTTCAGATGGACATTGATGGTTTTAATGAGTGATGGGCCTAAGTTGGCCCGTCCGCCCATGCTGGGCCCAAAAGGCCCGGCCCACAGGAATAGGGCCCGTGGAAGGGGAAGGTATAAAAGGGAGGAGAGAGAGAGAGAAGACAATGTTTTTTGGCAAAAACGTACGTACGTTCTCTCCCTCGCTTTCTCTCCAAAAGACAAAACGAACAGTAAGCAAACGGCACTGTCTTCCCTTCAATTGACATCATTGGATCAGAATTTCTTCCTCTTCTTCAGCGTTGGTGTCTAATCTGTGGCTAACAAGGTACGCTCGACTCTGTGGTGTGCTTTACGATCGGTGATACGTGTTTTCCCGGGCTTCGTCTTCCGCATTGATTTAGGGGTTCGATTGAGTGTCGAATCCGGTTTTCGGGGATCAGTCATTCCCAACAGACATAAATATATGGAGTGAAGGATAAAAAATTGAATTAAGCCCACGAACCCCAAATAAAGAGTGGTATTTGTCACCTCAATCACTACAGACACATCTAGAACTTCTCCTAGACTTGTGGACTTCAATAGCCAATCTACTTCCCATCTTTGTTCAAGTTAATTTTTTGGCAACTCGTCAGGGTATAATCGTGCTTCTAAACACGTGGTCCTTTCAGATCTGTATGATCTGTGGATGTCAATATATCTTATCGTTGACCTGAACTTTCTGTTTCGAGCAGGATAAATTACAACTTCTGCCATCACTAGAGGAAGCATCTCATCAAAGAACTCCAAAAATGGTTTTAATGAAGCAAGCATTATTCTTTATGATGTGGTGCCAAACTCTAAACTTGCGTGCAGGATAAGAAACTGAACAATTCGTCACAAGAACAATCACGTCAGTCTATATCGTCAAGCTGATGAAATAGGAAAACAAAGGCATACAAAGTCATGAATCTCATTCTTGCACATATCCGTAGTAGACTTACCATATTTCTATGTAAAAAAAAAAAAAAAAAAATCTTGTAATAGGGTGTGTCACAAAAGGACATCTATGCAAATCAATGTGAGATCACATGGACATTAATTTTCTTCTCTTCACTGTTTAAAGAGAACGTGCTATAGATGGAATCTGGTATTCTAAAGAATTTTTCAAGATAAGCTAAAAATAACTCTTCCATCATAGCTTATTCACCCTGCTTGCTTATCTCCTCCATTGAAATTGAAGGAGAAAACAGGGCTACTTTTGTCCAAATGATTTGCATGGTAGTCTGGAGAATTAGACCCTTTCAAATCCTATGTTAAACCAACAGATAGACACCTAATAACCATTTTATTCACAAGATAAAGAATAACTAGTTACTCCCTATTTAAGAAGTATTTAGATATACCTCAAATGTGTATACAATAGCGTCATCAATGAACAGAATGATGAAAATTTTCCAGGGATGACTAATGAACACACTAGATGAATGTCCTCTGTCTATTTTATTGTATGTATAGCCCATCCGGAACTCCAGGTTCATACAAAAGCCTGTTATTTGAATTCACTGCAGGGTCAGTTCTGAGATTAATGGTATTGCCATTTGCATTCAGCAATCAACCTCACAACTATGAGTTAAAACAAAGAGTACTAGAAGTAGAGTCACGTGGCATTGCCTTGAATGCATATTAATTGACAATGCCCTGTTTAGTTATTCGATTAATTTACGAAGACTAATAACCCAAGGCATACTGCCTGTTGGCAATCCTTCTCCCAGAGACAAGCACTTTGAGAAGATAGTAGGCCTCGCAGTACCACTTCAACATTGATTACACAAACGGATGGTTCATAAAAGCTTTCCCAGAACATGTACGTCACAACCTAGAGATGATAAATCCAATCATATTTTTCCTCACTTTTGCATTAACATTCTATGACAAATCCTATTCTGCGAAGCATAAGGCAGGGAAATAGGAGTGCATACTATCCTTTGTTTAACACACGAGAAGTTGTCTACCGGATAAGCACGGTACTCTCCCTCTAATCGTACCATACACATAGAAACCTGGTACCAATACCAATTTATCTATTACTTGTATGGCCTTTTTTAAGCAAGCCGTAACGGCTTTTATTTCGTTATACCTTTTAGGGATATGTGTAGTAGAAGTCCTAAAACTTGTGCAGAAAGTGCAATTGAGTCTAAAACTTACAAAGAGTTCAATTAAGTCCTAAAACTTGTCCAGAAAGGGCAATTGAGTCCTAAAACTTACAAAGAGTTCAATCAAGTCCTAAAACTTATCCGAGAAAGTGCAATTGAGTCCTAAAGTTAACACCGTTAAGAAAGTTAACGGAAATTGCGACGTGCGCGACGTCATATTTTAAATGATTTTTTTTTTTTCAAATGGCTTTTTAAAATTATTTTTATTCAAAATCTTTAAAAATTAGATTAAAAAATAAAAGGAAAATCTAAATTTATTTAAAAAAGAAAAATCTAAATTTATTTAGAAAAAAAAAATTGTTCAAAAAAAAAAAGGGCGGTGGACTTCCGCCGCCGCCCATCGCCGGAGGGGTCGGCGACCGTCGCCGGCCCTGGGCGGGGTGGCCGGCCCTCACCGGGGGCCGGCGACCGTCGCCCGCCCTGGGCGAGGCCTCGTCGGCCCTCGCCGGCCCCGAGCGAGGGCCGACGAGGCCGCGCCCGGGCGGGCGACGGTCGCCATCCTCGCCCGGGGCCGAGCGGCCGTCGCCCGCCCGGCGAGGCCTCGTCGGCCCTCGCTCGGGCCGGCGAGGCTCGCCCGATCTGGGGAGCGAGCCTCGCCGGCCCCGAGCGAGGGCCGACGAGGCCTCGCCCGGGCGGGCGACGGTCGCTCGGCCCCAGGCGAGGACGGCGACCGTCGCCCGCCCGGGCGCGGCCTCGTCGGCCCTCGCTCGGGCCGGCGAGGCTCGCCAGAGCCTGGGAGCCTCGCCCGGATCCGGCGAGGCTCGCCGACCCGAGCGAGGGGCCGACGAGGCCTCGCCTGGGCGGGCGAGCCTCGCCGGCCCCGAGGGCCGGCCCCTCCGGTGATGGGCGGCGGCGGAAGTCCACCGCCCTTTTTTTTTTTTTTGAACAATTTTTTTTTTTTCTAAATAAATTTAGATTTTTCTTTTTAAAATAAATTTAGATTTTCCTTTTTATTTTTTAATCTAATTTTTAAAGATTTTGAATAAAAAATAATTTTAAAAAGCCATTTGAAAAATAAAAAAATCATTTAAAATATGACGCCGCCACGCGTCAAGAATTTCCGTTAACTTTCTTAACTGTTAACTTTAGGACTCAATTGCACTTTCCTGGACAAGTTTTAGACTTGATTGAACTCTTTGTAAGTTTTAGGACTCAATTGCCCTTTCTGACAAGTTTTAGGACTTAATCAACTCTTTGTAAGTTTTTGGACTCAATCGCACTTTCTGCACAAGTTTTGACTTCTACTGAACATATCCCTACCTTTTATAAGTGAAATTGTACCGCTCCGCAGACCATCAGATCTTTCTTGCGTGACTCGGAGAAAAGACGATCAACAAAAGGTAAAATTGGCAATTATTATTTTGCATCGTTCTTCCTATATTCTAATATTAATATTCCCGAAAATGGGATGTGTAAGTTCAGGAGTTTTTTTTTTTTCCTTTTCTTTTGACATTTCTGAATCCGAGGCGGCAAGTCGGTAGCGGACGGGAGTCGACCCCCCACCCAGTGTTTTTCACCAAGATGCATGGGAGTCTGAGCAGAGTGTTCTGGAAGCCTGAGCAATGTCTGGGCTCCTCATGCTGACGGATGATCGTCTTCCTTTTGAGATTCGTGTCGAAGCGGTTCGTTCATGGAGAGTTTATCCACTCGGGTTGATCTTTATCCATCGGGAGCCGCCTCTTTTGTTCATCAGCGATTCTAGCGCATCGGGCATGGGACGGTGGATCGTGACAAAAGGAAGCGACCATCATAATTTATATCTCGAGCCGTTGCATAAAGTAGAGGAGGATCTCCGCAAATCTTGAATGTCCCTCCTCCCTTTCACGAACAACTTTTAAAGTTCTCTCGACTTTTCACTCGAATTTTCATATCCAAATGCCCTCTTTTACCACGTCGATGGGTTCAATTGCTGCGTCTTTCGTGCGGGTGTCCATTCAGTTTTCAATCCCATTTAGTTCTTAACAAGTCGGTCGATTGAAAAGCAAATTCGGTTCCTACATTTCAGAGCCTTTTTAAGGTAGTTGTACTAAACAAGGAAGGGCTTCTCCCCATTATTACATCTTCACTAGGATGCCCGCTCTTCTCGTCATTCCTAGTTCTTCAGAGGTCAGGAATTCATTTTCGTGTCAGTCACTGCATTGCAGCTCCTCTGTGCTTCTGTGAATTTTCTAACAAAGATAGCGATGCGTTGACTATGACGCAGGGCTAGATGAGGTGTTACCTTATTTCACCAATTCAAGGGCTCATGCACCTCACTACAACAAACTGACTGCCGCGCAAGCAAGGAAGAATATCGAATCAAGTGCTACGTGGCGAGTTCTGACCAAGTAATCAACGGAATAGCTTCTTTTAAAGTGAATGATTCATAGCGAAATCAAAGTCAAAGTAACTTAATCTAATTATTTAAAGACAGACTATACGTGAAAGTATGGGCAAAAATCAAACGACAATGAAATATCATCTGAAAGTTTTCCACATGTAAAGATTCCTGAGGTTCACATAAACTAACTTGAAAAATGATATCTGAATTGATCACTTAATCGATAAAGGGTGAATTATACTAGGGGTCCCAAAACTTGCGTAAGCAAATGCGATGAAGGGTTACTGGAACTTTAGTTTGTGCAAAGCAATGTCGTACGTCAAATGATAAGTTCCTCCTCTGTGAAGACCACATTGCAACTTCTCCAAATCCGGATTAAAAATAGCTGCAAATGGTACCTGACATGTTGTTTAATGTAATGGGGACGCAGCATCAATGAAAACATACTGAAGCATGCTTTTCAGAAGTCTTCTGTAGTTCCTTTTCCGTTTCATTGGCCAGACATTGATCATGCAGAGGAAATCTTTCGGGAGACTTGAATTCTGCTCCATGATAGGAATTCTGAGAGATCGTTACTCCGTAATCAGTTAGAGGAGGCGATTCATTATATGGGACGGTGGAAATAACATTTTGAAAGGCCGTTTCACCAAGCGTGGCATGGAGCACCGCTGGAGCATGCGTTGCACTTAGGTACACCTCGTACTGAATTTCTGCGGCCAAGGTATTATGCTATAATATTAGTACTCCTCAAGCATATTTGTCCTAAATCTTGACCTACTCTTTTATGCTGCAACAAATAGGATGGCAACGAAATATTTACTGGATTAGTTAACTAACAGAGACACGTGAAGAAAGGATGCTTAATAGCCTTTCAGATTGTGCTTTTATGGCATATGCATGCGTACAGATCAAGTCCAAGCACCAGAATAGAACTTGGCTGTTGTAATTCTTCTTGGGTTCTCATGCAATTATTGTTCAATAGGAGGATTATGAAGAATCAATAGGAAATATTTCCTTCCTCTTATCTCTCTTTCTTGCTTTTCTCTTAAATGCACAGAATAAAACTCTTAGGCGTACTCTTTGCAAAGAACATTTGCTGTTGAAACATTAAATAGAGATTCCTTGTGACTACATAGCATAAAGAGCTATAGCTTGTGAAATACGCGTTAAATATACTCCAGTTTTATTGGCTTGCTTTAGAGTCGAGAAATATTACCAGCAGTCATTTCAACAGAACCATCAGACAGTCCAGCCGCTTGGGATTCATCCAATATCTGCTGAGCCTCAGGGCCATTCTGCAACTAGGATTAATTAGAAAAAAAACATCTTTAAGAGTAAATGAAGGCACAACAACATATAAGGAACATGGTTGGAGCAGTAGCATTTTTCTAGTTATGGACTAGCAGGTCAACTTCACAGTGAATTTCTCAGATGTGTAGAAGCACTTAGAGCTGTTAATGCTTAGGAAGCACAGCAAGATTAGTACTGGCATGACTTGTTTTCGGTTCAACTCAGCAACTCATCTAAATGCTACAAATCTTCCCAACTTGAAATGGCCAAGACAGTCATTGGTTCTTGCATGGCGCATCTGACTACTTTTTTTTTCCACGACAATAAAATTTGTCAGAATATGCACATTCTGTAAGAAACTAACTAGAATGTAAAGTGAACCTTTGTTTTTTCTATTTTTGGTAAGATAGGTGAGCGATAGCATGTAGCTTTCCTTTGCGCTCATTTTGAGAGGTAATTTGTGCATAGCAAAGTCAGAAAGGAACAGACAGGAATTACTCCAGAACTTGCTAATGCCACAAAAATGGTAGTTCTGATTACTACTTATTTTGGAAAAACACTACTTAGATCCCTATGGTGGATATTAATGAGCTCGACGTCAATTTTATAAACCGACGTCAAATTTCTGCCATATTGTTTTATGTAACCCTAAGCCTGATTAATTGGGTCAATTGTACTTAGAAAGCCTGTTGCACATATCTCTCATCGTGCTGCTTTTACAGCGAGACAGAAATTTGATCAAGTGATATCAACCATTTTTGTTTCACTCAAATCTATGTCAAATAATTGTTTCCACAACATCAGGATAGTTTCACATTCTGAAATAGGATGATGCAATCATCACAGAAAGGCGTGCGCTGACCTAATGCAACTCACATATGGTTAAACCAAGAGCACAATGCATCCACCTAGTTGGACCATGGTCAAGAAAATAAGCCTCACCTGAGTAAAGTCGTTCCTCAAGCAATCCATGCAGCTAACCCCTCCAAAATCCAATACTACAAAGGCATGCGCTGACATAATGCATCCACAATGGAGCAGCTGAGAAAGAATCCAGGATAAAGGTAAATAGGAAATTTCTTTAGAAAAACAAGTCAAACATCATTGTCAGCACTACCATACTTCCATATCTATCATTCGATAGTGGCACTACACATGGCTAACAACAAAGGCACAAAAATGGTAACATCTCATGCATACCTTCTGACAAGTATTGCAATTTCTCCAACCATCAGCATTAGAGTGATATGTTTCACAGAATGTACCATCCTCATAAGCAGACCTAAGAGATAGTGTCGAGTCACTTGTAATGAGAACGAAGGGTAAGATTGTGTAAATCATTCACAGATTCATGTAATGCGGCAATATAAGATTGGCAAGAAGCATAAAAGAAAATTAACCTACTAAATCCCAGTCCATACTCCAAGAATATTTAGATGGATTAAACATTCTCAAGCAAATTATTGTTGTAAAGCACAAGAAACACAAACCAGGAAACCTGATATTTTAATGTCGTTCTGCCTAATTAAATAAGGAGGCCAGTAACATTTCCAATAAGGAAAAAACACCCACAACAGCTGCTTAACCTTATCTCAGTCCACTTCTAGTCAAAGCTTCTCATGGGTATTGGAAATAGGCCGAAGGAGATCACCACTTCCATCCTAAAAGTACTGCCTTTCAATATAGATCTGTCATGATGAGGAGGCTGGCCATCTGTCTTTTGAGTTTGAGCATTAATCACGACCGTGAAGCACATAGATACTTGTCCAGGACTAATCGGAAAAGGAAGTTGAGAGGACCTAGCTCTTAGCTTTTCCTTTTGTGCACATGTCAAGATTTTGAAAGCAAGACCAGTGTTTATGCCTCCTGAGGCACCGGCATATCGTGGCATATCGTGATTATGTTTTTAAATGTCATTCAGTGCTATGATGTCAAGTCCTTTAAATAGTGTTGCTCATAGCACAGCATCAGCCTCAAGTTCAGGAGTTTTTGTTCAGATGGACATAAATATATGGAGTGAAGGATAAAAGAACGAATTAAGCCCACGAACCCCAAATAAAGAGTAGTATTTGTCACCTCAATCACTACAGACACATCTAGAACTTCTCCTAGACTTGTGGAATTCAATAGCCAATCTACTTGCATCTTTGTCCAAGTTAATTTTTCTGGCAACTCGTCTGGGTACAGTAATGCATCTAAACACGTGGTCCTTTGTATGATCCGAGGATGTCAAGATATCTTATAGGTGACCTGAATTTTCTGTTTCAAGCAGGATAAATTGCAACCTCTGCCATCACTAGAGGAAGCATCTCAATCAAAGAGCTCCAAAAATAGTTTCAATGAAGCAAGCATCGTTCTTTATGATGTGGGTGCCAAAGTCTAAACTTGCATGCAAGATAAGAAACTGAACATTTTGTCACAAGAACAATCACATTGGTATATATCATCAAGCTGATGAAAAAGGAAAGCAAAGCATACAAAGTCTTAAATCTCATTCTAGTGCAAATCCATAATAGACTTACCATGTTTCTATGTAAAAAGAAATCTTGTAACAGGTTGTGTCACAAAAGGACATCTACACAAATCATTGTGAGATCGCATGGACATTAATTTTCTTCTCTTCCTTGTTTAAAGAGGATGTGCTGTAGATGGAATCTGCTATTCTAAAGAATCTTTCAAGAAAAGCTAAAAATAACTCTTCCATCATAGCATATTTCCCCAACTTGCCTATCTCCTCCATTGAAACTGAAGGAGAAAACAGGGCTACTTGTTTCCAAATGATTTGCACGGTAGTCTGGAGAATTAGACCCTTTCACATCTTATGTTAAACAATCAGCTAGATACCTAAGAACCATTTTTGGTCACAAGGCAAGGAACAACTAGTTACTCCCTATTTAAGAAGTATTTAGATATACCTCAAATGTGTATACAACAGCATCATCAATAAACAGATTGATGAAAATTTTCCTGGGAGGAAAATGACCACAAAAAGGTGAATGTCCTCTATATGTTTTTGTATGTACACGAGCCCATCCTGAACTCAAGGTTCATACAAAAGCCTAGGATTTGAATTCACTGCAGGGTCAGTTCTGAGATTAATTATATTGCCATTTGCATTTTGCAATCAACCTCACAAATAGGATGCCTTAAAAGCATATTAATTGGGCAATGCCTTATTTAGTCATTCAATTAATTTGCGAAGACTAATAACCCATGGCATACTGCCTGGAGGCAATCTTTCTCCCAGAGACAAGCACTTTGAGAAGATAGTAGGCCTCGCAGTACCACTTCAACATTGATCAAACAAATGGATGGTTCAGAAAAGCTTTTCAAGAACATGTATATCCCAACCAAGAGATGATCAATCCAATCATATTCTCCCTCTCACTTTTGCATTAACATTCTCTCACTAATCCTATTCTAAAAAGCATAAGGCAGAGAGGTAGGAATGTACACTATCCTTCGTTTAACACACGAGAGCTTGTCCACCAAATGAGCACAGCACTCTCCCTCATACACATAGAAACCTGGTACTGTTACCAATTTATCTATTACTTGTATAGTCTTTATTAAGCAAGATATAAGGGCTTTCATTTCCCTATACCTTTTATTAGTGACATTGTACTGCTCTGGAGACCATCAGAGCTTTTGTACTGCTCTGGAGACCATCAGAGCTTTCTTGTGTGACTCAGAGAGAAGACAATCAACAAAAGTGAGAGGGAGAATATGTTTACTATACATACTGGAGTCACAGCACTTGTAAATTTTTTAAGGAACTAAGCTCTGGATGGGCAGCAGTATAAGTACAAAGAATGGAGTATTCTTGCTCTGCTTGAATGCAATCTCTTCAGGAAATGCTCCTCCTTATTTCAGCTTCATAACATTTTAAAAGATATGATCCTTAAAAAGCAATATATTTATGGAACAAAGCAAGTTCTCAGTTTGCAAAACAATGTCATTTGTTAAAGATGGAAAATCTGTTAGAATGAGATGTACAGAACGCCTTGATTGGCAGACAGCCCACCTAGCTATGTCATGCTACAGAGCAAGATGCCAATGAACTTCCAGCAACAAATCTCAGACAGACTCATTTTAGTAAAAACAATACATCCAAGCATGACACTGGAAAACCTGCCCCTGCTTCTTGCCATTTACTCTGCAGAATATAATTATGGTCCTTTCAGGATGATTTCTAACAATGAATCACGCCGGAAAATCCACTGAAAGATAAAGATAACAGGCAGAACCAATTTTTTTGGCAGATTTTCTGAGCAATAATCATTATTTTGATGCCAGAAAAGTATTTTACATTAAATTAAGAGAAAAATGAAAAATAGAATAGCAATATATAATATCAAACACAGTCAAAGACTTTCTTATTTGAAACCCAAGGAGTCATGTTTATCATTTAAACTTGTGCCAAATTCAGACTATATCATTGACATTGCTATGCTGTTTCCTATTTCAGATTACAAAGCCCATATGCTCCTACTAACTGGTTGATGTGACAATCATCTCTTACCCTGCAACGCAAAAGCAGCATTTCACACTTTACAAAGATGAATTTAGATTCAAGAAATTCTACTTGCAATATTTTGTACCCTACCACTTAATTAACAGGAGCATCTAAATACAGATGAGGAAAACAATCTTTCTAAAATTGATGGATATTTTGTATTATTATATTATATTTCTCGACCTCGGTGGCTCTCACTTGTGGAACAGTTGTCCAGGTTCTGTTTCTCCCATTTGATGCTAAACTGCCCCCAAAATGCTATCCCGTCATGCTTGCTAGATCAAATTTCGCTATGGAAAAAGGGCCTCATTCTTGTCAACAATCTTCTGTTAACAGTTGCATGTCAGTTTAATTCGCTCACAATGAGTTCTAGGAAACAATGGAAATCTTCAGCTCCATCTGTTCCAGAACTAGTAACTCCAGCATTATCCGTAGACGGAACAGAATCCAACAATCCACGGTGAACAGGGGGAAAGTTAACCCAATGTCGGAATCACACTCCCGCACTACTAATAAATGCGCTCGAATTTATACGAGAAGATGTTTTCGCTACGCTCGATTCGAATACATAAATGATAAATCCTATCTAACTCCCAAAAAGCCGGACCCACACTGCACTAGCGAGATTAAAAAAGCAATGACTTCACACGTTCCCTATACAAGCGCTGACTGCAAGTATCAAGAGATGCAGTCACCATTCCAGAAGCTTGTAAAGCAAGCAATGACATCCATCCATCCATCATCGACACGCAAGCGAATAGCTCACAACCAGCCGATTCGCCAATCAAGCATGGCTCCCAAGCCTCCGATTACCAAAAACACACGCGCTCGACAGAACACGATGTGCGCGCGCGCACGAAGACGCATTCCCGAAACGAAACGGATTAAGCAAAAGAATCACGTGCGCATTCGAGGAACGGCAAGGCGAACTGAATCACGGAGGAAATCTTACGCGCATTCGTCGCAGAGCTGTGCGTAGCCGCCGCTGCTGAGCCGCCAGCCGGACCGGAGCCGCGCCGGCCCGCGCTTGCAGTAGAAGCAGGCGCTCTCCCCCTCCTCCTCTCCGGGGAAGCAGACCGGATAGTACGCCATCGCCGTCGGACACGCTCGAAGGGGAATCGCAGATGCGATTTTAGAGAGAGAGAGAGAGAGAGAGAGAGAGAGCAATTGCATTCGCATTCGCGCGCGGAGGAGAAGACGAAGAGGTGGTTGCTTTTTGTCTGTTCGCCAATCATGAGCGTCTGCGTCAGGGCCCTAATAACGGACATCGAAGAAGATACGGAGAGTGAAGAGCGTCCCGTGCGGTCGCTCCCACGCTGCGTTTCGAACGCGAGCCGCTCGATGAGAAGAAAGCGGGTGGTCTGGACCCCGTCCCTGGCCGTGAGATTTGATCGGAGGGGGCCCGATGTTTCTCCGAGCTCATGAAGGGAGGGACGCGTTCTGTCGGCGTGCCGAATTTTCCGATAATGACGAGCATCGTAGCGTGACGCGCTGCGCAAGTGACCAAGTGGGGCTGGGAAAATCACAGGAATAATTTTGATTCCAAACTTCTAATTTATTTAACACGATATATAAATTTTAACTTAACGTACGATATCATCCTGAACTTTTAATCTCTTTAATATAATACATTTTTAATAAATGTCCAATCTTGTCCTTTAAATATATGAAAATGTTTAATACTATTTCTGAACTTAAAATAATAGAATGACGATATTAGACATTTTCACATAGTTGAAAAATTTTAGAGACATATTACATATCGGATCAGAGTTTAAAGATTTATTGTGTCATTATCTTGAAAAATTGTTAGTTGTAATTAAATCATGTAGACTCGGTACATGTCATCTATTGGATCTTGTGGACCCCACGTGCCATCTCTTGGACCACTAGAACTAGTCCATGCGGTAACTTTTTGTTCGCCCAACACCGATTATTGCCACGTGAGCACTTCGACTTGTCCTTTTATGACTGACCAATTTGGTCCAGATCGCAAAACATAAGTGAGTAATGATAACAAAGAGTCAATTTGTGTCTATTATAATAAAGCCCATATAGACTTTTATTGGGCTTGTCATTAAAAAGAACATGTAATTTATCACTATTTTTTCAACCGCAGTGAATGAGTATGATAAGTGCTTCCCCTACAACCTGATGTGCACTCATCCATTAGTAAAACTTACTTTTGGAATTACTTTCGATTTTCGATTTCCTCGTTATTGTTTAGAGTTTTTTTTTTCTTTTGAGTCAGTCATACTCTACTCCTAATCTAACTCTCACTCTTAGACTTCTGTCCTATCTACTTGCAGGGCGTGAAAGTCAAAAATCACCCCTGAAACTAATTCTTCCACACCCCAACCCTGAGAATGGGAGAATTTATTTTTCTTCTTATTTTTTTTTTTTAGTAGTGTTTTCCAATAAAATAAAGAAAAATGGTACCATTGGTTAAGCTAGTTCCACGGATTAAAGAAAAATATTACTCAAGGCGAGGTCCAGAAAATGATATTATTACTGGTGAGACCGGTTCCATGGTACCACCAAGAAACCGGACCGCCACGGTCGGGTTTCCGAATGTATCCATACAATTAATGGGTGGTTCCCGATTTTAATTTTTTGAAATTAATCCTTAGCGGGTAGTTCCTGATTCTAGGTTGGGAACCGTCCACCCAGACCATGCAAACCTCTAATCCTTACATTTAGCCAATTGGCTCACCTCTAGTCCTTACCTTTAGCCTCTTGGCTATCTTTACTGTGAATGATCAAGTAAAAAAAAATTGAATATTGCAGTTGTGTTAATTCAGTTTTAAACATTGTGCAATTGTGTAGCCAAAGCTTGCACTGATGTAGAAAAATTTAATAATATTTTTTTGAATAATTATTAAATTTATAATTTTCTTTTTCTCCCTTTTTCCCCGCGGTGCCCCTAGGCTTCGATGAGGCTACATAAGCTAAATCTAATAAGATGGTTTATAAATCTAAATGAAGTAGTACTTCCTAAACAAAGCTCACCACAAACTTTATCAATGAAAATACTATTTGGAATAAAATGATATTGAAAAAAGGGAAATGAGAGATAAATGAAGGGTAAAGTTGGAAAATAAAATCAGAAGCATCACTTGCATAATGCATGAAGTTGAAAAAAGCCGGTTTTGACTGGTGGTTCATTACTCAATTCACTGGTCGCGGAATTGATACCTCGTTGGCGTCTCCTCTAATTATTGAATTAACACACATTCTAAATTTTAAAATGCTGCTTATGCTGCTATCTAATTATATTCAGCTCTAAAGATATATATTCCTCTGATAAATAGACTACTGCATTAAACAAATGTAATTGAACAAACAAATTTGCTTTGTTTGAGAATTATAGAAAACTTTTAAGAGATGATAGCTAAGTTATAACACAATATATTGAATTTATTTCTTTTAAGCATAAGGAAATTGAATAGAATAAAAAAGCATACTCCTTTGTTATTACAGAAAAGAATACGTGTTATTAATCTTGAAATTAAATTCCCAAAGTAAAAAGTCAGAAGATTTTTCAGGATTGCAACTTTTTACTAAAAAAAGCATTTACATATTTTAGTTTTATCAAATGTTTCTTCTATGAACGTACTTTCAGATATATCTTCCATAATTGCATGCTAAAAGATTCGCTTTTCTATTTATGTTTAAAGTGCTCAAGAAACATAGTATTCAAAAAAAGCCATAGATATAATTGTTAGAAAAGATCCACCTCTTCACTTGCATTCCATCTAATATTAGTCCGTTACTAACTATTCAAACATGTGTTCACGTGGGGTAAGTAATTTGTTTTAATTATATCGTGGCCAAATATGTAGATCGAAGATGCTAACCCACTCTTTGAGAATCATTCAACGCGCCTACAGAGTGCAGAAGGAGGTGCGTCCAGGGGGCACAGCGCGACGATTTGCAGAGCTGGCGATGCCAAAACGAATGAGGAAATAGGAAGGGAAAACAAAAAGGTAGCTCTTTTTTGTTGCTCTCGGCCGAACGAACCCTCACCCCTCGGTCGCGCTCAACCAGTTGCCTCCACCGTCGTTATCCGGCCACCTCTAGCCGGCATTGTTGCATCTCGAAACGGTTGCCTATAGCTCCCCCTCATTCCAGGTAGGATTTTTACGAGCAAAGCTCATTCCCCCGAAGTCTTCCCTCTTGCTTTGCCCTGTGTCCCGCCATTTTCGGTTCATTTGCGTGCTCTGTCGGAATGAGTCGTTTTCGTTAGTCTTGAACGTTGTTTGTTGATTATTGATTTCTTTTAGCTCTTAGATGTGTTTTCTTTTTTGAACGCTAAGATGGGTCTGATAAGGCAACGCCTTTTTTTCATGTTCGAAGGCACTTTAGTATAGCTTGCATCTGATGTTTGTTTTGGTGGTCATTAATATGGTTTTCTTGGATTTACCCTGCCATCGTTGCTTTGTACGTTGTAATTTTGTGTTCATGCCCATGGCGCTTTTTTGGTGGTCCGCGAGGGAGTAAAACCCTAAACTCATTCTCAGGAGTTATGGCGTTGGGAAGGGTTTGTGCTGGTTTGACTTTGTAGCCTACGCTTTGATCATTTTCTGTGAACACCCAGCACCAAATGTTTGATTAGTTCAACATTTAGGGGGAGCCGGGGTGGCTGGCTGGCCACCGGTCTCTTGTTGATGGATGATACTCGAAGCTAGCAGTCGGATGGGAAGGTTAAGTTCCCCATCAGGGAAGGTTCAACATGGCTGAAGCCGAGTATGGTCCGGCCGAGGATGACGCCGTTTGTTCATGGCCAGTGCAAGGAGACTAGTAGGGGTGTGCAAAACTCAAGGTACATCCGGTTTTCCATGTAAGTATCCTTAAACCTTTCCAAGTTAATGAGGAAGATCCAAATTGAGGAGAGTCTCAACGGGTGCCACTCGGGGCAAAAACCTTGTATGATCGAGAAGTCGAGAGTATCATGGCGGATCGAGTCATACAGAAGAGATATTGCATGCCCAAGCGAGAGTATTTGGTTTGATGGAAAGGTCTTCTGGAGAGTGAAGCAAGTTGGGAGCCTACTTGGCAATTCAAGAAGGAGATTGAAGCATTTCACGCCGAAGACGTGACGAGGGCATCGCCTAATTAGGTGGAGGAGAATGTCACAACCCAAAAGAAAGCATGTCCAAGAGGTTCCTACGGGACGGGCATGACACATCTGACCATCGGCTTATCACGTCTACTAGGGTTTTCTTGAGTATTCTAGAATACTCCTGGGAGCGGGCAATAAAGTAATTGTACCGTTATGTAATAAATGCGGGTAACTGGTAGTTGAGGAGATGCAATCTCCACCGTTAGATCTAAGGGAGATCTACGGATACGGTTTACTTTGTACTTGTATATAAAGGGGTCTTCCCCTCATTATAAACCATCCAACGTTTCAATTATATTAAAGCACATTTCTTTTCAAAGCTCCTTTCTCTAAACTTTCTCTCTCTACAATCCGGGTGTACGAGTGAGTGAGCGTTCGATCAAGCAAGACTTGGCTTGGGTGATCCAAAATAGCTCGAGTCACCGCGCAGTTACGATCCCGATTGATCGACCCATGGCACTAGCCTACTACCTTGTTAACAAGAGCGAAGACTTGTTGGGGTTAACCTTAATTAATGAACTCTTAAATGAATTGGGAGGTGATGGGGTCGATCAAATTGCATGGACTCCAAATCCCGTTTGATTGACTTAATCGTGTGAACTTCTTGACGTAATTGCTAAAGTGATTGCACGATTCAAAACAACATCAACATGGTGGCAAGTATCCATGACATTTCATGGCATTCCAAGGTTATATTTGTTTAATTAGAATTTTTTGTAATAAACATAGGTTTTTAACTAGTTTAGGTCCTAATTGCCCTCTCTTGATTGCAGCTTAAATGCATTGGGATAAACAAAAAGTGTTGGCAGTAGTTCATACCGATCTTCTTCGGCGAAGGTGGATGTGCAGACTTTGTAAGCGATAATTCTACCTATACAAATATGCAGATACATGTATCAAAATATAAGAAAAATAATGGCACTTTGCTCAGGATTCAATGAGCAGAATAGACAACATTACCTGGCTGAGTTCTTACTGCCTACAGCTCCACAGAGAACAGTTCCATAAGCTATAGGGGTCCATCATTGCCCCGAATACATCTCAGCCGCTTGGTAATGATACAAAAATTTTATTATTGGAATAGAAAAATAATAAAAATGCATTTGGTAAAAATTTACAATTTTTTTGTATTTTTTTTTTTCCTTACGCACAGACCGTCAACCTTCGCCTGCCGCCGCACAATCGCCGCACGACCGCCGCACGATCGCCGCACGACCGCTGACCGTTATCGCCGAGGTCGATGATGACACCATTTGTTTATGGCCAGTACGACGAGACTAGTAGGGGTGTGCAAAAGAAATTTATTCAAGAATATATTAATTTTTAATATTAAAAGACAATGCACACCCCTAGAAACTAGATTCTTGAGCGTTGGCCATTTGAGCTGGATGAATTGACAGGATGGGCTTTACAATAGGACGTAAACTTAATGTAGGCTTAGGGTTTTAAGAACTTGGGCTAATCTAGATGGGGCCTAGTCCAGTAAAATTAGAAATTTGGTTAAGGAAATTGCATTTGCTTGCTTTTTAAGTATAATCAGTACTTTCATTCGCCTGATGGATGGTTGTGTTCTATGCCTTTATTGCATGATTTACTTGGTTTTGTCTGATTCGCATAAATTAATGTTACCACCCGCTTACTTTTCGAGGGTAATTAGGATGGTGAATAGAGCTTAATTAGGGGTTAACAAGCTAGCCTACTACCTTGTGAACACAAGCAGAGACTAGTTGGGATTAACCTTAATTAACGAACTCTTAGATGAATTGGGAGGTTATGGAGTCGATCAAATTACATGGCCTCCGAATCCCGTTTGATTGACTTAATCGTGTGAACTTTTTGATGTCATTGTTAAAGTGATTGCACAATTTAAAACAACATCAACATGGTCGCAAGTATCTGTGACATTTCATGGCATCCAAGGTTATATTTGTTTAATTAGAATTTTTTGTAATAATCATAGTTTTTTAACTAGTTTAGGTCCTAATTGCCCTCTCTTGATTGCAGCTTAAATGCATTGAGATAAACAAAAAGTGTTGGCAGCGGTTTATACTGATCTTCTTTGGCGAAGGTGGATGTGCAAACGTTGTAAGCGAGAATTCTACCTACACAAATATGCAGATACGTGTATCGTTAAGCAGCTTACAAGGTAGAATGAGAAAAATATAAGAAAAATAATGGCACTTTACTCAAGAGTTAATGAGCATGATATACAATATTACTTGGCTGAGTTTTCACTACCTGCGACTCCACAGACAACGGTTCCACAAGCTGTAGGAGGTCCATCCCTTGCCTCGAATACACCTTAGCCGCTTGGTAATGATACAAAATTTCTATTTTTGGAATAGAAAAATAATAGAAATACGTCTGGTAAAAAATTATAATTTTTTGTATTTATTTATTTTTTCTTCTTACTCATGAATTGCCGACCTCTCGCCTGCCGCCACATGATCGCCGCACGACCGTCGCACTGCCATTGCACAACTACTGCAAGACCGTCGCACGACCACCGACCGTCATCACCGAGGACGACGATAATGTCGTTTGTTCATGGCCAGTGCGACAAGACTAGTAGGGGTGTGCAAAAGAAATTTATTCAAGAACAATGCACACCCCTAGAGACTAGACTGTTGAGTGTTGGCCATTTGAGCTGGACGAATTAGCAAGATAGGCTTTACAATAGGAGGTAAACTTAATGTAGCCTTAGGGTTTTAAGAATTTGGGTTAGTCTAGATTGGGCTTGGTCGAGTAAAATTAGAAATTTGGTTAAGGAAATTGTCTTTGCTTGCTTTTTTAGTATAATCAGTACTTTCATTCGCCTAATGGATGGTTGTGATCTATGCGGTTTTGTTTGGTTTGCATAGATTAATGTTACCACCCGTTTGCTTTTTAAGGGTAGTTAGGATGGTGAATAGAGCTTAATTAGGAGTTAACAAGCTAGCCTACTACCTTTTGAACACAAGCAGAGACTAGTTGGGGTTAACCTTAATTAACGAACTCTTAGATGAATTGGGAGGTGATGGGATCGATCAAATTGCATGGACTCCGAATCCCATTTGATTGACTTAATCATGTGAACTTCTTGACGTCATTGCTAAAGTGATTGCACGATTCAAAGCAACATCAACACGGTGGCAAGTATCCGTGACATTTCATCGCATTCTAAGGTTATATTTGTTTAATTATAATTTTTTGTAATAATCGTAGGTTTTTAACTAGTTTAGGTCCTAATTGCCCTCTCTTGATTGCAGCTTAAATACATTGGGATAAACAAAAAGTGTTGGCAGCAATTCATACCGATCTTCTTCGCGAAGGTGGATGTGTAGACGTTGTAGGCGAGAATTCTACCTACACAAATATGCAGATATGTGTATTGTTAAGCAGCTTATATGATAGAATGAGAAAAATATAAGAAAAATAATGGCACTTTGCTCAGAAGTCAATGAACAGGATATACAATATTACTTTGCTAAGTTCTTACTATGTGCGGCTCCACAGAGAACGGTTCCACATGATGTAGGGGTCCATCCCTTGCCCCGAATACATCTCAGCCGCTTGGTAATGATACAAAATTTTCATTCTTTGAATAAAAAAATAATAGAAATGCGTTTGATAAAAATTTATAATTTTTTGTAATTATTTGTTTTTTCTTCTTATTCACGGACCGCCGACCTCCGCTTGCCGCCGCACAATCGCCGCACGACCACCGCACGATCGTCACACAACCGCCGCACAACCGTCGCATGACTGCTGATCGTCATCGCCGAGGACGACGATGACGCCGTTTGTTCATGGCCAGTGCGACGAGACTAGTAGGGGTGTGCAAAAAAAAAATATTCAAGAATAGATATTAATTTTTAATATTCAAAAACAATGCACACCCCTAGACTAGACTGTTGAGTGTTGCCCATTTGAGCTAGACGAATTGACAGGATGGGCTTTACAATAAGAGGTAAACTTAATGTAGACTTAGGGTTTTAAGAACTTGGGCTAGTCTAGATTGGGCCTGGTCCAATAAAATTAGAAATTTGGTTAAGGAAATTGTATTTGCTTGCTTTTTTAGTATAATTAGTACTTTCATTCACCTGATGGACGGTTGTGTTTTATGCCTTTATTGCCTGATTTACTTGGTTTTGTTTGGTTCACATAGATTAATGTTACCACCCGCTTGTTTTTCGATGATAGTTAGGATGGTGAATAGAGCTTAATTAGGGATTAACAAGCTAGCCTACTACCTTGTGAACACAAGCGGAGACTAGTTGGGGTTAACCTTAATAACGAACTCTTAAATGAATTGGGAGGTGATGGGGTCGATCAAATTGCATGGATTCTGAATCTTGTTTTATTGACTTAATTGTGTGAACTTCTTGACGTCATTGCTAAAATGATTGCACGATTCAAAACAACATCAAGATGGTAGCAAGTATTCGTGACATTTCATGACATTCCAAGGTTATATTTGTTTAATTAGAATTTTTTGTAATAATCATAGGTTTTTAACTAGTTTAGGTCCTAATTGCCCTCTCTTGATTGCAGCTTAAATGCATTGGGATAAACAAAAAGTGTTGGCAGCGGTTTATACTGATCTTCTTCGACGAAGGTGGATGTGCAAACGTTGTAGGCGAGAATTCTACCTACACAAATATGCAGATACGTGTATCGTTAAGTAGCTTACAAGGTAGAATGAGAAAAATATAAGAAAAATAATGGCACTTTACTCAAGAGTTAATGAGCATGATATACAATATTACTTGGCTGAGTTTTTACTACCTGCGACTCCACATACAACGGTTCCACAGGCTGTAGGAGGTCCATCCCTTGCCTCGAATACACCTCAGCCACTTGGTAATGATACAGAATTTCTATTTTTGGAATAGAAAAATAATAGAAATGCGTTTGGTAAAAAATTATAGTTTTTTGTATTTATTTGTTTTTTCTTCTTACTCACGAACCGCCGACCTCCGCCTGCTGCCGCACGACCATTGCATGACTACCGCAAGACCACCACACAACCGTCGCACGACCGTCAACCGTCATCGCTGAGGACAACAATGACGCCGTTTGTTCATGGCCAGTGTGACAAAACTAGTAGGGGTGTGCAAAAGAAATTTATTCAAGAATATATATATATATATATATTTTTTTAATATTCAAAAACAATGCACACACTAGACTGTTGAGTGTTGGCCATTTGAACTAGACGAATTGATAGGATGGGCTTTACAATAGGAGGTAAACTTAATGTAGCCTTAGGGTTTTAAGAACTTGGGTTAGTCTAGATTGGGCCTGGTCTAGTAAAATTAGAAATTTGGTTAAAGAAATTTCTTTTGCTTGCTTTTTTAGTATAATCAGTACTTTCATTCGCCTGATGGATGGTTGTGTTCTATGCCTTTATTGCATGATTTACTTGATTTTGTCTGGTTTGCATAGATTAATATTACCACCCGCTTGCTTTTCAAGGGTAGTTCGAATGATGAATATAGCTTAATTAGGGGTTAACAAGCTAGCCTACTACCTTGTGAACACAAGCTGAGACTAGTTAGGGTTAACCTTAATTAACGAACTCTTAGATGAATTGGGAGGTGATGGGGTCGATCAAATTGCATGGACTCCGAATCCCGTTTGATTGACTTAATCATGTGAGCTTCTTGAAGTAATTGCTAAAGTGATTGCACGATTTAAAACAACATCAAGATGGTGGCAAGTATCAGTGACATTTTATGACATTCCAAAGTTATATTTGTTTAATTATAATTTTTTGTAATAATCGTAGGTTTTTAACTAGTTTAGGTCTTAATTGCCCTCTCTTGATTGCAGCTTAAATGCATTGGGATAAACAAAAAGTGTTGGCAGCAATTCATACCGATTTTCTTCGGCGAAGGTGGATGTGCAGATGTTGTAGGCGAGAATTTTACCTACACAAATATGCAGATACGTGTATCGTTAAGTAGCTTATAGGGTAGAATGAAAAAAAAATATAAGAAAAATAATGGCACTTTTTTGCTCAAGAGTCAATTAACAGGATATACAATATTACTTGGTTAAGTTCTCACTGCGTGCAACTCCACAGAGAACAGTTGCACAAGCTGTAGGGGGTCCATCCCTTGCCCCAAATACATTTCAGCCGCTTGGTAATAATACAAAATTTATATTCTTGGAGTAGAAAAATAATAGAAATGTGTTTGGTAAAAATTTATAATTTTTTGTATTTATTTGTTTTTTCTTCTTACTTACGGACCGTCGACCTCCACCTGCCGCCGCACGACCACCGCACGATCGCCGCATGACTGCCGCACGATCGCCGCACGACTGTTGCACAACCATTGCACGACCGTCGCACAATTGCTAACCGTCATCGCCGACTGCCTCCACAGGATTGCCACCTATAGCCCACTGGCCGCAAGAGGGGGCGGTGGCCGGTGAGTTGTGGGCAACGGTCCTACAGCGGTGGTCAGTAGTGACGGTTAGCGGTCGTGCGGCAACAAGTGGTGGTTGTGCAACAATTAGCAATGGCAGGCTACCAACGAACGGTGGTGGTCATCAGCCGGTGGGTCGTGGGCGGCGGCCGAACGGATCCTCACCCCTCGGCCGCGCCCAACCAACCGCCTTCACTGTCATTATCCTCCATCTCTGGCCGGCATTGTCACATCTCGAAGCGGTTGCCCATAGCTCCCCCTCATTCCATATAGGGATTTTTACGAGCAAAGCTCATTCCCCCAAAGCCTTCCCTCTTGCTTTGGCCTGTGTCCGTCGTTTTCGTTTGTCTTGAACGCTTTTTGTTGATTATTGATTCCTTTTGGCCCTTAGATGCGTTTTCTTTTTTGAACGCTGAGATGAGTCTAATAAAGCAATGCCTTTTTTGCCATGTCCGAAGGCACTTTAGTACAGCTTGCATCTGATGCTTGTTTTGTTGGTCATTTATATGGTTTTGTTGGATTCACCCTGCCGTCATTGCGTTGTACGTTGTAATTTCACGTTCATGCCCACGACGCTTTTTTGGTGCTCCACGAGGGAGCAAAACCCTAAACTCATTCTCGGGAGTTATGGCGTTGGATGGGTTTGTGTTGGTTTGACTCTGTAGCCCATGCTTTGATCATTTTTCTTGAACACCTGACACTAAATGTTTGATTAGTTCAACATTTGGGGGGAGCCGAGGTGGTTGGCCGGCCACCGGTCTCCTTTTGATGGACAATACTCGGAGCTGGCAGTCAAATGGGAAGGTTCAATTCCCTGTCAGGGAAGGTTCAGCATGGTTGGAGTCAAAGTCTGGTCTGATCGAGGATGACGACGCCATTTGTTCACGGCTAGTGCGAGGAGACTAGTAGGGATGTGCAAAAGAAAAGGTTTTTAACTATAGGGATACGTTGGTAACATTTTTTCGAAACTTATTTATAAAAAAATGTTTTTAACTTCCCCCATGATTTGGTTCAGGAACATAGCAGGTTCCAGCAGACAATTCAGCTTTGCCAACAAATGAGCCGCCAGTTTCACAGGCTAGCAGTACGTTGGTTCTACGAAATTAGTGTATAAAAAGAATTATGAACTTTTCACTCAAGTTTGAACCTGTTATGTCCAGGAACGCAACTGGTGGATCCACTCCATTTGCTAGAACAAACAATGAAAGAAATCATCGTGAGCGGCAAATCAAAGGTTTGGAACTTTAAACGCAACTGGGACAAGATGCTCGAGGAGTACTAGACAATGAAGAATGCGTTAGCAACCAATGAATCTCTCCTACTAGAGAAGTTAGCGAAGCTACAAGGGTTGAGCCAAGAAGTTAAAGAGTTCCTTCAATTTTAGAAATGGGCATCAGCCTGTTTGTTTTTAGGTAGATAAGGAAGGAAACAGCTTATTGACATTTTTTAGAATTTGAGTACATATTACAAAAATGTTGGACATCAGCCTGTTTGTTTTTGGGTAGATAAGGAAGGAAACAGCTTACTACATTTTTTAGAACTTGGCAGAAGTGGATACATCCTCCGGTTAGAATCAATGCATATCATACCCTTAACATGAATATCGTGCATGAGAATTCACAACCCTCAACATGCTTCTTTGCTAAGTTTTATATGTAGCATAGAAATACTTGAGCATGGGAGTACTGCTTGGCGGCTTCGGCTCAAAGAAATAGATGCAATAGTTATCCTCAGAGAATTTGGTTGAGGACGGTTTATTGTTTAGAGTTTGAAGTCGCAAGAAAATTTTTCGTAAGCATTAGATATTTCAAATTTAAATCGAATTTTTTTATATCAATAGAAAATATGAAAAAGGCCTATTTTACATTTTATAGTGCCGAGCATCAATTTTTCATCGTCGACCTCAACTCAGTTAAGTCCTTTCATGCAAGCACCGCTGGAGTTACGTCGCAGGTGGCGGAAGTCAAGGACATTGCCACAACATAAACCAAAGATGAGATGCTGCTTATATTTGTAGAGTTGCATGACATAAAGAAGTGGAACTACAGATCCCGCACTTAAAATCATCCATCATTGACATTAACCATTAGGCTTAAATCCGAAACGATGCGCGCTACCCAAATGAAACTTCCAAAAGAAGAACATCATCATGTTCCCAATTTAAAGGTACAGAGAGAAGTAAGTGGAAAATTTACCAGCATGGCTGGGAAAGTTTACCCGCAAAACCCAGACCACCAAGAAAGAGAGCATGCTACTGCTAAAATAAATGTCACAATAATAGATGTTCGGCCTGAGAACGAAACAGAGCAAGTGTCAAAGGGCCATGCTTTTGTTAATTGATCTCCAGTGCTGTTTATAGAGCAAGGGAGGGTCAGTCCCAGCATCCGATCTTCAGGTATATATCTCTAGGATGTAGTTACTTTCATTCAACAAATGAAATACATACATAAACTGACACTTGGTATAATCAAACTCTTTGAAGCTTTATATGTACCTTACACAAACATTTCAGTACAAAAGGTATCACCAAATAAAGATGAGGATGCTGATAATTATACCTTCCATCTTATTTGGAAGAAAGAACAATTTATATGTAAAATGCAAATACTAGAACTAAGAAACTGAAACTCCTACAATGATTCTACTCCCTCGTCATCAAAAAAGTATGGACCAAAGATTGAGCTACGCTAGTCATACAGCGTTTTTGCAGATTGGGTTCTCACGGTTTTGCTATCGTTCTTTGAAACTTTCTCCGTAATCTGCTCATTCTTTGATATGGCCTTTGTTATCGCCTTCATCTTCCTGACATTCTTCGTTCTTTTCATTGGTCTTCCCTTCCTGATATTTCTGTTCCAAAAGGGTCAATGTAGAAGGATGTTCAGATGACATGAAAACCTCGAAAACCAGAATCGCATGTGGATAGAAAATGAACAAGACTCCGAAAGAGAGATGCAGTGCAAACACAAGGACAAGCAACTATCTATGAAGTACCAATACAGCAACCTGAGTAAAACTCGTCTTTGTCCTGCATACATTATTTCCCGCAAAACCACGAATTGCTCAATATACATTCTTCATCCAAGTGGAAACAAAGACACGTTGTACCGATAACCCGGGATTTAAAACCCAAGACAAAACAATTAGAGAATAGAACATGCGTCATTTGATGTCGAAGTGTCCTACAGAAGGCGGAATGGAGTTCAAGAAGTTGAACATCACTCCGCAAGTTAAACAATTCCATTCATATTTCTCAGACAGCAGCAGATAGACCGAGAAAGAAGGGAGAGCAATGCAACTCCTCATCTGAGATCTCTTTTAAAGGAGCCTCCACGCACGAGGACCACAATTAACTCCATTCCAAATTCACTTAATGGAGTTAACTCCACTGAAGCGCAACCGAAGATGAAACAGTTGCGTTGGAATGAAATCCTGGGAAACTATACCTAAACCAATATTCCTTCACATTCAATTCAACTCCCTATGCACAGATACGATCAAGTGTTCCATATTCATTCCCAGGTTCGCCGTACATTCAATACATGCACGAATCATCGGCTCGCAAGCGCTAGACAATCAATAACGATAAATTCGCCGCGGCAATAGCTACGCAGGACCAAAAGAAAGTTCGCAAGCTGATTCCACCGACCTATTCGCAGCGCCTGCAGCCGAACTTTTAGCTCCAGACTCCGAAGTGTCCATTGCTGCACACACAAACAGATCACGGAACACGCTCAATTTCGGTCGCTATCTCGAACAAAAGACATTGAATTCGTCTCTTCTCTCACGATTTGCCTCGAAGAAGAAGAGACAACGAAGCTTGAAATTATCGGGAAACGCGGAATAAAGGAAGGGGGGGGGGGACGAGGACGAGATTACCTTGAGGGCCGTCGGAGACTGTTTTCTCGGCGACGTCCATTGCGTCGGCGGCGGCGTTCCGCTTCTTCTTGTTCCTGTTCTTCGCCATAGCTGAGGCGAACGCGAGAGAGAGATTGAAGATGATGGAGCTCAAAACCCTAGCGATGGCAGAGGAGCATCGACGCCTTTGACTCTCGCACTTTTGGCGGGTACAGAAGCCGGTCGAGATTGGGCCTGGGCTTTGGCAAATTAAGTTGGGCTTTCGAAACATGTAAATTGGACCGACTTAATTATAATTACGTTTTTTTTTTTTTTTTTTGGTAAAGATTATAATTACGTTTCTTTCTTTCCTTTCGGCTTATTTTTATTTTCAAATCCGTCACCATTTGCTAATTAATTTTTCTATGAATATATGGACCATAGGGACTTTTTTTTTTTTTTTTTTTTTTACTAGCCTGAAGAATTTGCACAAGTTATTCGATCATAAACATTTTACACCAATGGAGACCAGCAATGTCTGTAAATAATTATTACCAACCAAACTAAAAATGCATTTCAATTAAGTGTTAACCCATGGAAATTTCATCGATAATCACTGTCAGCTATACTTATGACTACAAAATGTTTGGAACAAAATGTAACTTTTAGCCAGTGTTTTCGTGGAAAAACCACCTATTGAATAACGTTTTGGGGTTCTTCCATGTGCATATGTTATGGTTGGCCGATTTGACTGGAGGCAATCGACAGGTTGACGATTAAGGTGGCGGCAATTGATTCTGTGGCGATGGCCATACGCATGTGGGTTTTGTTAAAGAGAGCCTTTAGGGCTTTGATTATACTTTAAAACTTTGCACGTTTTATTTATGAGATGCTAAAAAATATAACATTTTTTCAATCTTTCAATGTTGTTAAAGAGAGCCTTTAGGCTATTCAGGCACTCAATGACAATAATGTTTGCATATTATCAATGGCCATGGTATTCGATAATGGGAAAACTGAACATTAAATGATGAAAACAACAATACTAAAATGATTAACTTAATTAGTTGTTTAAACATGTACCACTTTATCATTCCGTTGAAACATCGATTTGTTCAAAATGTCACTACGATAAAACTAAGGTCACATAATCTTATTCTTGATGACAAAATACAGAATCGACTCTGGTACAATTCATAGTTTTAAGTTTAGCTTTTTGAGATCAACCTAGCATCATCCTCATAGTAAAAGTCATGAGTTGTTTCTGTCAATAGATCACCAAGGAAGATCATCATAATCACAGTAACATGGAAAGCTCTTGATCATGAACTACAAATTTACATATCCTCTCCAATCATGCACACTTAAAGGCCAATTTAGACCCCATCAATTCATGACCCCGGCACAAACTTGGTGGCATAGACCCAAGCATTGTTGGCCACCGGGTTGTCTAGGTGGTCCAGCAGGTTCTCGAGCGGGCCCTTTCCGGTCACGATGGCCTGAACGAAGAACCCGAACATCGAGAACATGGCCAGCCTCCCATTCTTGATCTCCTTCACCTTGAGCTCGGCAAAGGCGACCGGGTCGTCGGCAAGGCCCAGTGGGTCAAAGTACTGGCCGCCGGGGTAGAGGTCGTTGCCCTCCCCAACACCGGGGAGTCCGTTGATCCTGAAGCCCTCGACAAGGCCCATCAGGACGACCTGGAAGCCGAGGACGGCGAGGATGCTCTGGGCGTGGACGAGGTTCGGATTGCCTAGGTAGTCGAGGCCTCCCTCGGAGAAGATCTGAGCGCCGGCCTTGAACCAGACGGGCTCCTTGAAGTCGACCCGGACCCATTTCTCTAGGACCTCGGGGGTGATGCAGCCAAGGGCTCCTAGCATAGCCCAACGCCCATGGATGACCTGATTTTTTTTATTTTGTTCAACATCAGCCAAAACCACTGTCTCAGAAGGACTAAATCTCTTTCTTAATGGAAATTTAAGACTTTCTACACAGACAGGTTAGAGAGAGTGAATACTACGACTCGAACTCATGTCCTATGCATCTAACCAAGAACACTAGATCTCCCACAAATCAGCATGGATGAAAGCACAACTATGACTCCATTAACGTGATAATCAGTTTCTCTAGTGCTTGTGAAGAGCAGAAGACCACTCTCTCTCTCTCTTTCGAGAAGATAAAAGGGTTTATTGATTTGCTTTTACCTCAAGGGCCCTGTTGCGGGCGAAAGCCTCGGGATCAGCGGACAAGCCGGCGGTGTCCCAGCCGTAATCACCTGGGAATTCACCGTTGAGGTAGGGAGGAGTCTGAGCAGAGAATGGGTCCCAAGTACTTCACTCTGTCCGGCCCGTACCACAGCTCGTTTCCCTATTCAAGAGACAAGACCCAGCAACAACAGTGGCAAAATGCTGCATCAGTCAACGACCCACCAAACAAAAGCCAGAAAACAGATTCATGGGCAAGTGGTAGTACCATGGTGTACTTGCCGGTGCCCAAGGAGACGACATCTCGGAGAGCGTTGGAGGATGATCTGGACTGGCCGAGGAACGGGGAGGGTCCGAGGACAGTGGTGGCTGCTGCTGTTCCCATGGAAGCCATGTCCGAAGAAGAAGAAGACGAAGACCCTTTCCAAGGAAAGCTCTGGAGATCTGAAGCTTCTTCGAGTGTTTGTCGGGCTTGACGAGGTGTGTGGCTGAAGACGGGTATATGAGCGTGCCCGCGCGCGCACAGACAAAGGAAACGCAGAGCAAAACTAGTGGCCAGAATTCGGGGGACTTGGGGAGTTGTGTTGTTGCGGGGTCGGAGAGGCATGAATCAGCCAATAGGAATGCTTCGATAGATTGAAAGTATCTCCTCGTCATATCCTTCTATCCACATATTATCTTGTCTGTCAATGGATATTTTTTTTACCTGGAAATAGTGCATGGCGTTTTCTGAGGCAAATAATACAAAAAAGTCATTATTCATAGAATTAGTTTCTAAAGATTTATTTGATGCTTGAAAGTGTGTTACTTATTTAGTCATTTGATGATAATATTTCCAATTTTAATAAATTAATTTTATAAAACGTATCATGAACAATTATTTGTCAATGATTATGGAGTTTCATATAACAATGTCCACCAATACTTATTTTTAGTTAGAAAGTTTTCATACCAATCTCTACTTAAACAATGGTGATGAGCAGCACCAGGATGTGACTTCGTAGTGAAGCTGCAAGGAATGAAAAGATGAGCGACAGACATTTTTTTCCGCATTCATTTCATATTTGGATCTAATTCTTATCTTTAGTAGTGAACTCAAGTGCCAAAAGAGTAGGCCATCACGGATTCATCGATCATTCTCCGCAATTAGTCGTTGAAAACTTGAGTACAATGTTGTAATGATGAACAAATGTTGCATTGAATCATAATCAGGCTTAGAATTTAAGCTTTGACATACCCTCCTAAGTCAAAATGAAGAAATTAGATTTGAATGTTCGAAAAAAATATCAATACACAATTATGACACACATAAATGCTTGATGGCAAATGGATGCTAATTTTACATATAGGGTAGTCGACGAACAACTCGGAAAGTTTTGAGCGGAAGGACGGTCTTTAGAATATTTTACCATTTCAATGCCGAATCCTCCGTTAAAACTAGCGAAATGAGTATTCAACATCTTAACATATGCCCATATGAGTATTAGCAATTCACATTAACCATACTAAACACAACTAGATTTCCCAATGCACGCATGATGAAGGAAAGAGCCAAGTCCAAGCAACGAGCGCGATAGATACCATTGCAAGATGAACCTTCCGCAGAAGCCATGTACGCTCTCAAAATTTACATAGCCTATCATTGCCAGTAGCATACATTACTCAAGAAACTCAGAAATGGGGATTCCGCCCTAAAGCCTTAAGAGATAATCCCGTGAAAACAGGAGCGACTCTGGCATCCCCTTAACCGTAGCAAGAGCACGGTCCTCAATCAAGAAGCATATAGGTCAAAGTTTAATAAATGCACTGCCTCTGGCCATGGTATGGACGCAACATGCAAAAGGCACTGGTGACAAGGCATGGAACCATAGTATCTCATCTTCTCAATGCACCGTAGTTTCTCGTTACCTAGGAACCGAAAACAGAGCTGTCAGTTCCAACTGTAAAACATTGACATTGCAAACAGGCTCTCCATCTTATCCACCTTAATGAGGTCCATTGAGATAAAGAGACGAACATAGAATTTCAACTGTAGTTTTAGATGCATCATATAGGGAGACAATGGAGCTTAATGAGTGAAACATTTTCAGCCGTACTTATATCTATCTATGGGAAAAAAAAAAAAAAAAAAAAAAAACTGTAGTTACAGAAGCATCACATGAATCAGGTTCTTCATTCATTTATGTATCTCCATATAGTGAGAGATTGGAAAGGACATGCCATTAAAATATGAAATTACTTGACATGCTAATGACAGCCTCATGGGCATCTAGGACATACAATGTAGTTTCATCATTTTTTTGAATAAGAAGACAGAGCTATAGAGAATGAAGTACTTCAGCTATTTACTAATATGAGTCTCTTTTCTAAGTCAACAATGAAAGATGAAATTGATTTGGCAGAGGATTACTCTGCATTTTGCACAATTTCGTCAATCAGCAATTATGAGTCTGATTATTAAGCCTTATAAGCAAACAATAAGCAATAGACTTCAACGCTTAGGACATTCATCTTCAAAAGCAGAGGGTAGACTTCATAGCACGTATAGATTATGGGAAGAGAATAAATCACTCTCAAGACCATGAGAACTACTTACCCTGGTTTGCGACTTATTTGGTCTCTTTCCCACATCATCTTCATCATCATCGTTGTCATTATTGCTCAAAAGCAGTTTGTGAATTGAAGAATTGTCAGTTTTTCTGCCACGCTTGGAAGATGCTCCTGTACCTCTACCCCTTCCTCGTGGAGCAGCTCTTTTGCGTCCTTTTCCATGCAGATTCTCATCACTTCCCTTTGGAGACAATAATTATGAGGAAATTCACAGTTAACATGAGGGAATGATAATTGGCCAAAAAAAAGACCCCGCAACTTTGCTACAAGGCACAATCAGACCAACAAAAGGAAATTCTAATCTAAAGACTGAATAAGCCCACCACAGTCACATGGTTTTAAGATCAGTTGATATGAAATGGCCCTAGTTGGAACAAGACAATATTTACATTCAAACAGGCATTAATTTGGAATTGGTAACTTGTTAAGATCAAATATACATAAACTCAACAAGGTAAAGCAAACATAAAGATTTTCATGGTTGCCCGATTGTGGGAAACCATATGCTGACCCAATGGAAGAATCTATTTATAGGGAGAAAAGGCATTCTTTCTTACTGAGCTTTCCTCAGGATCCTTGCTCACATATCTTCCTGTTTCTTCACTAGAGGCAGAATTTAAATCGTCCTCATCATCAAGAATACTTCTGGCAGCTTTTTTTGCTGCCCCTGCTGCAGAGGTGCTGTAGCAAGAAAAAAAAAAGACAGAATTATCCCAAGTACTGATATAGAGGACTGCAGATTCAATAAGTAGACCACTGAGAGCTAGTATAATTCATCTACTATCTGCACACAAGACATAGATCTTCCACATACATGGCTTTATAAACCACTGGCAGCAAGAAAGGCATAGCATCATTTAAATTTAAAAACCCACGAAAACAAGAAGTTTTGGGGGTACTGCAGACTCAATACAGATGCTTACAGACATCAGTCGATTTCACATCCTTGTTCTTTCGAAGGCTTAATTTAAGCCATAGGAAGCCGGTCATCATACACATACACACACAGTGAGCGAGCTATAACTTATATGCTATAATGCTGGCACTTTTCCAGGTATTAGTTTGTCCACAGATTACTCCATTGCACTCTATCCAAGTTCTCTGAGAATAAAAGCTCTGCACATTCAATTTAATGATCTCAACAAATGACTATCCAGATTGCCATTTGAAAATACCATCACTTAATTTAATCCCTGCAGACAAATCATCACTATCAAAGAGCCTACCGTATCCACATATTACGCCAGACACTAATGCTAATTATTTCCCTGAAGCACTTCAATTGCAAAGCCAGATCACTTGAGGATGCAAATAATCTTTAGCTAGGTGATTTGGGATATGGGACATTGGAGTTTGACTTCTTTAATCTGTAAGCTGGAGTTCATGACTACATCCACTACTAACCTTTCACAACGGCGAGATACCAAAGCTGAATCAAGAGTAGTTTGCTTCAAATTAGCAGATCCTCTTCCCCTGCCCCTTCCTCTTGTAGAAGTTTTCCCTCTTCCTAGATCTGAAGTAGCATGGGAGGATCTAGAAACTCCCAATGATCCTTTCCGGCCTCTGGTGGCAGAGTTGGAGCCGAGTATCTCTGCTGTGTCCTCATCATCGCTAAAAGAAACTGTGCTTCCTATTCCTGCAGCACTCCTATTTCTAGCAGCCTGGGCAGAATTTAACATGAAAAATTAGCATTTAATGGCTTCACAGAGAAACTCATAAGAATCCAAGAAGGATAATCAGCTTATGATCCTAGACAGTGTTTTGCAAGCTACAGCTAGATTTACCTCCACAGAAGGTGCACTGGATGTTCCACGTGGGGTGTCACTGGGATGTACAGAACGTTCCTTAACACGTTCCTGAATATAAAGAAAAAGGTCAATTAAGCATCAATCTTTACTTTAGGCAGCACATGGCAGGAAGAAGATGAGATAAAAAGAACTTCAGCCTATCATCAATGGGAATTAAAACCAACAGGCAAAAATAATGCTCGAGACTGTATCCAAGCTCCTAGTTTCTCTCATTGAAATGCCCTTCAAAAGACCTTACAATAAGATATACAAGAAATTCCTGCTTTACTCTAATAACAGCCACAATCATTGCAGAAAGTTAAAGCCTGACTACAGATTGAAGCAAATGAGCTAAAGCCCCCAAAAATTGGAAGAGCTCCACACATTAAATGGTTGGATGAGACTAAATTCACCACATTATAAGGACAACAAGTCTCAATAGATAACTTCTTGCCTCCAAACACTCGCCGACTTTAAGAATTAGATCCTCCTCCTCACATTTCAAGGTGTCGGAATCCCTAGCAATTTTGCTCTGCAAATGTTCATAAACAAAAAAGTATCAGCACAGCAGCATAACAGAAACATAACATTCACACTATAGCATGAGCAACTGACAGCTTAAGAGTGATGCCTCTGCAACAACAAAAGCAGGGTATGATACTTACACGAGTTTCTTCAAGATTTAGTTGCACGCAAGAATAAAACGCCGTTTTATCATCCTTATTGACAAATTCATGTAATGCTTTATCCAGATCATTGACTGGAAGTATCTCCATTTTCTGCAAGGCATAACAGCATATTAAACTATATACAGACCTTAAGAAAACTAAGAGACTGATAACAATTATCAGCATATCTTTCTAACATTCTACCCATAACAATACACTCAATTAAACTACAGTTAAAGTTAAAATATGTGTGTGCAACAACAAATCACAAAGCAAAGCACGTGTTATTATTATGGATTTCATTGGTGGCCATAAGAGATTTATACAATATGAAAAATTCATTTAAAAAGCATAAAAGAATCAGGATTACCAGATTATTCTCGGCAACAAGCGCCTCTATGTTTTGTTGATTTAGCTCCTCAGGGCGAAGTCGCTCAGAATCTTCAAATTGTGCTACAGATCAGGAAGACAAACAATTTCAATGGCTGGTAAGATGATAAAGAATGTTTAAATGCAATATACCCTTGAGAATCAAAGCTTTACTAATACAATTATTTTGAGTAGATAATTATGTCTTGCAATTAAAGAGGGTGAATAAATAGAACGTGGCATAGGTATTATGCATTTGACAAGTCATTTCTTTATTCAAAGGCAATAAGAAAGGCATACTAATATTGACTTTAAAAAAAAAGGACAAATAGTGCCAAAATCATAGCCTACTAAATTCCTTTAACTCTTTGACCCAAAAAAGAAAAATCATTGAACTCCACTTGTCAAAAGATCTGTACCACTTTCACTCCGACCCTTTCTTGAAGCCTTGGAGAAGATTAAAATATCTTGAGGATTAGCAACCTACAAAAAAAAAAAAAAATCATTACTCCTTTTTTGGTAGCGCTGTCAAAGACTACACAGTGTGCACCTTCTAATATGCATTTACCTTTCCAACATACTTTTGTCCAAACCTTTGAGGATTTATCGTCATAAATCCAGAGTAATCCACCTGCCACATGAATGAGGAGTTTAAAATTCACTCCGAGAATGTAGACACTAGTGGCAGATATCAATTCCTATCATAAAGTAAATAGAATCGTGAGAGTGTTTCACATCCATGGACAGAATCAAAAGCAGTGATAAAAAAGAGGATTTCTGTGCCAAAAGGAAAGGAACTAGGAACTAACATGTTACAAGTAGCATGATGAAAAAAAATAGTAGAAATAGTTGAAAAGAAGTCATTTTTTACGGCTAAGTTGAGAAGGGACAGGTAGTGCTGATAAAGAAAAGGAAGAGGTTACCTTTATCCGTATTAATGGAAGTTTCAGCTCAGACCTATTAGCTGCCTTTTTGCAGGACTTCTCAATCAGATTTCTGACCTGAGAAAAATTTCAACTTATGTGTTGACATGGAAGCTCCCAAGGAAGCATATCACTGGCTGTAATTTGCCACAAGCAACAAAAAAGGAGCTCCTTGCAAGAGGCAAAAAATGTACCACTTTGTCCAGATGCTCAAGAATTGAATTCTGATCATCCGGATCAATGTCAGTGACATCCTTCAACACAACCTGTACCATCCACATTATGTAGTCAACATGGAGTTTTTGCACATAAAAGAAATCACATTGAGGTACCTCTGTATATTCGAAAGGCCTGATTGAGGTCAGAGGAATCTTGGTTGGTCGGTACTGATTACCCTATTTGGCAATGTGTTATTATCATTACACGATGTTAAGATATGAGGAAGGTACACACAAAAACTTCAAAAGAAAAAGTCACAATGATAAATTCTTCTGTTTGAAAACCCACCTTAATTTCAAGAAGAAGTACATGCTTCGGTTTAGATTCCCCATCAATCAAAGATGTTGCAATAGATGAACCTGGTTGTGTGATGTGAAATCCCATTCCCGGAACTTCCTGCCACAACAAGATCCATTTTGTCCTATAGGTATTCTGAATTCAAAGTAATAGAAATCAAGTGATAAGATGTATTCATTTGACTCATACCTGAGGGTCAATTATACATTCATGTTCGTGGCCCCATACTATAAAATCCAGGAAGCGTGGTAAGAAGTGCTCATTTATTGCATTCTTGGGATTTGTTTTTACTCTGCAATACAATCGCATATATGCACATAGTTTCATATGATGATGGTGGTGGCAAGAAACAGCATGTAAATGACTAGCAGCACAAGAATGAATTTGGGCAGATAATGTTGACAAATTTGAACATTTTCTCTTTATGCATTCTTGATGCAATATTTTCTAAGAGCAAGCATCACCTGTTTTGATGAAGGACCAGAATGTTAAACCAGTCAGAAACTTGACACCCTTCCTGAGGTTCAGGCCGCATCCACTGGACAGCATGAGGCGTCTAAGAACAACCCACAACATCTATGTGAGATTTGACAATTGTCGGGCCATCAAACAATGATAGGGAAACTGTCCTTATTTGCTATTGTGAACTCTTTTATCAAATCTGTATCACTGCATCCCCTTTCCCCCAACCCAAAGAAACAAAACGCCAAGGAAAAGACAACAGCAGGAAAAAGGGATACACCAATCCCAACTACCAAGACATCCTAATTCCTAACCATAGAGACATCAGCTTATATGCGAAGATACCTGAAACATTCTATTAAGTCGTTCATCCCTGATGTTGCCAAGACCATAAAGGGCTACATTTGTTGAACCCTGCATAGTTTTCAAGGGTTTCATGTGAAGATGATAACTTTGTGGGGCGACACTCCAATAAGTTAAAAACAGTTGCTCACAAACCTTCCTTATAAGAATTGGGTAAAGAGTAATCTCTCCAACTCCAGAACCACCAAGGACCATTTTCCCAAAATAGTTCACAAGATTGCATGCGGACAGAATATCAATGGCAGAAAGATTATCCTGTTGAAAGTCACCACCAAAAGTAACTAGTGATCAAATCAACCACAAAACGATAGCTACAAAATCTACCAAGGATTGATACCATCTAACAAACCACTATATTCAGCAGATTTAGGGAGAGAAGTCTTGCTGATGCTAAGGAAAAGAAGAGAATCAACCAAGACAAGATTGCCAGTTTGACTAAACCTAAATTTAATGACTTGACAGTTCTTATGGTTGTCTTTAGCTTGCAGAAATATCACCTTCCCCCACAAAAACATTTAAACTAAGAATGAACTTTTGATCAGCAGACCAGTTGTAAACTTGAGAAGTGAACTCTGGCAGAACCAAAAAACAAAAAAAATGCAAGTGCACTTTATAAACATGTTTAAGTGACCAAGGAAGATCGTCCAGTCCAACCATCACCATACCAAAAGACAGCAACCTGCGATCCTATGAAAGATATACGCACCAAATAGTAATCTCTAATACAAATACATGCAATTCATTGAAAAGAATAGGGCATCTTAAAGTCCCATTTCTTGTATCACATGTGGAAGCATGTATCTCTTTGAGAGGACAATTTTTTCAAGCTCTTTCTGATTTTCTCTTAATTGAAAAGAAGCCTGGACAGAAGTTTGATGATGATGGGGCCACAATAAATCTTAAAACAATATGTCCAGCATTACAACAAATATTTACAATGTGGAGGCCCAGTGCTGTACATTATAAACAAACACCTGATCTGACTTTTTAGGGGAAAATTTACTCTTACTTCGCCATTCAGTTTAGACAAGAACTTAGGCTTTTTGCACCTTTCCACAAACATGACAGAAATGTAAAATGTATACTTTGCAAGTACATAATTTATAAACACAAAAACATGCAAAAAGTTATCAAACCAAGCATTTGGCCACTCATCACATACCACTCCAGCAGGATCATCATGATTTCCATGAATGCTGAAGACTGGCAAGCCAACATTGAAGTGAGGGTCTTCATAATTTACATGGCCAAACCTGGGAAGACAAGAGTGATCTATTATAGACATAAGACCAACACCTAAAATATATGTACAATTCATTCACAGAAAAATGGTGCAGATGGATGCAAGAATTTTGATTTCAGCACAAAAGGGTGATATCCTACATTTTTGTTTTCTTTTTTGAGGGAGTTGGTTTTAACACAAGGTTGCTACAATTAAATCATGCAGCATGTCCTTCATTATCGCCATTCCTCCAACAAGTAAACAAACAGAGCCATCACATGTGAAACAGTTATTACATATTTTGAAAATTTATGGTCTGGTCGCTAACAACTTCAAATTGCACCGGCTGGTCGTTGAGACAATAGCGACGAAGAATCTCAATGGCCTTTACTAATGTTGATCTTGAGGGTTTGTTCTCATGGAAAAGGTCACCACCTAGAAGTAAGAAATCCACCTGAAAGAAGCACAGCAAATGATAATTCAGACAAATGGATAACATGTGCCAGTAGCCAAAGAGACTTTAATTCAAGAATTATTTTGAGAAAGACTCGGGATTTGGGAATCAACTATTGGTCTCAAAAGTAAACAAAAAACTCTATAATGCAAGTGTGAATGCATATCCTCAATCCTTTTTCCAGGTAGGCATGATATAGCATCTGTACCATTAATTAAGTGCAGACTATTGGCTCAATGGATAACTGCTACTTGTTCCAGCGTATTTAGCCATAAGCAGTAGCAATTGGAAATATTTACAGGCCGCTATAGATGTACCATGCAGAAGAAGAAAGTACAACCTTCCATGGACTGGTTTAAAAAATGAAAAATGGCAAGGTGATAAAACTGTGGTAAATAAGACAAACAGGATCATGATTTGAAACCTTCTTTTTCTCAGCTATAGAGCAGATCTCTTCGAATGCCTGGAAGGAATCGTGCCGCCGCACTTCATCCTTCTCCATGTAGCCCAGATGACAGTCCGTAGCCACGAGTACCCGAAGCGTGTTGCTGGCATCCTCCCTGAAACCAGAGGAAACTACCGCATGATCAGATCAATTCGAGGCACGACCTCCTCACAGAGAAAACCGACAATAATGAACAAACATCCAGAAACACAGCAATAACTACTCGAAGTAAGAAACATCATCGAGTTCGGGCTTCGGAAGCTACTTAAATAGCCCTACTCTCAAGACAATGCAGTAAAGCAAGGAATCACAAGACAATGGCCTCTGCCATTGAATCTCTCCCTACCAGCAACTAAACGGAATAAAAGCAGAAACGGTCGGCCATACCCAGTCACGTCTCCCATGCTTACAGAAATTCCCCACCGCCGCCTACGAAATCAGCACTGCAAAATACATCGCAGACGAGCGGACAGCGTCTGCACAAAACAAAACGATCATCATCACACTCGCAAAAAAACGCAAGACGCGCGCGATCGCCGACCGGCGACTTCGATCAAAAACCGGGGGGTGAAGTCTGAAAACCCTAGGAGACGGCCTGCCGCCCCCAATAACCGGAAAGGCAAAAGGCAGAAACCATCGCGGAACGTGCGGAGAGGTCAAAACGCGAAGCCAAGCGCAGCGCGCTCACAGTTCAACTCGCAGAGAAAGTACTTCGAGAGAAGAGACGAGCCGGAACGCTAGTGAGTCGTCACTTTCGTCGTCGCGTCACGGCGTGTTCGCTCGACGGTTAGCTTGGTTTTCCGGAGGGCGAAATCGGAGTTCCGGTCGAAATCGGCGACTTCCGGTGCGAGCTCGAAGCGAAGGTGGCCGGAAACGGGGTGGCGAGTGGGGAGTCGAGAGGAAGACGGTGGAGCCGGAGCGGAGAAGCGGTGGCGGGGAAATTTCAAAAGCGCGGTAGGAGTGGGGAGCGGAGACGCCGGTCGACGGCTCGCTCGTCGATCGTCGTAGATGATGAGCCCAATTGCATCGGCCTTTGAGCGAGGAATTATTAGGCCATGTTCAGAAAACTCCTAAACGCTAAGTTTTCTAGGGCCGTAATGGATGGGTCGGGTCGAGAATAGCCCGACTCGAATTGATCTAATACTCGATCTGAACTATTTATTGAATTTTTTTCATATTTAATTTAATATATAAAAATCCGTATCCACTTAGTTAACCTGCTTTAAAATTTTCACATGCATGTGTTATTTAGATAGAATTGCTATCTATACTATAAGATGCTAAAGAGTTGGCTTTTTAGCATTGTATAGAATTTTCAATTTTTATATCAATTCATAATGAAAGAAAAACTAACTACGTGGTAGTGAATTTATAAAATTACAACAACATATACATGTGTGAATGAGTTGGGCATTAGGCATCGTGAGTATACATTTGCATTTAAATTCATATTCTATCATATCAAGTCTTTAAGTAGCATTAAAATATCGCGTGAATAATGTAATTTATTGGATTTACCATATCAACTTTGTGCTAAAATATAATATATATTTTTGTCATAGCATTGAATACTTTGCAATTATAGTATAATTATAGTATATATGTTTTCTTTTGCACCTTGACTCTCTCATTCAACAAAATTTTTGTTACGAGGATACTATAGAAAGATACACATATCTCGTAGACATGATGGGTTCCATGTGAAATTGTGAAACACATATAGATCTAGAGCCGAAAATCAAACCCATGACTCTCAATCGGTCGGTTTTGGAATCGTCGGCTCCAAACAGGCCAAAGCATAGATTTTGAGCCTTGCTTCCTCTTCGCCGTTTTAGCCTCGCTCCACCACTATCGTGTTCATAAATATCTATCTTTCCACGAAAAAAGAACATAGAATCTGTACTAGATTTCACTAGTGCCCTTTTGCTGATAAGCTCTCACTTCGCATAAATCTTTCAACTCACACCCCAATTAGACAATAGGAAAAAAAAAGTTAAACACAAAATAAGAGAAGCCGATAAAGCGCACCGCCCCTGGCCGTGCAAACTCACTCGCCGGCATGATCTGGTGCGCCGCCGCCTCCTCCGGAACAGCCGTTCTTGGATCTTGTGATGGTGATTCGGTACTGTGACTAGTTCATAGCCAATCGTAGGCATTCTATTGAAACGTTCGTCTCTGTTCGTAGGTGTGATAGTACTTGTGTTCTGGGTGAAAAACCAGTTCTACCCCAGAACCCGGTACGACCGGCAGTTCGGTCTTGGAACTGAAAATTGAACCGGTTCTCTCTAGAACCAACCTCGAACCGGTCCGGTCCCATCCTGGACTGAAAACAGGATTGACACCACTGACATCTCACCACTAAGTACTGACGGGATAAAACACGCGGCATCTTGATACCCTAAGAATAAGGATCGCGAGGTCTACTTACTCCTTCCATTGTTTTTAGCTTTTCGCTAAGGACTTATAACGTGGAACTTAGATGAGCATCCTCTTATGCTCCGAACCCAGAATGGTCATACAATCTTGCCGACGTTCTTGATGGATATCAACAAATGTTGTGGATGAAGACGAGACACAGGAGCAACATTTCGACTATTTCCACTAACGACACTAGAAGCGTCAGGGTACACAAAGGGAAAAAAAGAATAGAAAATGCCCAAAGCTAAGCTTTGACGCTCTCTAAGCTGGTCACGAACTGGTTCGCATCAGGTGCCTCCGCTCCAGCAGAACCCCTGAACAACACGATCGCCAGGCTTCCGATGCAGAAGTAGATGAAACACCCGAACCGGTGCGTCACGAACGACCCGAAGTCCGTCCCCACTATGCACTGCCACGCGGGCCCGTACGTCCTGTCGAACTCCTGCATACACAAGTTCCTCCAAACATCAGCGCTTCGCGATTGTAATATTGCAGAATAATTCGACGCTAGTGATTCTACAGACGCGCGCAACGGAAGACCCTTTCGTCGTTCGTCGGTACCTGCTTGATGAAGCGGGCAATGTCAGTGGCTTCCGTGACGTCGTAGTCATCGAGAGCCTTGGAAGCCAAATCCAGCGCGCACCGCTGCATGGCCTGAAGCATGTCCGTCTCGCCGATCACCGCTTTCCCTTCAAGCATTGTCGACAGCTCGACCTCGGCTTATCAAGTAGGGTATGGAAATTTGAGGCAGTCGGAGGAGCCGAAGTGCCAAAAGCGTTCTACCCAGAATTTCGGATTGGTATGTGGATGATGAAGAGATAATATGGAGCTGAGGAGGGAGTGCAGGTGGTCCGGCGTGGGCACGAGCCACGGGGTGGACCCGAGATCGATACTGCGAGTGCAGAGGGAAGCACGTGACATGGTGTCTGGAGTTTTCGCAGGGCGTGGGCGGTGCACCGGGAGGCGAAGGACGAAACAGGTCGTCGTCATGCACCGTTGCAGGATGACCGTGGTGTGGCCCGCTTTATCGCGAGAAACGTGGCGCGGTCACCGAACCGCGGTGGTTCATCAGTAGGATTTCGCCAGGTGGGCTGGCGGTTTTTGTCTGTGTCCGACCGCCGGAGATTGGTGACCAGGGAATGAATGTCTGGAGGGACGAGACTGGAGATGCCATTGTCTTTTACTGCAAAGTTGCGGTACAAAATGTCTGCAGGCTCCACTCCATCTGTTGAATCATCTGGGAACTTCTTGGAACAATGTTGGAACATTGTCCCTGCAAGTCTGAGCCATTGAATTGAGATGAGAAAATCTCTTAAGCGTTGAATTATGGCCAGTCTCACCTGATTCACCTAGGGGGTGAGCATGGACCGGTGTTTGGCATCCAACTTATAGTATGACAACCATTTGTGTTCATATACACTTGCATTATAGTCACGAGCGGTAAAATAATAAAAGGGAATAGAGCTAATTTAGTTTGAATAGGGTTAGCCTAGATTAGGTCATTAATCAGGTTGATAACTTGATAACACATCTAATAAAATGGATTAGACAGGGTCTATTGTCGGATAACACAAGTTGAAACTTAAGGCGGCTCATTTATTAATCATGTCGAAAGGATAGAGACGATAATGATATAAACACTCATAATATAAAACTTAAATCCACTAATTTCATGTTGTATCGTGTCACGCCGGAAAATCATCATCCCTAATTTAATTAGTTCAATAAGCATATTGTGTTTGAATTAGATCTAAAACAAAAATCATGATATAGAAAGCCTTGACATTACACTGTAATCAAGAATCTTTTACAACGAACTGTACTATTGTGAAAACCAAAATACATAAACCAACTAGCTTTTGCCGGTCACACAGCCGGGAGCACAGTACCAACATTGCACCGAAGAAGCACCCCGAACCATCGACTGCGGTTGCTCAACCTCCAGCACGGCGGTCACAGCATTCAGGACAGTAATCAATTTTTCAAGGATAAAGACTCGTGAGAATTTTCTTATCAGTCCTCTCTCTTGATCGATGGAGCTAATCAAGCGATTCATCGTCAGTACAGAGTTGCCAAAAGATTCGAACCGCTTGAGATGAAGGAAGGCAATCAAATGACTACGAATTCCTGACGGCAATTAGAGGATGAGAAATCGCTCTTAATATCCGGCAGAAAGAGACAGCATCAAACATGTGGCCGTCTTCGTTTCCTGAACTTCGCAGACAGTCTCCAGAAGCCAAAGAGGCGCACTGCTCCCTACGGAATATCCGTCCACCAAACTCATCTCAAATGCAAAGCATGTCCTTGAACATAAGACTGGTTTTGTTTCATTCACGTGGAGAAAATCTCTGTCAAGAGTCGAACCCGCAAGAGAAATAACATATCACGTTTCTCGGTTGGTCCTGCACGTGAGCAGCAAGGGCAGTACAGCCTCAGCTCAGCGACCCATTCTGCTTTAACACAGGAGTTCCTCGTTTAGAACTGCTCATGATTAAAAAGAAAATATTGAACTATCAAAAATTGATCGAGCATGCCCAAGAAAAGAATTGCTTGCTAAACAAACCAATTCTACTTTTAAAGACGGCCGAAGCCCATGACATCCTAGACTAACTCTATCAATTTACTCACTTTTCTTAGGAGGTTCCCAAGAGTTATCCTAAGATTAACTTGGTCGATTAACTCACTTTTTCGAAGAGGTTCTTAGAGGTGATTCTTTCTCATTCCATACTGATTTTCACATGGTTTTCTGTTTGATGTGCGAACTGGTCCATTTCTGCTCCCTTTCATTATTCTAGATGAACAATTATCACTCTTGACAGACGAGATCATTACATACATAATGTTAGAAAGTACAACCTAAAAAGACTTAAACTGATAGGTGAAGTAGATCACATGTATATAAAGAGCACATATAACATTATCAATCGACGTAAAATAATATTTCAATGCCTCATTTTACATGCATATCGAATTAGAAGCATATGTAATTTTAGGGTTTGCAAAAAAATCGGAAACCACTTGAATCCTGATCGAACTAGCCCAAAATTGATGATTCTCATGGAGACCAGTCCGGTATCTGATTTTAATTTACTAAAATTAGTGAGTATCGGTCCAATTAGTGCTTATACATATTCGATTTTTACGTTAAGCATTTCAAAAACCCTAAAAACTCTCTGATCCTCCGCACATTATGTCTTTTCAGGTCCTCCACAAACTCTCACGCTCCCCAAGGTATGCTATCTCTCTCTCTTGCTCTCCCTCTGTCTCCTCTCACCCTCCACCACCATGCCTGCACTCCCATTGCCACTCCACCTCGTCGTTGCCACACTCATCCTCGCCCCCTGGTCTCGCCCTCTCCCACCTCTGCTCCACACCATCTGACAACCTGTGCTCGCCCTCCCCGCCTCTCGCTTTCCCTCTCTCCCCTCACCCTCCACCACCATGCCTCCACTCCCACCGTCCCACTCCACCTCCTCGTCGCCATACTCATCCTCACCCCGTCTCAGCCTCTCCTGCCTCTACTCCGGCCCATCCAACGACCCACGCCCGCCCTTCCCTTCTTCCTCCGCCCCTCCCTACCCCTTCTCTGCCTCTCCCGATGAGTTCTATACTTACTCGGGGACATGATCAAATGGGTCTAGAAATCACTGGACGGTTCTCAATTCTCATTTTGTGAAAATTGTTCAATTAACGAGCAGTTTCTGATTTTATGATGGAACCTACCCATCCTAAAACCGATCACCCCTAATAAATTTGAGAGGTAGACACATATCCGAAAGGCATAATATTGATTTTGATATCATATTAAAAAATTTGATTCAAAACTTAAATTGACAGAAGAAAAAAAGATCAAATGTATTTAAAAAATTCGGCTCCCATGTTAGACACCGCAGGCGGGTGCAAATTTGATTTAGGGTCTCCTTCATCCCGTTCCACCTCTTTTTATCCGAAACAACGTGGGGGCGACCACGTCGCGTTAGACAACATAAAAGGCCCACAACAACGGCCCTTGCATCATTCATTACCTGTCCTGACCAGTAAACACGTTCAATAATAGTCAAACCGAAAGAAGAATCAACAAGCCATTGCTAACTCACGAACTCGAAAGCCCCCGTATCTTTTTTGTCCCCAATTACCATCTTCTTCGCCGCCTCTCTCTCCTCGCCCCCCATTCCCAACCTCCTCCTCTCGAGCTTTCTCTCCTTCCTTTCGTTCTCTTCGTTCCAATTAGCACGTACCATCTCATCTCCCGTTCCATAATCCATTTTAACAATCTCTTATACAGGTCTTTTTAATCGCATCCGCCGCCACCCGCCACCGTTGTTTATTCAGGCGACGAGGAGGCGAAGAACCATGGCGCCCCATCTCTTCGCCTGCTTCGGCACGTCCTCGAGGAGAGCCGTGCACGAGAAGCAAGTGGCCACGGCCGACATGTCGGCCGAGGAGCAGAGGAGGGGAGGCGCCGTGCTGGTGGAGCTGTTCTCGTCGCAGGGCTGCGCCACCTCGCCGGAGGCGGAGGTGCTGATATCGAGGCTGGGGCGGGGGGACTTCGAGCTGGAGGCGCCGGTGATCGTGCTGGCGCACCACGTGGACTACTGGGACTACGTGGGGTGGAAGGACCCGTTCGGGTCCAGCCGGAGCACCGTCCGGCAGAAGGCGTACGTGGAGGCGCTGCGGCTGGACACCATGTTCACGCCGCAGGCGGTGGTCCAGGGGCGGGCCCAGTGCGTCGGCACGGATCAGGAGGGTCTCCTCTCCGCCATCGCCTCCGCGCCTCGATTCCCCGCTCTGACGTTCAAGGTCTGCATGCTCTTTCTTTTCGGATATCTCATGATTTATAGATTGGGCAACATTTTGTGGGTAAGTTTTACGTATTGAGTAATCACATGGAAGGTTGCATACCATTCATTAGAAATACTCGTTCTTTACATATCAATTATGTAGGTTTCAACGTCTTGCAGGCATAAATTTTTACATGACAAAAGAAAGATCTTAATTAATTTAAAATCTATTTTTTTGTTAGATTTGTGAATACTTTATATGAATAATTGACTACCAACCACCCATGTCATCTCTACTAACAACACAATCAATTCTTTTTATCTTTTTATGGTGAGAAAGATCAACTTTAGATGAGTAAATAGCTGAGTCCATCAAAAGTGTTTTCTCCTGTTGGACAGTCGTATATCATCATACCAACAATCACAAATGATTTGGACTTCAACCAATGATAAGATTCCCCTAAGCTTTATAGTACCACTAAGTCATATATATATATATATAATGACGACGACGACATAAAGATATAAAAATGATGGAATTACCAAATTCAAGAAAAAGTTCTCGATGGTTGCTTTACTTGAAATAAGTTGAGATTCCTATATTAAAGTATTGGATTCTTTCTCGATTTAATAGAAAATTGTCACCAATCATCTGATGGAAGTAAAGAATACCTAGTAAAAAGGTCTAATAATGTGTCATTGACTTTATTGGCGATTTTGCGAAGATCTTGTCTTATTAGCGGCACTATAAATATTGAAGGTACTGAAACTTGATGTCAAAGTCTCTCTTTCTCTCCGTCGTTGACTTCTTCGACTGACACGCAAGCCATCTCTTTCGTGTACATATGCAAGGCAACGTTCCAGAGGCCATCCCCGGACACCTTGCAAGTCACCCTCGCCGGAGCACTCAGGAGCAAAGTCGACAGCCAAGGCGTCAATATCATGGTGGCGCTCTACGAGAGCGGGCTGGTCACCGACATCCCCAAGGGCGAGAACAAGGACCGAGTGTTGTCCAATGACTTCGTCGTCCGGCGGCTGGAGAAGCTCTGTGCCGTCAAGGACGTTTCGGCCAAGAAGACGGTCTCGGGGACCGTGAGCTTCCCATTGTGGGAGGGCTTCAACAGCAGCAAGTGCGGCATGGCCGTCTTTGTCCAGAATAGCGGTCATCAGATTTTTGGGTCGCAGAACTTTTCCTTGCCGCACAATGTATGAGAGAGCGAGAGAGAGAGAGAGAGATTGGATCGGTCGTTCGTCATTCGTTTGGTTCTTTAAATGTGTTTTACGGACTCTCCGGCCGGCCATTATTCGGACCATTATGTACAGTACATGTTTCTGATTTTCTAGTTCACTCTCTTTTTCCCCCCTCTGTTTCTGTAGTTTAACCTCTCTTTTCCTTCTCTTTGCTTCTCCCTTTTCTAGCAGCTAGAGGGATGTTCTAGCGAAGTTGTTCTGGGCAATTAGACGGCCAGCAGGAATTCATTGTCGACAGCGATAATCATCATCAGCCATATGATAGCTCATAAAGCTCCTGACGATTTCACATGTCCAAGGTCTCACGACATGCAGAAAAGGCCTAAAATTTGCATCTCTTCAAGGGGATTATATGCGTACAATATATAATAATATTCATAATGATAATCTTGAACCATGACTGTTTAACAAGTTAAAAATGCTCCACATACAATGAAAAATTAGAGTGGTTGTCAGTGATCTAGGACTACGAACTCAAGCTATCATGAGTCGCGTGATTCCATAGTGACGGTAGCTTTCCTTTCCCATGATTTTGCTCTTCTTTTTCTTTGAACATGTTAGTTACAATTCTTTCATCCTGTTTCTTCACCTATTAGTTTTTTGGCGGTGCGTTCATATGAATTACTCGATGTCGAAGGCAACGTGTTTGAACTTTTACACCCCATAACGATATCACTTACACTACCTGGTTGTAAAATCTTCACCATTCAGTCATAAGCCAAAATCTTAGTCCACGAGGGGGAGGATGCTTTCATAAAAGATAGCAGACCATGCTTCTATCTATCACCAATCTGTGGTCTGTAGTGTTGTATACTGTCAGAAGGATTGACTGGTCGCTCAAAAAGTAATATATGCTTATGGATACATGTGTACATGAGGAAGAGGGAAACGACCCTTAAGTTGAAACCGCATGAACCTCGCCATGATCACGAGGAAAATGAAGGTGTTTGTACCAGCAACCCTTGCTTCATCAGTTGCTCCCCTCCCTCCTCGCCATCTCTCTCTCTCTCTCTCTCTCTCTCTCTCTCTCTCCACTCCTACAAGCTTTAATTTCACAGTAAAGTCTAGGAATATAGCTCACGACTCACAAGTTCAATAGTAGCTATAATCAAAGCACCAACTATTTACAATCTCCCGGTACATCATCAAGTACATGCATCAAGATAATGATGCAGAGACAAAGCTTGCAAGTATATAAATCGTATCGATGCGCAAGATCGTTCTTGCACTATGTATAGGGTCCCCAGAAGCTGAGATAAAGCACCGTCCTCAGCGGTTCCTCCGCAGCCACACTCCTCTCATTAGCACTCATCGCGCTGTTTCCAGCCTCTGACTTCGATGCATCCAACGCGGCCGGACCGAGACTCATTGCTTTCACTTGCGCCTTTGCCGATCCAACGGATGCTCTCAAGTTCTGTTTGAGAACAGACGATCTAGGATTCGCATGAGACATCTGTCTCGTGCCCTTTTTGTTTATGTGGGTGGGCTGCGTGATTAAGAGGATATGAGTGAGGTAGGCGATCGTTGTTGCAGATAAATAGGTAGGTTCCATGATGGAAAAGCACGAGTGGTGGGACTAAAAAGTGATGGGAAAGGACCCAGCTCTGTCAATACCATTGGCGGCTAAAAAACCAGCTATCGTGGGGGCACAGAGAGAGTGTGGGCGTTCAGAGGTGTTATGCCCCTGGCCTCAGTTTTGCACTCTTTTAGAAGACGAAATTGAGGGCGCGGATTGGAGTCAAACTGAGTCGAGCTATCCACAAATGGCTCGGGTGCAGCTCGATGGCTCTTCTTTGATATCGACTCACTTAATTGCAAATCGAGCTTGAGTTTGAATTATTGGAGTATCCCGTCGAATTGAGCTGGAGTACAAGTTAGTTAAGCATCTTGTTGAGTTCGTATACTACTATTCAAATATCTTGTGAAATCAAAATTTGAACTTGTTAGTTCACAGCTCAAGCTTTCATTAGTATCTTATAGACGTTCCTAGAATTATAAAAAACGACAAGAGAAACTCTTATTACATAATATTTGGCCTTACAAGAGTCCAGGTTTGAGCTTTACTTACAAGGGGATTGGATTGAAGCCATGGTCTGAGTATCTTGATTTTTAATCTGAGTCAAGTTTGAGAAGCAAAAGTACTAATGGATCGACTTCGAATTCGAATCAAGTTTTGAGTGCTGACCATTCGAGCCGCGCGTGAGCTGGAGCCTGGCAGCTAGTGTGGGACGATCTCACTGTCGCTGGAACAGCGACAGATGGCGGAATTCAGCGTACATGGACACTGAATCGGTATCCCTTCTACCCCCATGTTGTCGCATCCCTCCAAAGGTCTTTTCCACTTCGATAAAGAAAGTCGGAAAGCCGTCTTCGGAATGCTAAAATTATTGTACCATTTTCCAGGGTCCCCCCCGTACCTCTCTTTCTTCGCTTGTCAATGTAAACGGCTGATCCCGGAGCAAGAAATCCACGGGAAAAAGGGCCCGAGCGGTCGATGCAATGAGTACACGAAAGGACAAGAATTTGTCTTCCGCTTCAAGAAGCATCAAGCATTCCTAATGCAAAACCATGACCGCCCTGCTTTCGTCCATAAACTCGATCTCACCACTTGCGCGATGAATCCGATGGCTGGCGTCCATGGGGCCCACAAACACAAACAACTGACAAGGCTACCGACAATACCTGGTTTTACTATTGAACGATTCATCAAATGACAGTGATATATACTTCAATCAGTGTACAAGCCATTTCACACCTGAACTGACATCCACACAGATATTACAAATTCGCTACCATCGCTTCAGAAAAATTAAGCTGCATTCTTACTTGTCATTGCTATACGAAGGAAATGACAATTCGAGAAAGGTGGAAAAATGTATATGTGACGGAGGAAATAACAACTCGAGACAGGTGGAAAAATGTATATGTGACGGTAAAATTTCAAAAGGAACATGAGCCATTAAATACACACACAATATCTAACCTAGATTCTAGAATCAAATCCAGAGGAAAAAAACACCTACATACATTTTCCGATATATTCTGACATTATTATTCTTCGTGACACAGCAAAATCCAATGGAAGTAACCACAGCCCAAACTCTGATATCCCCGACTTTGCATCCTTCTGTTCAATAATTTTACAAAGCCATCACTGGAGGCATCCTAGAAGCCACTCTTTCTCTACATGATGCCCCTTAAGCCAGATCACCCCCTTCCTTAGTTTCAGTTACCACCCATCAAGCCTGTGCAATGGAGAGGTTGATTTGACATTTTCCAATTTGGACCAAGATGATCTTTCAAGCAAGATCAAATGACTTTTATGCTGTTCCTACAGCTTCGACTTGTTGTCGAGCCAGATACTTCTCCCTCCGCTCCTTCTGAGATAATAGGAGGTTAAAAGAGTTAAAGCACGCTTTCAGATAAGGCATGCTTAAATGCATGTAAAGCAACCGTGAGTTAATGAGAATATTTACCCATTCATCTATTACAAGACCATCTCCCACAACTTGAGCTCCTGTTTCTACTGAAGGAGGTTTCTTGCGAGTTTCAAGAGCAGCCTCAGCTTCTGCCAACTGCCGATTCAGTTTTTCCATTGCCTACAAAGGAAAAAAAAACACTCAAGTGTTGGCATCGGCCGTCTATGGCAATCAACAAGTGGAGCAGGTCACACAACTCACAATCAAGCAAGCTGGTCAACTTACAGGACTGGGGCGCTCGACATCTAAAAAGACAACACGTAAAATTCGCTCCACTGTCACTTGATCCTTTTGTTCATCAAACTGCAAGAAATTTGTCGAATATGAGTCAGTGAAAGGCACTTTATCTAAGAGTTGATTATCTATCTAGTCAGCTTATTTTGAAAGACGGCAAAGGTCCAGGACATTGCAAACCTAACTCAATAACAACTAGCAGTGACAAGAACTCCCCAAGAAGCACATCGAACAGAGATATTCTGGAGAAAAGAAATTGGAAGAAATGCCATCATCACCTTAACTATATAAACTAGAGGGTCGATCATCCCATTCCTAATTATGCCCAGCCAGAGAGCAGCCAAATACTATCATGGAACAAGCAATAGATGAACACATTGTCAATCAGCAGATGCCTGTGTCATCCATCTTGTTTTCTCTCCCACAATTTGTGTGGTATTAACAGGGAAAAGTAGTTCATAAACATAAATTTTTCCTTTATCATTTAGCACTTAGACAGCAACTGACAGGAAACACTATGCACTTGCTCCTCCCAAAACAAGTACTATCAGAGCATAATTTCATTTCAGATATTGCAAAACCAGTTAGATATGTCGTAAGTGCAAACAGAGGAGGTTATCAGGAATGCAAATAGGAAAAGGAACAACGTCAGATCCAAGACAGTTCGCTGAAAACTCCTCATATAAAATTCACTCGCACAGATCATTCATTAAGTCTATCGTATAGAGAAGGGGGGAGGGACACTAATATAGCTATTAATTTGTGATGTAGAGCAATTTATTTACCAGTTCAGGCACATAGTCTATCCCTGCTTTGACTTTCAGGCTCATTATCTTGAATTTCACCTTGCTCTTTTGGTCCACTTGCTTTTCATTATTCTCTGGCTGCTCCACAAACTTGAAGACTGCAGTACATATTCAAAGGAAACAACAGAGGTATCAATAGAAGCTGGACAAAAAGTTCACAAAAATATATTGGCATATATTCAAACATAGAGTAAGTCATATCCTCATTCCGTGTTAAATGCAAGTTATTTTGAAAGAAGTGATGAATTCATGGCATGTAGTAAAAGGCCAAAAAGAAAAAAAAAAAGAAAAAATTATTACCTGTAGCTATAATGCTTTCACCAGGAGCAAGCGTACCACCAGGAGGACGCATATAACAGCTTTTTGGTGCAGTGGTTTGGAACTAATTAAGAACAAGCAATTAGGTTATAAACAGACCTGATGTCCAAAAGCAAGATTACTAAGTTCAGTTGAGATTCAGCAAAATTACATTCTAACCCCATGTTCTACATTTCACTATTATCCAGAGAAGTATTAGCAATTAAAGCCCTACAATTCTATCACCTAATGTTTTCCTTAGTTCACCTAAATTTCCTTCCAACCACATAAAGGGTGGTAACTCCACAAGACCGCCAATCACAATTGGAAAAAATAGCTTTTTAAGTCTATTCCGCATAATATTAAAATTTCTACAGCAGCAACTCTCCACCAACAATTACATTTTCGTAAAATCTCTTCAAAGAAAGATCATCCTACTCGAACTTGGTAGTGGGATTCATTAGTATTGAGTAATTTAATTATGTTTTACATACTCAATGCAACAAAAAAAAAAAAAAATTCCAGTTATCATTGAGCTCGGCACAAAAATTACTTTATGAGTCCAAAGTTAGTCCTCAAACTTAATGTACATGTTCCTGTAGAGTCATTTTACCTTGAAAGCTACATGTGACCTGCTCGTGTTTTTCAATCTGACCGCGCTTCTCACCTGTTTCCCCGGTTCATCTGAAAAGGGTCGGGAAGTATAATTACGATAAGTCTCCATGAGAAAACGTAACACATATAGCTCGGGGAAACAAATCCATGCATGTACAAGATAAGATAAATGCATATATTCAACGCCTTGGTGATCATAAACATATGAAATCTCCTCGTTTTGCCACTGTACAGCGCATCATTCAAAAAGCTTTCTTTTCCTTTTTGCTATGCCCCAAAAAAAGAAGCTTGCTCAATTTTTGCTTCCGAAAGCAACGGGAGCGAATGAACGAGTATAACACCGAGAAAAAGAATAAAGAAATCAAGCTGAACCATAGCCCCGACCTCAACATGATAAAATCCCAAGACCCTCCCTCCCTCTCTCTCTCTCTCTCTCTCTCTGTGACGCACGCACAGAGTCCGAAGGCTCTTCTATTCCACTTTTTTTCGTGGAAAACGTATGGAATGCAGGGCACCTTGAATGAGAGATAATCTTAAAAATGTAAACTTTACGTGCCAGAGCAAAATGGAATGGTCAAACAAAGGAACAAACCGGAATGAACCAACCACAGAAAACTTGAATAAAAAAGTAAAACTCTCCGCTGTACCGAATTATTTTAACCGACAGCCCAACAAACCGAAGAATAAAAAGTCAACGACATCTCACAGGGAAAGTAGAGGCTATTCGCCGGATCAAGCCGGAGCCGGCGCCGGGCGGGGAGGAGCGATCTGGCCACCGAGGACACCGTGCCGGACGACGAGCCGACGCCGCCGCCGCCGCCGGGCCGCGCGCGCGATCCTCCGTCCGCCGGGCGGCGGCCGGCGGCCTGGCCCAGGTCCCGGTCGTGGTAGGCATTGCTGGTGTGGAGGTTCTGCGTGGAGGACGAGGAGGACGACGTGTTCACGCTGGTCGACTGCCAGAACGGGCACAGGCGGAACCCCTTCGGCTTCTGCCGGTCGGCGATCGCCATCTCTGTTCCCCGCCGGTACTGGCCCCCAGGGAGAAAAAAACCGACGAAACTCCCCGACGAGAGAGGTCCTGTCACATTGAGCGAAGGAGCGCGATCGGCGACGAGGAGCGTCGGCGAGTCGCCGGAGCCGGAATTGCGCGGCGGAGAGGGCCGGTGGAGAGAGAAGCTTTAGAGAGAGAAAGAAGCGAGAGAGAGAGAGAGAGACGTTTTTCGAGTGAGGGCTTGTGGAAATCGGAAGAAGTAAGGACACGACGACGACGACGACGACGGCGATGGCAAAATGGTAATTACGCGCCGCTTGCGCGAGCTCCCGAGGCGAGCAGGCAGTTGGGAGAAGGAGGGGAGGTGTGCCCGTCACGAGTTTAACGCCGTGGCGGGCCGGATTTCAAGCTCGGGTTGAGGCGGATTTGACTTTGGGATTTCGGGTCCGCCCCCCACTTTAGCGCCCGTTTACGTGGCTGTACGACGTCGCATTCGGCGCGAGAGAGAGACAAAGCGAGTGAGGGTGATTCCAATTATTAAAGAATCGATTGGGTTTCCGTGCGGGTTAGGCCGCCATTAAGGTGGGGTTTTTATCTTCATCATCTCGTTATCCTCGTGGTGGCTGGGGAATTTGTTGTGTTCGGGAAAAAGGACAGCGCCCCGGCCACGTCAGCGAGGTAGGCGATTTCGTGTGGAATTCTTGGGTACGTGCAAATCAACAGTTCAATTTCTATAGGGGTGACAGATGTATATGAATCGATGATCTGTTTTAGCAAGTTGGAGTGATTGAACAGCTAGGATTATGCACGAGTGAGGAGAAATATCTGGGAGTTTCCCAATGAATCGAGTGAGTAGAGAGCTATTGGAATCGCATCACGAAAGAGAAAAGAAATTGACAGCTATGGGTCTCTTGATTTTGATCATGGATCGGCAACCCATTTTACTATAATGGCGCCGAGTTAGAAAGACGGGGGAGCTCAATTCATATTGCTCTTTTTCCCCTTTTTTCTTTACTAAGCAAAGGTGTGATAATAAAAAAAAATATCAAAAAAAGAATCCAGTTACTATTATTGGGATGCTTAACATTGATTATACAAAACATTTTAATAAATATTTTTTGAACGCACTTGAAACAAAGTTCCCAAGCCTAGATTCCGCTAACGAATTCGTCGGTGCGAGTCATCGAGAGGGCAAAGTCAATCCAAGTGAGCGTCTTCTTAAAAATCTTTTTTCGATTGGGTGCGAATAAAATATCAAGCGATTCGTGTCGAATTCGGTGAAGACCCTAAATATTTTTCTCGAGATATTTGAGGTGGGAGACGACGGCGATTGAAATTAATGGCGTTCGCGGAGAATTAGGTTTGGGGGTTGAAGGGGACGGGGGGCAATCAATTGGGTGTCGGCTAAGTTTGTTGGGACAGGTTCGTTGGTGATGGGGGAGGTTGAAGGAACTTTAGTTTTTTGGATTACCGTTCGAGCGAGCGCCACGTATTGATTTCCCTTTAATTTTCCATTTCCCTTTAAAAAAAATTAGGAATAATGACATAAACAATTCTTAAACTTTGACCCAATAAGTAATATGATCATTTAATTTTTAATTTAGTCAATATGATCATTGAATTTATTTTAACCTTAATGTTCAATATGATCTCTAAACTTTTAGTACATATTCAATATAATCTTTGAATTATATGAAAATGTTTAATATAATCTTCGTGTTAATTCAAGATTAAGAATAATATTGAATATTTTCATATAGAATATGTATCAAAAGACCAAAAGTTATATTAAACAAATCACAAGTTCAAAGACTGGATTAAACATTGGGCTAAAATTAATAAATCACATTGAACAAATAAAAACTTCCAGAATCACATTGCATATTTAGTTAAAGTTCATGATTATCTACTTTTCTATGAAGTAAGTGCATTTGAAGTCTCAGAACTTCACTCACAAAAAAAAAAAAGAAAAAGAAAAAAAAAATCATAAAACTTGTTAATAAAATATAATTTAGTCATAAAACTTTTAAAAATTGTAATAAAATCCTAAAACCTTTCAAGAAAAGTGCAATTGAATTATAAAAATTTTAAAAATATAATAAAATTCTATAACTTTTCAAATTGATCAAATCAAGTCAATCCGTTAATATACTTTTTGAAAGTTTTAAAACTCGATTACTGACAAGTTTGAAAATTTTGTGACTAAATCGCATTTTGTTGTTAAGTTTTAAAACTTAATTACACATTTTGAAATTTCCAAGGCTCAATTACATTTTTAAGATGAGTTTTAGGATTTTGAGTTTATCCATGAGTGAACTTCTCCTCCTAATGGTCAACGAGGGAGAGTGCTGGTCCACGTGGGCGTTGGGCCATTGCTATTGGGCTCATGTCTCGTTAGCGGGCTCAGCCCGGCCCATATCAACCGGGGCCATGTGAATCCCGCGCTCTTCAATTTGTATGAATACGTATATAATCATTGAAATCAAATCATTTCGTGTATATATATTGAAAATAGAGAACGATATTAATAAGTATACATATTGTGACGTATTCGGTCTACAGATTCTAGGATCACCATCTGAGAAAGCACAAACGCTCGCTTCGCTTCGCTTGATGCGAAATCTCTAATCAGGTCCCCAGCAGACCAACTGCAGCAGGAACTCCATCCTCTCTCTCCTCCTCCTCTCCTCCTCCGCCGCGTCCGCCGCGTTCGCCTCCCTCTCGCTCTTCTTCGCCTGCGCTGCACCGCTGCCGCCGACTGGCCCCGCCGTGGCAGGACGCGCCTGCTGCATCGACTTGAACACGGCCTCGAACTTGCACTTCTTCTGACCCCGACCCGCCGTCGGCTGGCGGCCGCCTGCTTGCCCGATCATCTGTCCAGCCTAATTCTGGATCGATTATCCGAAAAAACGAGTCGCCGTGCGGAATGGTTTCGTTCGAATGGGCGGTTCTCGATCATGGAGCAGAGCTTGGAGAAGGAGAGCTTCGAGGGCTGGCGAGCGCGTGTATAAATAGCTAATAGGAAAGACGACCGAACATCCTCGAACGAATCGGTTTGAAAAGGAGGAGGGCGGTATCGGAGGAATCGGGGGGCCACGAGATCAAAAGGTGGGACGGAGCTCCCGGATTTGTGGCGATGGTTTTTGGTTGAAATGGTGGGTTCTTTGAATCCGACGGCGCAACCGCACGTGGCGATCTTCTTTCGGAAGCACGTTGTTGATTGCCTGGACTGAAAGCGATGTTGCGTGTAGTGTCTATGTATATAATCATCGTTTTTGAGTAAGCACCGGCCCACTGCCGGGACGTGGAATGGCAATTCGGGTAAAAATAAGCCGACTCTAGGGGCGTACGTTGGCAGCGTCCAGTAATGCTACGCCCGCACGCGGGCTCGAAACGGTGCGCTCAAGGGATCGACTGGCGAGTGGCGATTGCTTAGAGGAGGGGAAGAGCGAAAAGAGGATGTTTGATTGACAATGGGGCCTTTTTTTAAGTAATTATAGCTAAATCCATGCTTAGATTTCTTGTACGATGATTAAACTGCTGATAAAATACTGATTGAGCGACATTTTTTTTTCTTTTATTTTGATCGAGCCACCTTTTGGAAGAGCTCTTTCCTACCCTTTGCGGCGGCAGTAACTATTTTAAACCTTCCCCAGCCTTTTAAATCCCAGCCGCCATATTATTCTCTCCAAATGTGCGATCTCATGCATCTGCCACGATCTCTTTGGAAAAGTCATTGATGGCCTAGGTTGACCTACTCAGGTAATGAAGAGGAACTGCTTCTTGAGTTAGCAAAGTTAATTTTAATGAGCACGTTAAAGGGCTTAGAGCAGCCAACTTGAAGTGTAATTGGGTTGTCAAGGCCTAAGAAGCATGGACACAATCTTCATGTCGTATTTGATACTTCGACACTTGTCCGATACGCGGTTAATAAGTGTTCGAAGTATTAGGAAATCCAACGCATGATCAACTTTTTCCGAAATTTCAATATGTGATTCTAACACACACGGGATCAATTTTAAAAAATTTCAATACTTAAGAGATCAAAATATACTATATAAAAAAATAATAAAAATAAAAAAAATAAAGTGAAAAGAAGAAAATTCTCACTCTCAAGTTTATCACTTATAAGTTTTGAGACGCATGGGGCCAATTTTAAAAATTTTCAATGCTCGAGAGGTCAAAATATAAATATATGAAAAAATAATTAAAATAACAAAAATAAATGGAAAATAAAAAAATTATTACTCTCAAGTTTCTCACTTATAAGTTTTGATATTTTTGTGAGTGATGGTGGAATGCCCTTCTTCTCATCGGTGTCGCTCCGCCGCCCCCGTAGACTTAAAGTTTTTTTGCTTATTTCCACTTCTCGCATTGCCTGTAAGTTATCTCTTTTGGTCCATGTCATTAGCTTGTGAGTTATCCCTCACATTTTCCATAGCAAATTTAGCTATTTCCTTTTCTTTTAAGAGTTCTTGTCCTAGATTTTCATTTTTCTTGAACTTTGTTTTACAGAGGAGCTCCAAACCAATTTATATCATGAACTCTGAACTCTATTTGAGACTATAAGAAATCTCACTAATCTCCGATAAGTGTAAGAAAACATGAGACGTTCCTTTGAATTTACTTTTTTGTGTTTGTAATTTTTGAATTTCTCATTTAATCTCTATCAAATTAAAACAACGAATGGTATTAACAAATATTAGATTAATAATTTTAGTATAAATTAATTCTATGCTGTTATTACTATTATTTATTTATTTTTATATTTATATAAAAATATATATTTAATATGTAATGTGTCGGAATTCTTTATTTTTTTTAGAAATGACGTGTCGACTTTCATATCACGTGTTGCGTGTCTATATCGATGCTACATAGGTCAAGGCCATGGATGAAGGACCCTACCTCCATTGCCTATCTCCGCAAGCCCTTTGAAATTTGTTGTGTTCTATAACTTTTCCGAAGTCCTCTCACGTTTATCCTTAAAGAAATGAAATCAGTTTATTATCAAAAGAAAAAAAAAGGGGGGGTCTTATCAAGGAAGATATTATTACGAGACCAATGAAGCATCACCAGAGGTCCAGCTGTTCAAATTTCACAAATAAGGAAACAGTTGGGAGTCGTCTCAGAAAAAGACGCGTTTAGCTCACGATAGCCAGTTTGCTTGGCCCACTACCAATTATTAGGCCGACATATCTGACAACTCTTTCACTGTGTTTGAAGTTAGAGAAAGAGTGGGGAAAGAAAATTCGAGGACAAATTTTAAACCCCCCTCTCTTTCTCTCTCTCGAGCAAACATTTCAAAATATCTCCCCTTTTCCAATCTATCTTCCATTCCTCCCTTTTCTCTAGCTTTCCAAACATAAAAAGAATCCTATTTTTTTCTTCTCATATGATCATAAAAATAAACAAAAAATTAGAGAATCTCACAATGATGAATGTAGACATCAGTCAGATAAAACTTTATCTAACTATCATCGAATAGGCTAGTATAATAGCTACCCGCATTTAAAGTGAATGAGAATAACGTGAAATACCCATTACAATGCTAGCATGCTTTACGACAATGCACACAACCGCAGGCTAGCATCGCCCCCTAATTCAACTTTAGTTGGAATAAAAATTAGGAGCATATGAAATGAAACTTCCTCATAAAATGAAAGATTTCTACTCATTTATCTCTCATAGTTTTTTTCTTTTTTATCAATCGATTTCTATTTTGACATTTATTTCATGTCACAAACTTGTGTCCATGATGATTAAGAAAAATTTAAAGCATAAATCGTCAGTGTAACAAAAATATTTACACTAATAGCCTTATTCACCCGATTTGAGAGTTTGTGAGAGAATTAATCATTCAACCCCTCGAAATGAGGATGGCAAAATTGTGCATACAAACGGTCAGTAGTAGATGCTATGATTATTCAACAATTATTCTCAGAAGCGAATGCATGAGAACTCTTAAATACTAGCCGCCATATTGGTCTCTCCAGAGGTGCGATCTCATGCATCTACCACGATCTCTTGAGGTAGCTAAGTTAATTTTAATAAGCACATCAAGAGGGGTTGTTAAGGCCCATAGACGAAAGGTCCTACTCCCATCGCCTATCCTTGCATACCCTTTGAAATTTGTTGTGTTCTATAACTTTTCCGAAGTTTTCTCCTGTTCATCCTTAAAAAAATGAAATCAATCTATTATCGAAAGAAAAAAAAAAAAGGGGGTCTTGTCAAGGAAGAAAGTATCACGAGACCGACGAAGCATCACCAGTGGTCTAGTTGTTCAAATTTCACAAATAAGGAAACAGTTAGGGCCGTCTCAGAAGACGACGCATTTAGCTCACAGTGGCCAGTTTGCTTGGCTCACTACCAATTATTAGGCCGACATCTCTGACAACTCTTTCACTGTGATTGAAGTTGGAGAAAGAGTGGGGAAAGAACATTCGAGGACAAATTTTAAACCCCAAAAGAGAAAATATCAAAAATGATCTCTAGACTTCTACTTAATGTGCAATTTCGTCTTTAAATTTTTGATTAACTCAATTTGATTCATGAATTATCATAAATATTCAATTTAATCCATGACAATTTGAAAATTAACCAATTTCATCATTCCGTCAATTAAAGTTTGTGGAATTAGGCATTTTGATCTTTTCTTCTTTCTTCTTCTCTTTCCCTCCTCTGGCCAACTCCGCCATGGCGGTGTCGGTGGAGGGAAGGAGATGGAAGTGAGAGAATCTCGCAGAGCTGATTGTCGGTTAGGGTTCTTCTCCTCCTTCCTTGTTGCGGCTATGGTTTCAATCGCCACCGTCGATGCCTCCGTCCATGACTACTTCAACAAGGCCTTCACCTCCTGCTCCAACGCCTTCTTCTTCCCCCTCGTTGGCATCAAGCGAGGGCCGCCCTTACCGGTGTAGGGCGAGGGGTGCCCTCGCCGGATCTAGCGAGGGCCGCCCTAGCTAGCCTAGGTGAGGGCGATCCTCGCCAACGCGCCGCTTCCCTCCGTCATGGCCGATGGAGGGAAGAAGAAAGAAAAAATGAAAAATAGTAACAGAAACATTAATGGAAGGATTAGATCAAACATTTATTAATAGTTCATGAATCAAATTGAGTAAATCGAAAGTTCAATGACGATATTACTCATTAAGTAAAAAGTATATGGACTATTTATGACATTTTCCCTTTTCCAAACATAAAAAGAATCCCAATTTTTTCTTCTCATATGATCAACTTTAGCTAGAATAAAAATCAGGAGCATATGAAACAAAACTTACTTATTAAATGAAGGATTTCTACTAGGAATTTATCGCTCGGGGCTTTTTTTTTTTTTTTTATCAATCGATCTCTCTTTTGACAATTATTTCATGTTACAAACTTGTGTCCATGACGATTAAGAAAAATTAAAGCATATATCGTCAATGTAAGAAAAATCTTACACTAATAGCCTTATTCATCCGATTTGAGAGTTTGTGAGAGAATTAATCGTTTAACCCTTGAGGATGGCTAAATTGTGCATACAAACGGTCACTATATGCTATGATTATTCAACAAATACTCTCAGAAGCGAATGCATGAGAATATGCCGATGATGAACAAAGAAACTGAACAAAAAATACGCATAAACTGCTCAATTTCATTTCGGCGGTTATAATTACAATGGACTCCAGCAGAATCTAGCAGCGAAGGAAGAAAACAAAGGATGGGGGAGGTCAACGATCAATAAGGTCCCCAGCAGCTCAAGTACATGACTTTCCTCAAAGACTCTTCGCGTTGCTTCACTTTGCCTTCTCTGATTTTCTCAGAAACAGCAGAAGCAGCCGAGCACGAGGACACTCTGCTGGCCTGAGAACAGGACCCCACGTTGCTCTTGGCGTGTTGGTGGAGCGATCTGAGGGCGTGGTTCCCCCTGCAAAACCCCTGGTCCTTCAATGCCTCCACGGCCCCAATGGTCGCGGCAACAATCCATACTCTGCTAGTGAAGCTCATGGTAACTTGATTTGTCTGCTTTGCACAAGTACTGGATTGACTTAAATGAAGGAAAGATTGAATTTTGAATTCTGGGTCTGGGAGTCAAGAGTACTAGGTTGACTTGGATGGAGAAAAGGATCGAACTTTGAGTTCTGGGTCTACGAGTTTGGATGGTGTAGGTGGAGCAATAAAGCTTCTGGACTAATATAAGAACGGCGTGGGGATTACGTGCGCCTCATAGAAAATGGGAATGCGCAAAAACCAGAGACTGTTTCACCAACAGTTCAGGAGAAGCAGCCCATGGTATTAGGCATGGAGGAGGAGTCCAATCCCATCCGATCTAATCCGATACCATTATCTGCTGAAAGAATGGACATTTTTTTCTATGCTGGCATGAACTGATTTGTCTATGAATCGAGACTCCTTTTCTGAAAAGACAAAAGGGACACATAGTTATGGCAATTGATGCAAGCGCCACAAAAGTCAAGTCGGGTGGTCACCCACATGAGAAGGGTCTCTCTATCCTCGTACTAGGGTCGCTTCATTAGTACTGCTTTTCATTAAATATTCTTTAGTCCTCTTACTTTACATATTTCCTAGTGATTCTACTGAGGTGAAGGTCAAAAGTTCTTGACCTTAACGAGATTCGGCCGTGGCTATTAGATTAAAACTATGGTCGATGTAGATCTTGCGGATTTAAGTAAACGGCGGTGGCTATTAGATTAAAATCCATCAAAAGATGCAACACGTTTTGCAAATCATCATCTTTTAGAAAAATCGAATAAACTAAAATGGTAAATGAAGGATCTGCTGAAATCAATGTGCGTACAGTATGGTGTTACTGTTAAAGAACAAAAGCTAAGTTGTCTAGTTCTAACATGTTAGCTAGATTTTTAGAACATGTTTGATAACGTTTATATTCTGGAAAACAATTTTTAAATAGATATATATATTTTTTTCGTTTCTATTCTAGGAAACAATTTATGAGTATAAAAACGCGCTTGGTAATCGTAAAAATTTATATTCCAGAATAGAAATACGTTTAGTAAACTTATATAATTTTTTTGTTTCTTTTAATTTTTCAATATTTTCATTATATTATTCCTTTTCTTTTTTCTTGTTTCTTCCTTTTGGCCGGCCTCAGCTATGGCCGGCGATCGACCGATGAGGGCCGGCGAGGGTCGACCTCGCCTTGGCTGGGCGAGCTTGAGCTCTCCTAGATCCGACGAGGCCAAGCCTCAACGGCCGGTCGCCAGCTATGGCTGAGGCTGGCGATTAGCCAAAAGGAAGAAGGAAAGAAAAAAAAAAAAAAAAAAGTGTTTCTCGGAATTGTTCCCAGAAATAAGAAACAACTTTTTTCTACTTTTTGTTTTTGTTCCAAATCTATTCATGGGAATAAAAAAATAGATTTTTTGTTCTTGGGAACAAAAGTTTTACTAAATGCGTTTCTGTTATTTTTTTGTTCCCTGGAACAAAAGAATAGAAATTTTTGTTCTGGGGAACATAAATAAAAATAAACAAACAGGCCCTAATTACCTTGCTAGCTTATGTATTAACTCAAGTTGCAATATTGTTTTCCTCCTCCTCTTGCAATTTTCCTTATATACAACAAATAGCTAGTAGCATCCAAGGAGTTAGGGCTTTGGCATAATCGTTACAATGCACAAGTGAGTATGGTTAGAAAATCCCATACCGTAAAGTAGTTTGAATAATTAATATATCATAGTTAACCAATAACTTATTGACTTAAGCTTTTGACTTAATATGGATATAATTGAATATATTGATGGGATCGGATTGGGTTCCCTCTCAGCAATCTCCTCAGGCATTTGGTAGATTAAAGGCATTTGGTGAATTAAGGGAGAGTAGATCTAACACTAAATGATCCTTGTGGGTGAGTTGTACTAGAGAATTCTATATCAAATAAATGATATAGTATTGAACAGTTAATATATATCTTGAGTGCATAATATGTGTATTATAAAGAAGCACAAATTCGAATTCATATGTGAGGGGAGATTATGTTGATCCATGATTTCATAATATAAGTATCATAAAGAAGCGCAAATCCCATGAGTTGTGGATGAGTTGTATTAGAGAATTTTATATCGGATAAGTGGTGTGGTGTTGAATGGTTAAGTTGTGCGGATAAAATCACCCTGAAATGATATCTGCCCTTGACAGATCCCAGTAAATTGGTTGTTTCACTCGATGGATGTGAATAATTGGCAAGCCAGCCATAGTCAATGGCGATGTCGGAGTTAAGTGCGTCTTATGCCTCTGGAATTTTCCCTGACAAAGAAGTGCGCAGACAAGTCATGCCATACCCAGTTTCTCACCCCGATTCACACGAATGCCCATGGAAGTCATCAACACGGTGCCGCGACCAGTATCATGTCAGGACAATATGAATTCGAGACGTTCATGTTCTCTTTAAGGTATAAAATATGCTAAGGCCATTAGGGAAATTGTGCCTGTAGGCTAAAAGCTGTCATGGGATATTTCATTAACAACATTCCTCCATCTCCGACAGAAAATTGATAAGGTTTCGCACTTCACTAACTATCGGCAGTGACATTATCTTAAGCACATCCTAGAAAAACCGATTGGTGCCCGATCACTGATCTCAAAATCTAACTGTGTTTGGACCCCAACAGCCTAAGTACATGACTTTTTTCAGCGACTCCTCCGTCCGCCTCGCTTTGTCAGCAGCATCCGGTGCCTCTGCCGCGACAGACGGAGAAGAGGAAGACGAAGAGATCTTCCTGGCCTCATATAAAGATCTAATGTTGCTCTTGGCGCGCTGTTCCAGTGACCTCAATGGGTAGTTCCACCTGCAAAACCCTTGATCTTTCAATGACTCCACCGCTCCGATGCATGCCGCGACGATCCAAACCCTGCTCGCCGCATTCATTCTCGGAAGTATATCGCTTGGTTTTGGCGTAAACCGACGAGAATGTACGTGGTACTCGGTAAGTTTTACGGTGCGAAGGGGCTGGAGACACGTTGGCCTGTATATATAAGCATGAGGGAGATGGTTTTGCTCATGAAATGGAGGAGGAGGCCGAAACCAAGGCGGAGCAGTAACGCCGACGGTCGGGGACCGAAAAAGGGGGAAAAGAGATTCGGTGGATTTATCAAGACGACCAATACTGGGTGCTTCGCATTCGAGTCAACGAGAAACGGCGAGAGGGATTCTAGGGGTGCCGTCCTTGCCTCTCTCCTAAAAGCCATGTGCAGGAATGGTTTAGAATCACCTGAAGTCATCATCATTCACATATTTTAACCTTTTTTCTGGTTGTCGAATTTTAGTGATTAGCGAAGAGTCATTATGGCTCGTTCTGATTCTGGCCCCCACGGATCTTTCAGTGAAATATCTGTTCATGTTGACTACGATTGATCCGCGTTAAAGAAATTCTTGTGCAGTAGCGAAACCGTGCGCTTTTTGATTCATGTTCGCCAGCGGGATGATTCGTTTGCGGGTTTTTTAAAGGTTATGGCTGGAAAAAAAGGAATTGGAAACAGGGAGGCATCGAAAAAGAACAGGGAGGCGTCGAAAAAGAACATAGTTTGATGAGCACCTTATGAGCTAATGGCCACTTAAAGTAGATTTCGAGCCGCCGACATCAATCGAGCTGCAAGATGATAACTTTGGATCCGCCGTCCTGCAATTCAGGCACTGAGTGCATCAACTGAATTAAGCAAACTGGAGAAAAGAACCCATGGATTTGCTTGCTTCTGCTAGATGTACAGGGTCTTGAACTGTATCCCTAGACAACGAAACTTGGTACAGCTTCAATAATTGATTTGGAGCAATGCAAAGGTCGCGACAAAATTGAGACCGGCAAGTTGGATAAGGTTCCGTCAACGATTCGGGAGCATTCAGATTGCAACTTGAGAGGATAAGGCCTTGACCTAGTTTTAGTAGAAATCTAGCACATAGAGTGTTGTTCATTCTCTACGAGTCTGTTCATTTTGCGGAAAATTAAGAATTTCCTGGAAAATATTTTCCTGTAAGTTATTTTCCGTAAAAATGATAATATTTTCCGATATTCAGCTAAAATCTGAAAATGTTCCAATTTTTTTTTTTTGGTATTCGGTAAGGAAAATATTTTTCGCTTACCACATTGGCAAGTGCGAGTTTGAGATTGACGAGCTTTGAAGTTCACCTGGTAACGGCCAACGACTAGCCAAGAAAGAAGAAGATGAGAAACAAAGAAAAGAAAAGAAATAATTCGAATTAAAAAATAAACAAAATTTAAAAATAATTCAAATAAAAAAGGAAAAGAAGAAGAAGAAATGGAAGGAGGAAGTAAGGATTTGTAAAGACCTAAGATAAGAGAAGAGAGATCAAGTGAGGAAAATGTTTTCTACTCATAATTTAGAAGACTTTTTTTTTTTTCATGAAAAACATTTTCCCTAGGAATTCATTTTCCGTTAAAAAATTATTTTCCGTTTCACAAACGGAGCCTACATGTAAAACAGTTGGAGATTTCTAGGGCTAATTTCAATTCGATTGCCATAACGAGTTAATACATAAGCAAGGCTCGTTGTTTTGGGAGCAGCGGACTCCCGACTAGACCTATTCTGTGATTGTTTTCTCTTCCTCCTCTGTAATTGGATTCGTTTATTTCTTTTGAATGAGTAAACTAAACTCTGCTCCAACTTTCTACAGGTTCATGCTTGTCAGTGATGAAAGTCGGAACCATTTTTCGAACCGTTTAAACAAATCAGCGTACCAGAACTGTCCGAGATAGTTTAATAAGCAATAAAGAATTTTGAATTCCACTATATATGTACCTCCAAAATAACAAAACTGCATGCAGTCAGCCCTAAGGAAGAACGCAACCAGTCGGCGATCACCAAAGTGAACTGACGTATGATGACGCATGAGGTTTAACGGTAAGAATTAGGTCATCAAATTGCAATAAAATAAGCTGAAATTGAAAATATAACCCAGATTTTTCTTTCCCTAGTTCCAAGTGAAATCATTAGAGAATCTGCAGGAACTGCAGTTTGAGATGGCAGAAAGAACACACCAAACTGAACATTTCAAGCAGGCGCATCTGCACCCAGCAGCCACGCATCAATGTACTCAAAACAATGAAGTTAACAAGTGAGAACTAATCGGTCAAGTCAGGGCCAGAATCTGATTACTAGCCAGGAGCTGTACATGACTATATGGCCTTTACTCAAGAAACTACAGGTTAGCAAATTAGCAGGTTAATGATGAATCTCTCACGTGGGAATACCAACAAGGTGAACCCTCAGAACTATACAGAATCCTAAGACTAGTCAAATCATCGACTAGGGGGACAATTACATGTAAATGGAGATCCCACCAAAGAACTCAAAATCCATGCCTAACTGAGATGAGAAATTTCAACGCCATCTGGAATTTTGAAAGTGTCCGCAGCACCAAACTTCCTTCGCTCTTCCCAGTCTTCTCCACATTCTTCTTCACTGCTGCTGTCATAGTTGTCCCGACATACCGTGGGGGAAGAGGGGTCATGTATACTTTTGGACTGGCAAAGTGGGGTGGCTAGCATTGTTACTTGGCTAGATGGGGAGATCTCAACAACAACAGTGTCATCATCGACTGGTAGGGGCTGTTTCCAAGGTTCCCCATCCATTCTCATGAATGTGTGATCTGCCGCCCCCTTATGGAACTCGAAGCGAACTCTATTTGTCTACATCAAGAATTTAGAGAGCAAATGTGAATATACGTACAAGGACACAAAAACAAAACCAAGCAAGATGTAACGAGGCATGCTCGAGAGCAGGCACCATTCTAAATTATCTTAAAATCTGTATGCCAATGACATTCCAAAATGATTATGATAAATTGATGCATAACAAACTCATGCTGTGATCATGCAACATCAGCTTGAGAGAGATTTTATTGTAATTCTACCTGTGCAAGACGAGTTCCGTGCCCTTTTGAAGAAAGCAATACAAGGCCATGCCAAGCATTTCTAAAACCGACAATCTCAAGAAGGCCATCATCAACATATGGAGGAGTCAAGTCTCTCTGGAAGGTTCAAACAACAAAAAGAGGGCTCAATAAATACTTGTGAAGAAGATCAGTAGAATGGCAAAACTGTTGGAACATAGCATATAAACAAGACATTCTAGTAAGTAGAAATTGAACTTACATAAGCCGATTTTCTTTGGTTTGGATTTCCCCAAGGGTTGAGTCCGCCTGAAAAACTAGGCAAGTTGAGGCAAACAATAGACCTGATGCTGTACAGTAGACATCACGAGTCAATTCGAGAAATCAGAAAAATGAAGTAGCAATCAGCAATACCATGAAAAAAATCAAAGAACACTTATAAGCAACACAAATAACACGAATGATACAAACAACTTTTGTTGTGATAATTATATATGGTACTTGTAAACAACCTGTGAGGTATGTTGAGGTCCTCCCACTTGCCGTGTTTTCTCATTATTTTCACCTTTGTCAACTGTGCCATATTCCTGCATTGACATGAGTTCAGTAAAAAGATGTCCATTTATATGGGATGACTAAAAGAAAAGTAGAAAGCCCCCAGCCTGCAGGCAAGTAGAATGTGAAAGCATATCATTCTTTCCATGAAGATCTAGAACCTGTGAGCAGAGTGGAGTATTCTTCCAAAAGACTCACCGTGAAGAAGGATGACGAAGCGAAGGACAAAACCATCCTTGAGTACTAGCAAGTTTTAAGTAAGTAGTCTGAAACCCAAGAAAAGGAAAGTCTGATGAAGTCTTGCTCATACATGATGGCCTTATAGGCCAAAAGTGAAAGAAAAGTTAAAACACTTCTCGGGAATACTACATAAAAACAGAAGAGTTTCTTAAGAATAGCATTTAGAGAGAGAGTTTACTTCGGTCCTAGAACAAGTAAAGAAAGCAATCATCGATATGTTTGTTTTGATCTGAGTTGATGGATAACCCCAACTAGAACAATCTTCTATTTGCATAATCAGTGAGACAACTCAACCACACTTGCGGTCTATCAATGAATAATCAACCTTGCCCACTGTTTTCCTCATACGGGACCACAGAATCAGCTGGCTGGGATGGTCATAGTGTGATATCCCTCATTGCTTGACAAGACTGTTGTGCATATTTGATAACTCTAGCGAGTTATCACACAGATAAATAACTAAATGAAAATATTAAGTCCTAGTCCAATCAGTTACCATAGCCTATGCAGCAATCTGTTTGTTATCAACAATAAAGCTATGAGGAATAGAAAATTACCTGATTAACAAGCTGGTTCTTAAACTTCTCAGGATGTGACTTCCTGTCTGAGTGAAATGCATATGATACTTGAGCATCCATTCCTGTACAGCACAAGATCATTGCTAAATTAGTCCTATTCGTTTGTGGGAATCCAAAGACTAAATTTTGTTAGGCAATGGCATTTATCGATTCATCTCTTGAAATCTCTAAATAACAGATACATGAGATTTGAACCAATTCCACCTGAAAATATTTAGTATTCCATATGTTTTTAATGATAGTCTTGGACATACAAAAGATAACTATTATTGTCTGCACAAGAGCATTGAAAAAGCAGGTCAGATATGGTCATTGAATTAGTGTTGTATGTGCTTCTAATGATAGTTTCAGACACATAAACACATCAACTATGTCTGGGCAAAAGCAATGATTCATTGGACTTCCACCAAACACTTTTGAGGTCTATGTTACTGCTAGCACTTTGTTTCATCTGTTTCAGAGTAGATTGTTAGTCAACGAGGTAATGGATTTCCTTACCCATGCTAAAGTAATTCCAAAATCCCCCACGAAATGTGTGGCACCCCTCCTGTGATTTTACAGAAACAGACAGGCAATTGTAAAGAAGGCTAATTTGAGCATCTACATAAATCAGAGATAATGACAAAAAATTGAAAGAGAAATTTACATGTGCAAGATATGGATAAACTTACCATGTTCAGTTTATCTGTCACCGAGACACGATGAAATGCATGCAAGGAATGCGGTAGTTCGAGAGGAGCAATAGGGTCACATGCACCTTGTTTTGGAGTCTTCATTCTCATGATCATGTGCCAGCTGAAAAGAAACAACATTATCTCTTAATGCCATAAATTCCATCATGGGTATTTCTGACATTTAGAATAGCTATTTAATCGTAGTTGAGCAAGCCTTTATAAGTCAATTACAATGAAACTTTTAGTCCACATCCCCGATGGCATAGAAGCCTTTATACCTAATGACCTAATGAAAAGAATCATGTCATAGAGGAAGTACTTGCCTATCCATCTTCATTTCTTTTGCGATCTTCACTTGATTCAAGAACGACAGGACAGATTGCCTATCTGTCCCAGGATTTTTCTTTCCCTGCGAGATAGAAAGTTTCTTATTCTTAGGTCATATAAATTGATTTCCATTCTTATTGCCAAATCATTTCATCTCCCAAGCATTTAAACGTGAAAGACAGATAAAAAATAATGTCCTCTATACACTAAGTCAAGTAGCCATTCATAGCCTTCACCACAAGGCAAGACTAATCATTGGCATGACAACTAAAACAACGGCCGTTTTGATTTTCTTATTTTTATTGCTTTATCTGTGAAAAAAGACTTAAAGGCATACCCAGCCAAATGAAAATGGAAGATTATTCCCTGTTCCCAGCGGTACGGTGGCAACAGGCGGTGGTTTGGGTAGTTTGAGATCAGAGATAACCCCGAGAAGCCAGCCAGCTGTGCCATCTCCACCTGCAACCTGATGACATCATTTTAGTGGGTAAGAACAAGAGCTAAAATATTGTATAAGGGCATGTGCAGACCAGAGTAGCACAAGCTACATGCTCCTACCTGTAACAACAAGAAAATGAAGATTTCAGGCCTAATTCAAATCTAAAAAATGATCTTACAATTATTCTCAATTTTTTCTGAACTTCTCCAGCTAAAACATCTCCTGTACTCTTCAGCACTTCAAGAGTAGCATAAAGTTGATGCAACACCTTATCAGGAGAATTCTTTCCTAGGTCAAAAACCTGATAATTCAGATACACCGATGTAAGACAAAATAATACCGATGAGGGGTCAATAATATTGTTCAAAGACTCAGGTGCCTTTTCTAGAACCCTTTAGCAAAGGCCAGAAAGAAAATTACCTGATTCTTACTAAGAAGAGAGCAGTATGTGATGAGAAGTTCTCCCCCCAGCTGACCACCACTCTTAGTATTTATGAATGCGATCACTGGACATGAGGGTATATGGGAAGCAGTTTTAACCTTAGATCCTGGTACAAGTATGTAATCAGGTATACGGAAATCCTGCAAGACTTCCTCAGATTTATCATCCATGACAACCTTCAAGCTGCAAAAGAGCAATTCATAAGAAACACTACATACAGTCAGTATATCATTTAGAACTCTGTCATTCATAGAGAAAATCCGAATGAGACATGTATCTTCCATCCCTGGGGAAAGGATCATTGGAAAGAAATAAAGAGAAGTAGTAAAAGAGGATAACGTTGGAAATCAAAACCAAAATAACAAATTACGTGGTATAAAGTACTTTTTGTTAGTCTCTGAAAATCTCATCTCAAAAAAACCTTCTTCTTTTTTTTCCCTGAAGAAGACTTACGTGAAACTTGCTCAATGACTTAGCTTATCTTCCACTGAAATCATTGAGCAAATTGAACGTAATTGAACAGAATTATGATATTCTCCAAGTCATTGAGCAAATTAAGGATAAGCCAAGTATTTGCTCAATGACTTGACTTATCTTCCACGAATATCATCATTCTCTTCAATTTGGGGACAAGTCAAGTCAATGACTTGGCTTCTCTTCCACTGATATTTGCAGCATGCATCAGAAAGTAATTCTATCTCAAATGAGTATAGAAGCACTCTCTTCCGAAGCATTAATCAATGCGCGTCAACTATCAGACGACTCCGGAAAGAGTGAAGATTATCAATTTTCCAGACAAAACGACAGCAACACCCGGCGAACTCGTCACGGACAGAAACGAATTCCGAGTAAGCTCGGGCTTCCGACAGCATAAGTGCAGACGTATGCAGACTCATTAATCACCATCTGTACATACACGGACGTGCTCGGAGCCTTAAACAATCTCTCAAGGACGAAATTCCGAGCAGAACTCCTAACACCGCTCCCAGCAAAACGTGATCCCGAGGGCGATTCCAAAGGACGACGGGGCAAAGGAAACGAAGCTCTGCCCCGGTACTCCATGACAAGCTCGAAACAAGCCAGAAAAGATCTCAAATCGCTCGACCTAGCTCTCCGAATTCTAACTACCGCGAAGCAGAGCCTGATCAGGCCGCATGCGTGGCCAGGCACATTTAAAGGCCGCGCGGAAGATAAGATGCGCATCTGCTTTACCTGGAAAAGAGACGGCGAAAAGGCAAAGGCCGGAGAGGTCGAGCGCGAGATTCGAGCGGCCGAATAATGGATTCCGGAAAAAGCGAGCGCGAAGCACCGTTGGTGGAGAAGAAGTTCCGATGGAGATCCTTATAATGCCGTCTCCAACGAGAACTCTTGCCTCCACGCGGTGCCACAGGACAGGACAGGACAAGAGGAATGCAGCTTCCTCGCTCCCCGCTCGTCAACAACTCGCAGAGCAATCAATGGCGGGGCAGGCTAGAGAGAGAGAGAGAGAGAGGTGACTGCAAATTAGGGTTTTTGACGGATTCCGCCTGGCGCAGATCCTTGATGACGACGACGATTCAGTTTCCTTTTGCGACGATGCGGAGGAGGAGGAAAGTTCGCTTGAGGAACGTTGCGAGCTTTTGCTTGCGCGTAACGGAAAATTTTCCCTCGCTAAGGAACGTGGGGTGCGGGATCAGGCGCGGGCAAGCCCACGGCAGAAGAATAATTGCGCGGCGAATGGGATTGCCCCACGTGGGCGTCGCCGTGAAGAAGTCGCCGCCCGCGTTTTGACCGTCGGCTTGGGGCGGAATCTATTTGGCGAAGAAGCAAAGTGGAAAAAAAAGGCGATTTCAGATTTCTCGCGGCGAAGGTTCGTCAAAGGAGTTCGGCCCAAGTACATAATGATATTAAAATTGTTAAAATATTCTTTCAAAGTTATTCTGAATCAAAAAATAATATACTTTCTGCAATTGGATTAGGTTCCGGTGATGCCCGCAATAAGAGAAAATAAAAAGTTAATATACTTTCTGCAATTGGATTAGGTTCCGGTGACGCCGCAATAAGAGAAAATATTATAAATTCCGTAATTGGATTCTGTTGAAAAAAAGAAGAAGAAAGAAATGCGTTGGGCTTGGGACGCTTGTTAAATAATCAAACAAAGAAATTTAACAATTTTCCATACACGCGATAGCCCCGGTGAAGAGCATCGTTAATATTTTGAAAAATCAAACATTCCTTCGTTTACTACGGTACGATCAACAAGGGCTTGAGGATGCTATTTATAAAACCGGTATTAGTTTATCAATGACGCGTTTGTTTTGTAGAAATTTTTGACAATTTTGAAAAATATTATCCAAGAAGTTGTTTTTTCAGGAAAACAACAATACTTTTGGTATTTGGCTAAAATATGAGAATGAACTGAAAATTATTTTCCATCGTATGGAAAGGAAATTTTATTTTATTTAGGGAAATTAGTTTCACGGAAAATATTACGTTTCCAAAAATATTTTTTAGGAAATCATTTTCCAAAAAAAATAACTGTATTTTCTGGTATTTAGTTGAAATTTGAAATTTGCGTGGAGAATGTTTTCCGTTGTTCGTTATCTAATTTGATTTTTTGGGAAAAATTACCAAAAGAATAAATTTTAATATTTTTAATTGACCAAAAAAACTTAATTTTAATTAAGTTATATTTTTTAAATTGATTTTTTACTTATTTTTATTTTTTAAAATCGAATTTAATTCTTTCTTTTCCTCCCTCCTTGCTCCTTCTTCCTCGACATGGCCGGTTGCCCGGGCCGACCAAGATGCAACCGCCAGATTCGACAAGCTCGAGATTTGGGCGATCTAGGTGAGTCGTGTTTGCCCCCAATGGACGGGGCTTGCTTATTGGCCGAGCTCGAGCTCGCCGAGGCCGTGAGCTCGAGTCTCGCCCTCATCGGATCCGGCCTTGGGCGTGAGGCCGGAGTTAGCCTATGGCCGCACGATCACGCCATGCTTGGTGACCAACCAAGGAAGAAGAAAAAGAAAAGGAGAGAAAAAGGAAAATAATTATAGATTCAATTTAAAATAAATATAAAATAGAAAAATAAAGAGGAAGAGGAAAAAAAAAAAAAAATAAAAAAATCGAATTAAGAAGGATGAGGAGGAAATGAAGGCTTATAGAGTGTGAGATAAAAGAAATTAAATGAGAAAAATGTTTTCCACTTTTCAAAAATAGAAAATATTTTTCTCTAATTTAGAAGACTTTTTTCTCAACATGAAAAATGTTTTCTCCCAACAATTTATTTTCTGTTAAACGAACGTTGAAATATTCAAAAAAAAAAAATTCGAAAAGTTATTTTTCGTAAAACGAATGGAACCTTATCTAAACAAACACCTGTTATTTGTGTGATATAATCAATACACAACTGCCAAGCTCCCAATTATAGGAGTTGGGGTTTCTTATGCCTAGCCACTTAGAACCTGGAGCACTAGCATAGGAGACTTAGGCTCGGCCGTTGGCGACTTTGGCGAGGGAGTAAGGTGCCCAAACATCACCAACAGGAACATGAAACCCCGCCCTTCACAAACTTGGGCTTGACGTTGTGGACTCAAGCCCTACCGTCAAGGAGCCGAGCCATGGTGCAAGTGATATGAGTACAAAAGCTGGGTATTAGGGCATGATGGCCAAGAACCCAAGTGCAAGCACTTAGGTCTTGGGCTCAGCCTCAAGAAACTCGGACTTGACTTTTGTGGACCTAGGCCTGAACCCGGTGGCTTGGGTATCGAAGCTTGGTGCCCAAGCATAACTACCGAGAACTCGATAGGAGCACCCAATCCTGAGTTTGGCCTCTAGAGACTCAGGTGTGACTTCTATAAACTTATATCCATATAGTTTAGGGACTAGTTTGAACATATACAAAAAAATTGATCGATTATATTGAATAAATTAAAATTTTAAGGACATTACACATTGAGTGAAAGTTCATGGATCGTTTACATTATTTTCCATCGAGAATACAAACATGTTCATGAAAAGCGTGGGCCAAGAAACTAGTTACGGTTTGAAAATTGGCCCTTAAGATTGATTATGCCAGTGTGTTATTAGACGAGAAGATCATGGGCCTTTCAATTTTCAGAGTATCTGTGGGCCATGGGCATATTGTGGTCGACTTTTGGACATAGAAAGTTATGGGGCTTAGGCTTCTGTTCTCGCCTCCTGGACCCAGCAAAGCTTGAGAATAGCCTTGGACCGATTCGACCTGAGACTAACAATTCATGTTCGCGTATCTTCAACTGTAATTTGTATGTTTTCGGCTTTTCCCGTTAATCAACATCAAAATCTCATAACTTTAATGACCTAATTCTCTTTAATAGATCGAGTCCAAATTCTATCATAAATCTTTTTGTCTCATAAAAAAAGCAAAATTTGGGCCTACCTTAATTCTGGCTGAAACTTTTTTTTCGGTCTCATAAAGAACATCAACTTTAGGTCGAACTCCAATTATGGCTCAAACTTTTTGCTATCTCATAAAAGAACACCAACTTTTAGTCGTTACCCAAATCCCTCTCCTGTCAAGTTTTTGTTCAATGATATCGTTAAAGGTTCAATGCGTCATTGCACCTGTACTCGGCGGGAAACTCAATAGAAACTCAATGGGAGCCAGATTTGAGTATCAATTGAAAGTTAGTGTTTTCTCACAAAAGGAAAAAAAAAATTCAAACTAGAATTGAGATACGAGCTAAAATTAGTGTTTTTTAATGAGGCAAAAAAGGTTTGGGTCATAATTGGGATCCAAGATAAAATTTGTACTTTTTTTTAGACAAAAAAAGTTCGGACCATAATTGAAGCTTGAGATAATATTGGTACTTTTGAAAGGAATTGGGCCTATCTTTTATTCAAGGTATTCAACGAGAAAAATTAGTTCACGTACACTTACACATGTTGCATACAGACGCGGTTATACTAATACATTTTAAACAATATAAAAAAAAAATTAGAAACACAATATACAACTTTCCTTAAATTTATCCGTGAACGGACAATGGAGCATATAAAGCAAGCGTGATGATGACTGGAGATGAAGAATCATCGGCTCATTCAAAAACTTAATTTTAGATTGGCCCCATAACCAAAAGTAGCTTGGAATTTTGGGTCTATCGTCAAATTCAACCTCATCTTTCAAATCTTATTCCTAAAATAGCTCAACTTCAAAAGTCGTTTCTCAATTTTGTCCGCTCGTTAAGTTGTCAATTGCTTCCGTTGTAAATGTTTTGTCATCATCGTACCCTAGTGTATGTTAATTAGTTACCTAGACATGTAGTGTTGTAGAACGATGATAGCTCATGATTTAACCTCAGAAGCGAACAACTACTTAGCAATATGCTAAAAATTAAGCAAAATTAAGCAGATGATTTGGCGATAAATTTTTTAACAATGATGTTGCATTTGGAATCAAAGGTCACTCTTTTATTGCATGAGAGCCCAACTCATTATTGGCGAATTCGCAATTTAATTCCCAGCAGATGCGTGCCAATCAAACTTTACAATACGTCTGTTAAAGTCGACCCTGTAGAAATAGAATCTCGATCATCCACACATAACTAATTCATGTAATATATCCATCACTTAAACATCGATTCCAACCATCTCCTAAATATCGAAGACCTTGTCAAGTCACCTACCATTCGGATACTTAATTAATCGCCTTCTTCCTCGCGGAACCCTAGTTTCCTGACAGCGGAAGCAATTGACTCGATACGAAAGGGCCAATGATATCAGCTTCAAGAACGAAGGAAGAACTAATTAAATCCTCCATGAAAGCAGGTGTCACTGTTTCCCCTAGAGCAAACATGGAGACGGGGCGGCGCCTTTGACCTCACGACACATTTACGGTCGTCATGCATAAAAAATAACCAGTATTATCTATTCGATGGTAACCAGGAATTATCCACAACCACAACATGCGACCGCTAGATCGTCGGATCCGATGCAATCGAACAGAAATCTCAGGCGTTGATAGAATGTTGAAGTAAGCGCACACATCACGTTAACCCGGTTTGATAATGGCAAGGTTAGGTCGGCAACCGATGGCTCTTACTTGTTTGGTGAGTCAAAGGGAACTTTTCTTGCGAGTTATATTATATAATCTAGAACTAAGCGTCTGGAAGAAAGCTACATTGAGAGCATTAATTAAGTAGGCATCTACGTATGATACAAAATCGGCTTTGCCCACCAAACTTGAAGCGAGACATTCATGCTGAGGTCGGGATGATCTCATCGCATAAATTTATGGAGGCAGTTACATCCATCGCCTACGTTAAAAAATAAGGTTGCCCATTTGCTTTGCATTCCACTGAATTCAACTGGACATCCAAAGTGCTCTTGGGTGGACTCTGGGCAAGGAAAAATTCTTAAATACACCGCAGAAGGTAGGTCTCGCACGGGTGGCGTTTGTTTGCCCGAGCAATTTGTAAAACATTAATCTTAGAATTAGTCGTTTATAAAGCTTATAAAATATAAATTTATAAAAATATCTTAATCATTAACTAAAATGTCTAGGCATAAATTATTGTTGAGACTAATATTTCTAGGCAATGCAAATAATCAATTTTAGGAAAATATTTTCTAAATCATAGCTTTTCAATGAGACAAATGCACCACATATAAGTATTATAAACTAGTCTTAGTATCTAGTGATTGTAATTCATACTCTCTATCAATGGGATGGCACGGGTTTCGAGCATAACCTGATAGGGGTTGCGGGGGTAGAACCCCCAAGTTGCCAGATGACTTTTATTATTTGAGCTTATATTTTATTGGTAGTTTAAGTTTGGACCCATGAATAATTATTGGACATATATACTCTTTTTCTCTTGTAATTGAGAAATATAACATAGTAGTGTGGAGTGTTAATTATAGTGGAATCTTCTACTAGATGTAACTCTAATTTAAGAGTGAATCGAGATAAAATCTTGTATCTCAAAATCTCTTTCTCGCTTTTACTCTCTATTTCCTTGGGAATGTGCACTGAATTCTAACACATCCCGCATATTTTGTCCATTTAAGTAAAAGATGCCAAACTACGAGGGGGTTTCGTCTTAGTCACGTGACACTCAAAAACACAACTAATCCACCTAACAATACTTCCTTCTAGATCATTAGTAACTTGCTATTAATATCCTCTCCCTTCTCTAACGGCAGAAAAAGCAATAATGCTCTTTAGATTAGTAAAATGGTAGGGTGTGTGCGCTTTCAAACACGACCCTGTTTTCGCGTTGCATTCTCCAATACGGCTTTGGGCACATATCTCTAACTAACTAAGCATTATAAAACTGTTTGGTTACCTAAACAGAGCTAGTGGGCATTGTATCTCAGTACATAATAAAGAAGCATTTTACTAAAAACCCTTGTCTCTAGGGTTGACTTTTGTTGCTTAAGCAACATTATAGAAAGTGCCTCATGCACCATGCATGCCACGTTGATGACATGGTTAATCAATGTTGAGATCACTCTCTCTAATGATATTCTTTAAAGAATTAAGTGGATTTTTGATCCCCCAAAAAAGGATTGAGTGGATCGTATTCTACTAATTCGCATAATCATCGAAATTCATGGAGATTAAGGTTGTAGATCCAAATGTGTACTTTTCAACTAACCCTGTCATGCTCTGTTTATTCAAGAAATTTTTACTTGTTGAAATGATTTGTAGTGATATAGTGATAATTAGTGAGAGCTTAAACTATTGGAGATACTTAGGATGTGTTCTAAAATTCTCATGATTATGTATATTATGTATATCTTGATTGATCATATTTGATTTGGTCATCTTATAAATACTACAAATAGGCTCATGAACTTTTGATTAGATAATACATAAAAATAGACAAAAATTCCACATTTTCGCTCTTCCACGTATTTCTTATCTTGATATCAGAGTTAGATGATACTAAGGTGTACCGGGTGCGATATGCACTTAGTGCACAATAGTGCACACCCAAGTGCAATTCTTGTATTTCATGTCATCTTCTTTTTTAATAACTAATAATATCCTTCTCTTGACGTTGATTCTCAACGTTGTCCTTCTTGTCTGATAGCCAACATTGGTTTGTTCTGTTGTTGCATAGTTTGTAGAGTGCTATTATCTAAGGAAGTGGCCTTCAAGTTTGTTCCATAATAATGCCAGCCACATTGTTTCTCCATGGTATTTGTAACAATATTAGCTGCACATGCTATGTTTCTGTCCACAGGCAAACATTACCACTAGATTTGCCACCCTCAGATCTATTTTTTAATAACGTCAGTCGTATTAGCCAACAACACTAGGTGGATTTCTTCACTACCAGCCTCCTATCATGTCGCCTGCACAATAGGTATGACTACACACAAAAATGGTTCTCTCTTCAGCACACTAAGTTATAGGAGCATACTTAACTGCTTTGATGACCCACTAAGCAATTTGGGATTTTTTTTTTTTATATCCAAACTCAGGTTGGCTTATATCCACTCTAGACATATTTAAGTTATTTTATATAGGTATTTAGGATATTTTCCATAGTTCTTGTGATTGTGCATATATTTGAAAGATTCTCCACGTCCCTAATTGTGCATGTCCTCAACTAGCATACTAACTACTAGAATTTGCCACAATGGCCATCCTTTCTACATGGGAAGAGTGAGGTGAGGGGTTCCAATCCCAATCTTTTAAGGAGAGTTAGGGTGGGGATGATTTAATTTTAGGTGTAGGTTTAAGCTTCTACGCCTTGCAAAGAGGCAATCCAAGAGTTCAAGAGTGAGTGTTAGAGTAGGAATCAAGTAGGAATAGAGTAGGACAAAAAAAACTGATTGTACTTGATTTAATTACCTTAGATAGTCATAAAATAAAATCTATAAATAAAGGCTCATGTACTCGTCAATTAGAAAATGTAAAAAACATATAGAATTTCCTCAATTCTCTCTTTTGTATATATTTCTTATATTGGTAAGAAATATGCAAATGAGTGAGAATGTGAAATTTCAGTATGTTTCAATGAATTATTTAATGAATAATACATGAGCCTATTTATATACTTTATTAGATATCTACCTAAGGTAATCAAATCAAGTGCGATTAATCAAGACATCCATAATTGTGATATAGCGAATCTCTTAGCTATATGCATAATCATGAAAAATAGGGAAAATATGCTAAATGTCATTAGAAAATATCTTAAATATCTCTAACATCCCCGAACTCATGGTGAAAAGTCTTGAGTTTGGATAAAAAAAACTGAAAAATGCCTATTGAAGCTGGTTAGTGTGCTAACACTGCTCATTGTGTTGCAGTAGCTATATGCCACGTGGCAAGAGGTTGTCGTGGTAGGTTTTATGATGTTTGTCTGTGGATTGGCGGAGAAATACAATTAGTGCAGCTGTCGCTAGTACGAATCAAATTTGAGGACGACGAGTCTAGTCATGTTGTTCTTTTGTGGATAGAAACATGGCCTATGGTTGGCGTTATTATGCACATCATGGAGAAACACGGTCAATGTGGCTAGTGTTATTATGAACAAACTCGATGGGCATTCCTCTGATTACAAGGTTTTGTAGATTATGTGACAACATAACTAGTCGGTGTTAGCTATCAAATAGAACGGGCAATATTAGTGATTAATGCTAAGAGAGGGATAGTATTAGTAGTACTATTCCATGACATGAAATATGAGATTTGCACTTGGTGTGCATTCGCTGTGCGTTGGGTGGACTTGGGTGTGCACCTATTAGTTTTGATACCAAGATAAGAAATATATTCAAAAGAGAGAATTGAAGAAGTTCTTTATACTTTATGTATTTTCTAATGAAGAGTATATTGTCGGGAAAAGTGTTAAAAAAGTCCTAAACCTTTTGTAGTTGTACTAATTTAGTCCTAAACCTTTTACCGGTGTCAATTTAATCCTAAACCTTTCGATTTGGTGCCAATTTAATCATTTCTAGCTAATTTTAGCCGGATTTTGCTGACTGGTACCGGTTGGCTAACATGGCACAATCAACACTAATGTTGACAACTTTTAATAACATTTTAACATTTTTTTCTTTTTTCTTTCCTTTTCCTTTTCTTTTTTCCTTCTCTTCCTCCTTCCTCCAGCCGGTCGCCAGACCTCAGCAACTAGCCAAAGGCGACAGCTAGTGAGGTCAAGGTCAACCTCTCCAACCTTTGGCGAGCCTTGCCAGTGGCCGTGAGGGTGGCCTCGTGCTAGGTGGTGAGGCTCACCTTTGTTGGCCATGGTTGGGGTTTGACCTCGCTAGATCAGGCGAGGTTGAGCCTTGCCTAGCCTCTGGCTAGGCCAGCTCGAGGCCGCCTAGGGCCCAAGGGCGGCCTCGCTTTGGGCTGACAATGGTCAAGACTCACCTAGCCTTTGGCGAGGGTTGAACTCGCCGAATCTGACGAGGTTGATCCTTGCCCATGGCCGGTGAGGGCAAGCCTCTCCAGCCCAGTGTAAGGCCACCCTCATGGCCTTTAGTGAGGGCTCGAGCCTCGCTAGCAGTCAACGAGACTTTCTAAAGGCTGATGAGGTCGACCTCATCCTTGCCAACCATCACCTCTGGTTGGTTGCCGAGGTTCACCGACCGACTAGAGGATGAAGGAGTAGAAAGAAAAAATAAAAAATAAAAGGAAAAATAAAAATAAAAATAAAATGTAAAAAATTCAAAACTATTAAAATATTATTAAAAATTGTCCATGTCAACACCGATCGTGCAATGTCAACTGATTAATGCCCCATCAGCAAAATTCGGCAAAAATTAGTTGAAAATGACTGAATTAAAGATTTAGGACTAAATTAGTACAAATAAAAGATTTATAACTAAATTGACACAAATGCAAAATTTTTAGGACTTTTACGACACTTTTTCCATATATAGCTTTTTTATAAGCTTCATTCGATGACTATCTAAGATAATTAAATTAATTATAGAGAATCTCCTAAATATATGCACAATCATGAGAGATATGAGAAATCTCATAAATATCTCTAGCATCTTCGGTCATAAATAAGCAATCCCACATCACACCTCACTTGACTATTAGGTTTATAAGCAATCCCACATCACACATCTCTTCACCTATTAAATTAAACTTTTGGGTTGAACTTTCTGACACTCACAATCCCAATAGAAAGCTAAAACTTGAAACTTGTTTATTTTGCATGTTAGCCAAAGAAAAGAAAAATATACCACGCATAAATATATGAAAATTCGGTCATACTGCTGTGACATGAAAGGTAAGATAGACACTCATATAATATGGATAAAATATGACACTGGTAGAACTAAGACGATTGGTTTGTTAACTATTTTGTTGACTTGTAGGTTAAAGAGAAATGGCAACCGATTTTGACGTGGATTAGATGTCTTATACATTGATCTAGTTACTTTTCAATCAAATCAACTCCTTACCTTGAACCGATGACGGGTAAGTCTAATAACTTCCAAAAAGGTCGACGTAAAACTTACTTTTTTATTATTTAAAAACCCAGGTGCACGAGTGCAGAAATTGGGCTACTCGGAAGTCTAGGGAAGAGCCTGCAAAGCTCATGAATTGGGTAAGAACTCATATTTTACTTTCTTCATGTTAGGTCATCCTTCATGTGGGTCATCATTAACTTAGACCGTAAATAATTTTACCTTACTATAGTAGATAAAAAAAATCATATAGATTTTGTGCTGACTTCAATTTATTGTTGGAACCCTTAAGCAGGAACAACGTTAAGATATTCTATCATGGCCTATATTTGCCTTCAATTTTGGTCGGGGGAAAATGTCCTCCAATCAGGATGGAGGAATTTGTAGTCCTTTTCTAATTGGAGTTCATAAAATTAGGATAAATAATAGCTTTTCAAATAAAAATTACACAATAATTGAGACATGCTCACATTCCATTATAGTCAATAGGACATGTGAAAGATTTCACATGATCTTATATAGAGAATGTCCTTTCTTAAACGTGGCATACCCATGTTCTATCGAAATAGGCAAAACAGTAGGCTAGGCCTAGAGGCGACTGAGGAGCAATGCGTGTTTTATGTCTGTGCGTGTATATAGTCAATTGGTGCATAAACATGCGTGGTATATATTTTTAATTTTATGCAGAGAAAATTGAGGAGCAATTGATGTGTTGAAAAGACGAATCGATGCTTAAAAACGTTGAAAACTGTATTGCCAAATGTTCCAGGAAGAGAACATGCGCAATAGTGATCGCCGTTCATGATGCCGTGACCATCTTGAGTCTTTAGTCCGGTATTAAGTTCATGTCTTGCCTTCAGACACTGATGATTCGAAGCTGTTCAGATCCAGCTAGAGTTCCTATTCTCGGAGGATGAACAGAACAGTGGAAATTGCTGTAGATCCAGAGATAATCCTTAGCTAAAGCCGGCAAGTAGCGCTGAATTCGCATCCTAGATTACACGTTACAACACATGGCAAGCTTTTATCTTAGAGGAAACCTCTAATAAGCGCGCCAACTCATCTTCCTCGATAAGATCTATTGGCTCGGAGCATTTGATCAGCTAGCAAGCATTCGGGAAACCTCTAATACGCATACTAAACTAAATCTAACCCGTCAGATCTTTGTGAGTCCACGTTCAATTTATTTCGTGTACTGAATTCGAGCAACAGTTTCTCCCAACTTTCATGTACTAATTCATGCTCCACGTTATATTAAATGCACTTTCAAGAACTGGATGTGAAGGCAGACTTTCGAACTGAACTTTGACTGAGCAATCATAGAACCATGCTGTATAACAGTGGTCAGAGAACAAAAAGATGAAATAATCATGCATCGGAGATGGATGTGATGGTCAATGGTCATGTGGATTCAATTCTCTCTCCTTGCGGGCTCGTTCTTTTTTCCTTGTCATGTTCTTCCTTTCCCATCATGAAAAATTAGGTGGGCATTGATATTAAATGGCCAGGGTCGCCCTCTGCATCCTTGTCAATCCCATCTGGCAGCCAAAATGAATCTTAGTACAATGCTTTTAATGTGGACAGCCATAGACCTGCGCATCGGCCTGTCATATTACCAGACTTTTCGTTAGGCATTTCTCATTTCATCCTTAGTTGGAAAGATGCACATCTCCATTTTGATTTGAAAACTTTGGAGTCGGACCAAAATTGAGTTTTTTCCTAAGGTTGAAAGCAGTGGTGATGATTTGAATGGGAGGGCTTTTAAAGTCACACCACGTGTTACTTATTCACTGCCCGAGCATATAACTCGCGTCGATGCTCTAACGAGGTAAATGCGTGCTTTGTTATGTCGAGTGCGTGAACCAGATTTATCGAGGGTATGAAACGCGTGCACCGTCCTAAAAGACTTTTAACCTGAAATGGCAAAAAGCAGATGGAGTCCTTCTCGGTAAAGATGTCTAGATCATGTGATGGGAGCGAGCTTGGACCGAAATCAAAGTCCCGAGAGATTCATTCCGAGTGCTGAGAAAAGAAAAGAGTAAAGAAGTGGCTGAAAGCGATACCTCCCTACCTTGTTGAAAAATACGGTATAGTTTAATAAATGCTCGCGTGCGTATTTCCTCCTGGGGAGAGAGGCGTAGCCGAGAGTCCTTGACAAAATACAGAGTAGGCCGACGAGAAATGGAGTCGTGAATAAATCCAAGTAGAAAAACTGTTTCAGCCTGTTATTTAAGTCATTTCGGTACCCTAATTTTCTGCGGCCTAAAAGTGGAATTCAACGGGCGCATTAAACAGGATTCGCAGGTCATGTCGTCGGGCCCTCTCAGTTGGGACGAAAATAGGAACGAAGGATTTAATATCCAAGACTATTGCATAGGAGAATTTCATGAATCATCACATCAAGGAAATGAACGTGCAAAAGGAATCCAAGACTATTCCATAGGAAAAATTCATGAGTGATCACATTTGGAAAGGAAATGAATGTGAAAAGGGACTTATGTGCTCAATCTCTTACTGATTAAGTGAATTGCTTCGTTAATTTCAAGGTAATAATCGTCGAGTTTTTATCTAATCTTCCCATATAATCAATAGCTAACTATGAAAAAAGTAGTGTGTCGAAAGAAAATTCCAATTATACCGTCAATAACAATATTTTACTAGTGATTTTTAGATTAATATGTTCTTCAAGAATTGCATGAACAAGTCCAAACTATCATATAATCCAAGTGATGTAATGGTCTAGGTAAGTCCAGTCGACGGTGTCCCGAAGTTTTCCATTGCCGTGTGTCATGTGCATCGACGTGAAAAGGAGCCGTAATTCCCTTCGAGCCATGCACTGCTTATGATTTGAAACGCACGTCGTGCTATTTGCCTTATAGCATCTAGGGTAAACATCAGCAGTCATCTACGTGGCACCATATTGTTCACTACGATACGTGCCAGAAAATGCAAAATCCTGTCGCGTCATTCGTTCCTGCGTGGGCGTCATTTCGCTTTTTTGATTTCGCGACGTGTGGTCTAATCGGACTAAGCGACAAGAAGCCAGGTCCCCGCTGAGGTGCGAACCCACCACTCACCGTTCGACACAGCACGATGTCCCCGCTCCTCCTTTCCCTTTCTTCGCCGAGATACTGAGGAAATTTTCAAATGTGGTCTGACTGCCTTTATGCTCTTGATTTGGATAAATTTACACGCAAAGCTCATATTATATGATCTGAGAATTTAGGATGCGCTGAGAACACGTGTCATGGAAGCACTACATGATGACTCCATAGAAATTGTGTTTGGGTAGGTACCCACGATCTTCAATTTTAGTAAACTAATCGAAGCATGACAATGTGGGAAAACAAAATTTGGTCGAAGAAATATTTGGTGAGCTCTCATTCAGGTGCTTTTTACTTAATTAATGAGCTATGATTGGCTGTCATGAAATTAAAATGGTACGAGTGACAACATTTATAAATTATGGGTAAAGAATCGACGAATTCTATAAATAAATTAAATAAACAGTCCTCAAGAGTTAGAATACTTAGTATACACTTGTTCCTCGAGAGAAGACACGCTTCTCTAGCGGTGAGCAAGGGCGGTTCCAAAGTACCAAATCCCATTGACTTATCCCTGTACCTTATCCTCACTTCCTTTCCCCTCCTATTTATATGCCCACCGCTTCTCTTCCATTAATCATCAGCGACCTCAAATCACTTCTTTTTCGAGAACCCCCAAGACTCTCTCTCTCTCTCTCTCTCTCTCTCTCTCTCATATTTATTTGCAGCATTGATCGCAAAAGAGCCAGATTTCTCACGCAATATGGGCAAGTCTCCATGTTGTGACAAGGATGGATTGAAGAAGGGTCCGTGGACGGTGGAGGAGGATAAGAAACTGGTCGAATACATTCAGAAGCACGGGCACGGAAAATGGCGGACCCTTCCGAAAAATGCAGGTAAGTCGTGTAATGATACCGGGACGTCAAAGTGATATTTACTTGTTTTGCGCTGTCCATATGATTGTTGGTGTTGCAGCCTGAACAATAGTTGACCTATCAAGCTTCCCTTTATGCGATTGACAGGGCTCAGGAGATGCGGAAAGAGCTGTCGCCTGCGGTGGACGAACTACCTGCGGCCCGATATCAAGAGAGGGAGGTTCACGTTCGAGGAAGAGGAGACCATCATCCAGTTGCATGGTGTTTTGGGGAACAAGTAAGAGCATACATAAGAGTTTCATTTTCTCGATATGATACAGCACTCTGTAGCATGTAGTAGCAGACGGTCTCTAGCCTTCCATTACTTATTATCTTGCAATTTTCAGGGATGCTTCCGTGGATTACCTAATTTGCGGACTTCTTGATTTTTTTAAATAACTTTAGAAAGCGTTTGCGAATTCTATTCTCGTGCAAATAATCAAATTGAAATCATATATAAAATCCCACCTCTCTTTCTTCTTTCTGGTTTTTATATTCCTTTTCAATGAACAATATACCATATCCGGGGGATATATTTTTTTTCGATATGTTGGTCAACACTAAAGTTTCATTTTCTTGAACAGGTGGTCGGCTATCGCGGCTCAATTGCCCGGGAGGACCGACAACGAGATCAAGAACTACTGGAACACCCACATCAAGAAAAGGCTACTTAAAATGGGGATCGACCCGGTGACACACTCCCCACGCCTCGATCTTCTAGATCTGTCCTCCATCCTCACCTCCTCTCTTCACGCTCATTACTGTTCTCAATTCATCAACGTACCGAGCTCTCTCAACACGAATGGATATGCCATGAATCCGGACTTCCTAGACTTGACTGCCACTCTCTTCTCTTCAAGTTTCAAAAGCCCAGAAGTGACACAAAATGTCCAAGAAATTACCCCAGAAGTTCTAGATCAGTTCCAGTATTCATTACTGGCAAACCAGCTCCATAACCCACCAAATAATTCCCATTTCCTAAGTGAAAACAGACCCATGCACTCAAATAATGCTAGCGAAATTCCCCCATCAAACGCTAGTAATTTCGTAAGTTGCCACCAAAACCCTGTGTCAAGCTATTGGCAAGCTGATGGCGATATTCAACATCAGTACATGAACATTGCCGAAACTTCAGTTTCTGTGCCAAACCACGGATTTGACGGTTCCTGTCGTTCCAATCTTGACCATTTCTCGTCAGGACATCATGTTTTTCAATCAAACGACGCCAACAAAGTCCAAAATTTCGGGCTTGGCTCATCTCTTTCGTCACCTATGTCTAGCTCCCTCACTTGGAATTCGTCATCGACGACGTCTACCGCGTACCTCGGTGGCTGCAACAACGAAGATAGAGACGGTCACAGTAGCCATATCATGTCGTCTCTGTATGATGCTGCTCCGAGCAGCTTTTTTGTCAACGGAATTATGTAAGCACGCATTGGCCTTGTGCACCGATAGATGTCAAGTGTCTCGATTAAGGAAACGCTTGACAATAACTTCTCAGTTTTCATACATCTTATTTTCGCTTACTGGGACCTGTCTTTCACGTAATTGTTTTCTCCATTATTGAACTTACTTTTAGTATGATGACAAATTAATGAACATGACGTGCTTTTTCATGGACTTATGGGGTGCAAAAGCAATTTCATGGGAGAAAAAAGATAAGTTTTTCTAATGACATAAGTCAAGATTGCTCAAGCAATGGAGTTGGAGAAAATCTTCAGCAAGATATGGAGTCAATTCGTATACGCTTTAGGTGGTATATTGCATATATTAGATTTTCATGCTGGAACTCAGGGTTGAGCTATTAATAGACCAAACCAAACCCTACACGCAGAGATCATGAAAATGTTCCATTAATATAACAAGCGTTTTGCTGTTAAATAATTATTACAACGTTGAAATATATACCTTCGTTATGAATGCACGTAGATGGGTTGTCTAGAGACAAATATTATTTATTTGTTTTCTATTTGGGCGGTTGCGGTTGAAGATTGGCTAAAGTTTGAATAAGATTACCTCACTTCATTCACCAAAAATTAATATTCTATATCATAAAGGGGCTGAGCTCCATGATTTTGCATTACGTGCTTGTCAACATAGTAAATAAGCACTCCATCTAACGTGTATATTCTGTAGAGTGATTCCGTGCTATATATAATCTGTATACAATGATCGTGACTTAATTTCTTGTTGTTTCAAAGGATTCTTGATTATTTTAAGTAATGATGATTATTGGAAGCACTTCAACAATACTTCTAAATTAAGTTTCTTGATCGAATATACTGAGATGGAGAAAGAATCCATTAATCGACTTGTGACGTGACAAGCACGGCCTGTTCTTGGTAGTCTCCAAAGAACAGTGATCGTAGAATTAGGTCACATGGTCTATTATTGGCTATCAAAAGTCAACTTTTTTTTTGTTTTTCAGAAAAGCGTGAAATATATATCCATCATAAGTAATCCCAAATCGGGCAGAGACAAAAACAGTGAAAGTTCAGGCTGCAAATGGGAATAAAGAACGTGGAAATGTGATTAAAGTCTAACGTAACTCTTCCTAAGGTCGCAGCTGATTGGACAGAGGAAGTGGGGGGAAAAATAATGGGGGCTAAATATAATTGGAAAAGAAGAAAAAGAAAAAAGAAGAAGACAAAAGCCGACGATTAAATCAGTGTCCGAAGTTGCGTGTACGTTTCGATCTCTTTTACGTTGCTAACGTTGACTCGTCTCGTGGAGCCCGACAATCCCCACTACGCTCGCCTGACCCGCTCGGCCCGTGCTCGGCCGACACGTGTCCAATCCCCGTTTTGACCATGGTTTTTGACTACGATTTTCTTGTCTTTTTCTTACGATTGAGAAAAAGCTTTTTTTTTTTTTTTTTCTTTCCCCGAGTTAAACCCTCCCTCGGTGCTTTCTAACCCATCCACGTCTTAAACAGGACTTTGTCGCTGCTTAGCTCTATGTTAACATAGCTACTAAGCTTTAACTATGTAATTAGTATAGTAGGTGAGGATAAAATTTCAACGTAAATAGGTAAACTAATGACTTACCATGCCTTAAAAGTTCATTTTACTAATAGAAATTCGGTGCCAACAATTTGTTGCTCACATGTCATAGTTAAATTTCGTTATAAAACTTGTGTATATTGAATTCATGTCAACGCAAGCCACCTTCATGTTTCATTAGTATCAGAAATTGTCAGCCCTCTTACAGCTCTATACTCATTCCACTTTTCTTATTGGTATTTAGTTTTATGATTCTTGATAAATGACTCGAAATTACAAATCGGGTGTGGAGTCATGTAAAGAACAAACCTTTGTATATGTTTTAGCGAAGGATTTTGTGTATCTAATGCGATGAGAGGAATGAAACAAGTTTCGTGCGATCTCCTGTTCCTGGCTTTCCACAAGTGATAGGATACTGCACGCCAGGAGATATTAGTGAGCAAGACAGGAAAGATTTTCCCTTAATAAGTTGTTTAACCCAATCGATTTCAGGAGTAAAGCACAAAACACTTTCGCCAGTCAACATGCACGCCCGTCTCTCGAATGGAATTCCAAGCACTGGCAACTGAGAACACACCAGATGAGCTAGGCAACCAAGTAAACTTGATAAGCAGCAGATGGATTAGGAACAAGCACACCAGAGATTGCAACTTGAATGTATAAGCAGCATCAGCTTGCGTTTCCCAGAATGAGTCTCATTTTCGTGATCTACAGAACCATAATCATGAGAAACTCTTGTAGGACTTGCTTGTTTAGAAAATAATATGTTATGATCTTTTATTATGATTTATGAAATTTGTTGATGCTACACCGAGCCATCAATTCCCATTCCAGTAATATTTCCCTTCACCCTTGTTAGGGGAAACTTCCTCCAACCATGTCCATGATTGGTGTACATGTTATGAATTTGATCGCATGCAAATTTAACTAAATGTAACTGGTGTCCTTGTTTGAAACTTACCAATTAGAAGACAGTTTGGAGGAAAGATCGAAAGAAGGAAACATAACCCTTTCCTTTCCACTTATGCCAGTCAATATATAATGAGAGGGGAACGGAAAAGATCAATCGAGTTATTTCATTGAACACCTGACACGCTTATTTTACCCAAGCCACTTGATCGAAATTGTCCATGAATACCACTATTTTGATCTCCCCGTAAGACCCCGAAATCAACGTAATGCCATCCCACTTGGATCACAACTTCATAAGCTCTCATTACCGAGTCAAAAATTACAAATACTTCTTCTTAAGCTTCTAGTTAATGTTCGGACAGTTGTTAGTGTGTGTAACATCGTTTCATATAGCTATCGGAACTTTTTACAGTTTCATTATAACATGTGAGGAAAATTTTCCCAATGTTTCAAAGAAAAATCATGTGCTAAGATGAGATTGTCGATAAGCATATAGTCTACTGTCCTTATCACTTGCATGTCAAGCGTCTTATATGTTTTATAATGAACTGTCTGTGGCTTTATAGAGAGGGATTAACACTTCAATGACAGGATAATTAGTGCATGTTGGAGGAGCATTTTCTAAAAATTCAACTTCTATCTTGCACCGGTCCAAATTCTTGCTGGATCCATGGGCCGAATGGCTTAAGGCCCACTATGGTTCATTACCCAAAAACAAACGTCGCTGATGCCAAAACTGTGTTACACGTAGGACTGGCCACTGGGCCCTGCCGGCCCATGTTCTGGGCCCTTTTTTGTTAATTGCATTTTAAGAATTAGGCAATTAAAATGCAAAAAAAAAAAAATTGAGTAATAAATTGCGAAAGAATAATAATTACACGAATATAAGTTTTTTTCCGAAATTAAAGAAAACACATAGTGAATCCAAAACATATAATAATTTTTTGAAATTTGATATTGCACAATGATACTTAGCTAGTCGGCTTGAATTTGGATTATGTACATGCTTTTGTTAATGGCAATTGTGATCATTCTACCATCACAAATGTCCTGGCTTGCTTCTTGTATTAGAGGGAGAGTTGTCTAATATCGTTAACACACTACATGACAGCTTAGCTCAGAGATTTTTTACATCGAACAAATTCCATATATCATAGCCTCTTCTTCCCAATCGATTACCCAACTTGACTGTATTGACATTCAAGCCAGCCATATATAGTCTCATTGGAGTGCACGATGCGAATGGTATGAGAGTTTCTCAACTTGCGAATGCGGCTTTAAAAGATTGTTGTGTTTTGTGAATAGATCCTTTAGGTATTCTATTCATTCAAGAATCATTACTATTGTCATTGCAATATTTAGAGTGCGATTATATTGAACAACAGCGGAAAAAATGAGTTTTTTTTTTTTTTTTTTTTAGCCCTCGGACTAACCAAGTAATTTCTTCAACTTCGGGAGAACTCATCCATTATAATTACTCAATTGCCAAAACGCTTTCATAGCTTTCCAAATCTCATCATTAATTTATTTTTAGTTGAAGCTTTATGAAGAACACTTGTCTTTCCTCTCATTTTGTTTCCAAACAAAGAAAAATAAAAATAATTTCCTCTAATTTCTTCAACTCTATTTTTCCACTCTTTTCAACGCAATAAAAACAAATTATTCTCTCTCCATGCTTATTCAATCACTCGATTCTCAATTTCTCCTTTCCTTATTTCCAAACATTTTATAAATTCAATTTATTTTTCTAACACGTCACATCAATCGCATAAATTTGAATAAAAACTATGATCAAAAGAACAAAAAATTATATATTTAAGGGAAAAGACTACCAAAAACTCAAAATTTTGTTCAAAATGACAAATTTACCTAAACTTTTTTTGTGATGTGAAAACCCCAAACTTTACCTCAAACCGTGACATATTTTTGTCCCATTATTTTTGTCTTATTTTTTCTTTTTTTCCTTTTTTTTTTTCTTTTTTCTTCTTCTTCCCTCTCCCCATGGCGAAAGGAAGTCGAGGCGTCCAAGGGTTGCCCTCACCGGCGTCGGGCGAGAGTCGCCCTCGCCCTGGTTGGCACAGGGCCGCCCTCATCGACGTCGGCGAGGGCGCCCTTGGGCGGGGGTGAGGGCCCCGGCAAGGGATGCCCTCATCGGACTCGGGCAAGGGAGGTTCTAGCGAGGGTGCGGGAGGCCCTCACCCGATGCTAGGTAGGGCAACCCTTGCCCGACCCGACTTTCCTCTCCGCTAGCTAGCAGGCGAAGGGAAGAGAGAAAGAAAAAAAAGAAAAAAAATTTAAAAATAAAAAACCAAAATGCTCTATAGTTTATGGTAAATATGTCACACGACGGAAGTTCAGATTTTTTTGTCATAAAAAAGTTTTTTTTGATAAATGTATCACGATTTAGTAAAATTTAATGTTTTTGTTACATAAAAAAAAAGTTTTGATGTAAATTTGTTATTTTAGACAAAATTTGAGATTTTTGTGATTCTTTCCTATATTTAATTATAATTTTCTCAATTTCAATCTCGAACTCTTGCAAATTCGCATCCATTGAATCAATCCATACTTACAAATTGTAAGTTACAATTCAACTAAATTCGGCTCGACTTTTTATCCATCCTATAGTACAATTCAGCTCGATTCGACTCGTTTTCAATTGGCCCGACCAGCGTACAGGTGTCACCTGCTGCTATCGCTACACCCCGACGCGGACGCAGAGCCCCACGATCCAAATTCGTAATTCCATTCTCGTGTCACCACCGCCAGCCACCAGCCGACGAGTTCCCACCACCGCCCACGTCCGCTCCCCTCCCGAAAATCGATCGATTCCAGCGGCGTTTACTCCGCCGTGATGATCCGCCGTGGCTCCGCCGATGGCTGCGGCGGAGGGCTGAGGCGCTCCCGCTGATGGTGCACGGAGCACCGCCGTCCTCGAGGAAAGATGCTGGCGATTGGTGCGGTGCAGCTGCTCATTTCGGACGGTATTGATCCCGGGTTTCTCCGTCGCCATGTCAAGGTGACCCTCTCTCTCTCTCTCTCTCTCTCTCTCTCTCTCTCTCTCTCTCTCTCTAGCTCGGTTGGTAGGCTCCATTGCTAAGGTTCAAATCACGAGGTCTGTTCCCGGTCGAGATGAATTGAAAAGGCAAAGGAAATCGGGATTGGGAATGCTGACTGAAATGGGTAATGTGAACTCGAAACGTAACTCGAGGGAAAAGGAACAATACACGTCAGGAGATAAACAAAAAGATTTCTTTTCTGTTGGGAACTACTGAATTTGGGTTCTTCCTCGATTATGAACGGTGTTTGAATATGCGTCCTCATCGTTAAGTGCCTGCGTCACTTTTTGTGCAATAATATTTCGGGGGAAATGGTGTTTCTGGATTATGTTCTGCACATTCTGGTCTGAATTCATTCTTGAGGTTCGTCATCCAATCGCGTGACTCATCTTGCACATCTAGTTACACCATCCTTTTTGTCGAGCAAATAAAGGGTAAAGGAATTATATCCAAATGGGAGTGGATTTTCGGTGTCTGTTTCGATCTTGGTGAGTTGTACCCGGTCTTTTCTGGTGAATGCAGAAAGTTAACTACGTAATTTTCGACCCGTGAATGCAGATATTTGTTTTTCCAGAATATAAAGAGGGTTTCTCGTCCCCTGCTTCCGTACCTGAAGACCAGTTATTCAGGACAGATTAAGCTTGCAACCTACTGTAAGGTTGGTCATCAACCTTACTCCCACCACTTTAACTGTCATTATAAACTCCCTTTGAGAGAATATTACCCTTATAGAGTCTATAAAGCAAAAGGAGTATTCTCTAGAAGTTGCAGCTTTACCATTTCAAACCATGCTCTAGTTGCTTGGAAGAGGCTCTCTCTGTTATATCGCAACAATGGGCCTGCTTTACCCTTGATCAGTAAAATTGCTGGTGCTGTGAGCCTCGCTTTGACACGATCAAATCTTATTTCTCCTGGAGTCATTGCCTTTATAATTGGGGAGCTTGTGTGGGCAGAGCGAGCATGGGCAGAAGCAGAGCGCATTCCACCGAGGAGTACTATGTATATGAATGCACAAGATGGGCGTGTTTATTTGACTTCATTTCTTTTTTCAATCCTAGAAGTTGTTATTATAATTGTCAGAGCGATCTATCTAGCCATGTTGTTCTGGCCTTGCATATCCATGGCTCCCTTGGTAGATACTCTAGGTGTGCAGTTCAGGAGAAGATGGATTCAGCTAGTCCATTCTACATTAGAGAAGGCCGGCCCTGCATTTATAAAATGGGGTCAGTGGGCTGCAACAAGACCAGATCTTTTTGCAAAAGATCTTTGCGATGAGCTGGCAGAACTCCATACAAAAGCACCATCTCACAGTTTCCCCTACACAAAGAAAACAATTGAAAAGGCATTCAGCCGCAAGCTGTATGAGATCTTTGAGTCGTTTGAGGAAGAACCTCTAGCATCTGGAAGTGTAGCACAAGTTCACAAAGCAGTTCTAAAGTATAGATACCCTGGCCAGCATATGAAGCCAATGGCGGTGGCTGTGAAGGTTCGGCATCCTGGTGTTGGTGAGGCAATAAGAAGGGACTTTGCGATAATTAATTTTGTCGCTAAAGTGTCAAAGTTCATTCCTGCTTTGAAATGGATGAGATTGGATGAGAGCCTACAGCAATTTGCTGCTTTCATGATGTCCCAAGTCGATCTTGCCAGGGAAGCAGCTCATTTGAGCCGGTTTATCTACAACTTCCGCAAATGGAAGGATGTCTCGTTCCCCAAGCCTCTTTATCCCCTTGTGCACCCTGCTGTTCTGGTGGAAACTTTTGAACCAGGTGAAAGTGTTCTTCACTATGTTGAGGAACTTAAAGGGCATGAAGCAATTAAAACTGCCCTTGCTCATATAGGAACACATGCTCTTCTAAAGATGCTCTTGGTAAATTTCCGTACATGTGTCATCTCTATTCAGAGCAGATTCCTTGACTTGGATATGATCTTATTACTCATGTGTGTTATGACCTTTTGACTAGTGTGGTTTTTCTAGATAAATTTGACACATGACCATTGAACTTTCAGATTATTTTCATCTAGGGAACTGAGCTTTAACCGCTGTTGTCAAATGCACTAAACTTTGATTTACTTGTAATGGATGCCACTTTGGTGCTTCTGCTGAAATTCTACATGATTGCTTAGGGACATGTAATCTGTAATCTTAGATGGTACATTTAGGCAGCCTTGTTGGATTTCTAATAGAAAATTGATCTACTGATAGCCAAAGTACAATTATAATTGAAATTCAGTGCATGAGGTAACAACAAACAAAGTTTAGTAATGCAAATGCGGGTTATCATAAGGTGTAGTGGACCACACCAGATATAAAATTAACCCAATTTTTTCTGTTCTGTTCCTATTCAATCATGTTTCTAGCATCATGGATCACGAGATTCATAATTCGTGTTGAGAACTAAGTTGAATTTCTAATTGCTGACTTGAATATTTGACATTACTGTTGCATATTGTCTGAATCATGCAGCATAACAGCATGATACTCTCTGTGTGCCCAGTGGCAAAATCAGACCACTTATATTGGTTTGAGTAGTTTGTGACAGTTAGGGGTGCATGGTTGTTTTAATATAACTGCTTTTGTGGTGAAAAAACTAACAAACTCATAATACTTAGGGCAACTAGCTGATGAGTGTCTGGTGAAAATGGGTGTTACCTTGCCACTTAGATATCCTTTTCCCAAGTTTGAGCTCATGTCTTTCTGACTTTTGATATACATTATTATTTCTCTTGTATATGATATTGGTAGACCTCTTGAATTATGGTAGAGAAGCTCTTTACCGGTTCACATTTTTTTTTCCGTTCTGTGGTTTAAGCTCCTGTCAAACCTCAACTTATTACCTGCTGCCACGTTCTCTAATTTGTTTCTGAGATTTTTTCTACCGTTTTCCAGGTTGACAATTTTGTCCATGCGGACATGCATCCTGGGAACATTCTAGTTCGAGTAACTGGTAATAAGTTGTCACAGAGGCAACCCTTTGGATCAAGGCCTCATGTCATCTTCCTTGATGTGGGAATGACTGCTGAACTATGCAAAAGAGACCGGATAAATTTGCTAGAATTTTTTAAGGCTGTAGCTCTCCGAGATGGTCGGACTGCAGCTGAATACACACTCAGATTGTCCAGAAAGCAAAGTTGCCCTGATCCAAGAGCTTTTATAAAGGTAACATATTCATTATGTAGCTTTTGCTTGCCAGTAAGTTTTGGTTCCTTAATGATTTTAATTTGCTCGGTTCCTCATAAAGCAAATGGCCCTTGAATTTATTGACTTTTTCGGTTTTATCATTTGAGGCTTAAACTATGGAGCATATGATCATGTGGCAATTACATATTAGTATGTTGAGGATTATCCAAATAACAGATTGATTGATGGTATTCTCATTCTCATTCATATTGACATCTTTGAGAACATGTGTTGTTGGTTTATCAGGATGTAGAAAAGTCTTTCACTTATTGGGGCTCCCAGGAAGCTAATGATGTTCATCCAGCCGATTGCATGCATCAACTACTTGAAAATGTCAGGCGTCATAGAGTCAATATTGATGGCAATGTTTGTACCGTGATGGTAACAACATTGGTTCTGGAGGTAAACTTTGGCATTTTCTTGAAATCATTAATATCTTTGTTACCGTGATGGTAACAACATTGTTTGTACTGTGATGGTAACAACATTGGTTCTGGAGGTAAACTTTGGCATTTTCTTGAAATCATTAATATCTTTTCTGAGAGAAAAGTGCATCTTTCTTATCAATGAAGCTTGAAAACAACTTCCCATGATGGTCTGTGCTAAATGATTCTGTAGTCTCTTTGAGCACATTAGAAGTTTGCTTCTCCCATTATATGGCCTTGTCAGTTGTAGCTTTACAACGGTGACATTTGTATTAATGCAGATGTGGTGGCTGTGCTCAGATCAGTTTTGTTTATTTCCCATGGAGATATGGTTTTCACTGAGTATGAATATTTAATATTATAGTGCCAAAAGAAATTCATCTCAAGTGTGAAATATTTTGGAGAGGTGATAGGTTGCATCATCAAAGGCTTTTTGCTAAAAGACTATCAAAAGTTCTCATAACAGTTGTTCAAGGTTTCATAAGAGCCCTTTGGGTGCTTGTACGGGAGATGTATATGAGATTCTTCATATTCTTGATATTTCTGACAAAATCCTAAAAGCGGCAATTGCTTTCCTTCACCGTTGTGACACTGCCAGCTATTTCTTTAGCTGATAGCATGATCACGGAACAAATATGAAAATGTCATGAGTATATTCTTGGTCAGTGACATGCTTGCTTGCCGAGATATTTTGCATAATCTTATAAGATATATGCCTCTATGCCTCAGAAGGGTCTTCTTTTTTTCCTCCTCCAGGGATGGCAGCGCAAATTGGATCCAGAATATGATGTTATGAACACTTTGCAAACATTGTTATTTAAAGTCGATTGGGCAGAGTCTCTCTTTTACACCATTGAAGGTCTCATGGCTCCATAGAAGGTCGCAATCTCCTCATACATTCTTCAGTGAATAAAAGTGAATGGCCGGTTCAATATTATCCTTAAAGGCGTTCCTTGTTTTCTTTCTTTTTTTCTATTTTCTCCTATTATTCTTCTTTTCTTTGCAGGATTTTCTATTTTTAATAGGCCTTTTTCATATATTTACAGGAAAGGCTGATACTTATTTTTTCATTGAATGAGCGCACTTCGCATTTCTTTTCTATCTCATCGGGACTTTTCCTGTTGTACTGCTAGAACACATGCCTATCGGTGTAATAGCATTTTTGAGGTTGCAACTGTTGAGAAGGTAATCTACCAAACATGCTCCAATTGATTACTTCACTGCCTTTCTAATCAAATCCTTGAACTGAAAATCTTCATTTACAGCGTGAACAATGGTCAAATGGTTTCCCGGCATCTCATCGCAATAATGAGTTACCAAGTTCCCAATGAAATTTCAGTGCCATCAAAATAGTCAATGGTCAATTGAATGTTGGTGATGTGAGAGCCTACTTTAGTTTCCCTAAAAAAAACTGTTCATTTCCAACGAAATGTTCGCATTTCTCTGATATGATTGACTGTTTGAGGGTTTTTGTATGGCTCGACTATTCTCCATCAGGTGTAACAGTCGTCTTATCAAACTCATCCGATGATTAGTGGAGCAAACAGATCTAAGTGCTGGAGGTGGCTCGAGAAAAAGCATAAGTGCGATGATTCAACATTCTTGGCCCGGCTTGAGTGAATAAGGCGCACATGAAGAAATCCACTTGTTGAAGATGGTCGATCATATAAATTGGCATCAGGACAGAAGATTAACGAATTTTGAGATGATAATTGCAGCCAAGAGAATCTCAGTTTGTGAAAACAATGGTGAATTTGTAGTTGAATAAAAAATAAAAAATGACTGCCTGCAAGTTTTGCTTTAGGCATGCATCAACAATTGGTTGAGCCAATGATCTTTCTTTGCTGAATGGAAGTGAAAGTGCCTGAAAGACGAAGGATAAACTGGAACTGCTATAGATGAAGTGGCCCTATGCCCACCATGGAGCTTCACCGGTTCTGAAGTCGGTCTCAACCCATGGGACAAAAACTACCTTTCCATCATCAATATCTGCATGAGCCAAGGCCAGCGACTGTTCCAAAACGAGATCAAAAACATCGATTTAGTCAATACAGTGATTAAGAGTGTGACAGAGGAGCTTAATGTTGGGATTAGGAATTTGAGTGGTTTTACCAGAGGAGCAGGTCCTCTAACAACCCTCCCTTGGTTGTTGTACTGAGAACCGTGGCAAGGACAGATGAACTTCTTCTCAGCGGCATTCCATGGCACGACACAACCGAGATGCGTGCACACCGCATTGATGCCGTATGTTGCCAGCGTTTTGTCACTTTCCACAACAAGGTAGGTCGGGTCTCCCTGTAATTGGAAGAGTGTCGAGTTTGGATGAAACAGGCAGCTTGTAGAAGGTGACGTATGGAAATAAAAACGAACTTGACTGCAACTTGAGACCAGGTATTGCCCAGGAGCAAAGCCCTAGTGACTAAACATTGTGATCGTATTTTCCAAAATATTCAAAGATTGGAAGGCACCTTCAATCCTTGAGTTAGTGTTCTGTCACCAGGACCATGGTTTTTGAGCCATTCAGCAGCAATAACATCATTTCCGACCGCGTCCTTTGCCACAGTACCACCACCAGCACCTTTCCTTCTGCTCGATTCACAGAAGAGACAATTGTCAGAATCAGAGAGTTAAGGAACCGTATTTGCCAGGTATAGAACAGCAACTAATCCAGAAGACAAACTGATGACTGTTTGACCCCACAAGTGTAATGGATCAAGATCAACTGCGTACATACATGATCACATCCCCTAGTGCGTGATAATTCTGCAGGCATTACTGTCGAGACAGCTACATGGTCCAGCAAGTCAATGACTGGACATATCTTATAGAGAAGTAAATTAACGCAAATAACTGACCCCTCCAAGAGACCATCATACCAGCCATCAAGCAAAAACTAGATCATTAATTAACTCGCCTAAATTTGCATCAATCCAACATGACAGAATCCATTGTGGAATCTATGTGCAAATTGTACTCGCTTGACTCGCTTAAATGTCAAAATAGTAGGAGCAATTACATGATGCATCCTATGTACAGAACAATTTCAAAAACTCGCCACAGAAACAGAGAATTTGGAGCGGCAAGAAGAGAGAATCTAACCCCCACTCTCCACACTGGTCAGAATACAATCCCAATTAAAGATCCTTGTTGCAGCGCAATTGCAAAATCTGTGGAAAGAGCATGGTAACAACTTACCCAGGTGGAGCAAGGAAGGTGGCATAGGGGACCAACATGCCAGCAGTGGGGAGAGAAATAGCACCCAACAACAGCAAATTCATGAGCTGCCTCTTTCCCATGTCCGGCACCCGGTCTGCCGGTATGCTCGCGGCTTGGCATGTAATCCTCACTCCCTTGTCCTTCCCCACCACGGATGTCCTTGTTGGCTTCACCATCAGTGCTTGTGATGATGATGCACAGAACATGCCATTCTCACTCGAACACAGCTGAAAAGGCAAACCCCAAAGCACACATATCCTTATTTCAGTTATCCGAAAGATCTCACAACTAAAGAAAATGTTCCTTCCTTTTTCATTTTGCCTGACATTTCACATCGAAGAGCTTTTCCCTTGACGTGCTTGGACAATCACAGGACAGTTGCCAGACAAATAACACGGTGCATTACCTGAGAAGGAGCTGGGGAAGAGAGTGTTGAAGCGGCCATGGCTAAGATTCTTGGAAAGAATCAGAGACGGTTGGCTGTGCTGGTGTTGGTTGGATTGGAGGAGCGTCCGCTAAGAGTTATGTTAAGAGAACAGGAACCAAAAAAGTTGATTGGAGAGATAAGGAGAGTGTATGGTTGACAATGTTGTAGAGCCACATATTGGAGATAACATCCACGTATCATGGTTCTTTTCTGCGTCCCATATGAAGTCCTTTGGTTCTTGCAAGAAAATAAAAATTATTAGGGGGAAAAACCCCAAATTGGAATGTGGTACTTGATGTTACGCTTTGGAATAAAGGTACACATGCACCATTCTTACAAGACTAAAGTCCACACCCATCTACTTTGATCATATCGAAAAACCAGGAAGGCCCTGTTTGGTTCGGCTTTTAGATAATGTATTTGCAAAAATACAAATACCATTTAGTGAAGAGGATTTTCCGAAATACAAATAACATTTGGTGAATTGTAATTCTAAAATGTATTAAAAAACAACTTTGGCCAAAATACCTTGTTTTATAAAATTTACATCTCAGAAATGACTTTTATTAAATTAAAAATATATTTATATATATTTTTTAAGTTTGGCTATCGAACCGCCGAATCGACTATTGGACCACTAGATAGCTAGCTAGATTTGGCTCTCGGAACCGTTGCCCAAGGTCACCCACCTCAAGCTTGAGGTCGCTCAACCCAGGCGATGACCAAAGCGATGATCGAACCCGAGTGGGCGACACTTGGGTTCGACCGTCGCTTGGGGTCACACAACCTTAGGTGGCGTCGCCTAAGATCGCGCAATTCAAGCCATCAATCACTTGGGGCATGACCCAGGCAATGCCTAAGGTCTGGCAATAATCGCCGAGGTCGGGCGACTGCAATAGTCGCCGAGGTCGGGCGACCCTTAGGCGGCGGTCACCGATGCACATGACCCCTTGGCCGATGGTCATCCATCTCCGATCGGCTTTTCCATACGGTGGTTTTGGAGAAGATGAATTTACGTTCCAAAAATGCAACTTCCCAAAATACTTTCGAACTAGTTTTGGCTAAAGGCCTTTGGAGTTATTTGGAGATGCAATTGCATCTTACCAAAGTCACCCAAAATATCGAACCAAGCGCATTTGCGTTTGGCCAAGGAAACTTCAGAGTCCAAAGCCTATTCCAAAAACTGAACCAAACAGGGCTTAAGTCTTTGTGCTCTATTTGGGGAGACCGCATTTTAAGTATATATATTACGCATACGTAAGCATGATACATCCAGTTCAACCGTTTGCTACCCATCAACATCTAGCACCATATCAAGTTACAAGATTGATGAACTCGCATGCTACTTAACATTCAAATGTCTTCGTCAGTCCACCATGTCATATCACACACCTCAGAGAGAGTGAGAGATTCCGAGTCTCTTGCATAGAAGATAAATACCCATTTTAAGACACATGATCCAAAAAATTCATCATGCCTCAAATTTGCCTCAACGATACATCCTAATTCATGTAACGAATATGACATTTTGTCCCCAAGAGAAGGGACCCCAAGCCCGTAAATGTTAAATATGTCCCCGCAGGTTCTTGCTGAAGTTAGTCCGTACGAATTACGAACCAAATGAGGATGCCGAGTTTACCCCTCAAACCCAGAAAGGACCTAGAGTTTTAAAGCCGCACCACATACTGCTTCGTTTCCAAATCCACATTAAGGCATCCTTAAACATCTTATCCCTGATGCTAAGTCACTGACATGTCTTCAGCTATTCAGTCTCTCGAAGAAGTACAAGTAACCCATATCCTTGGGCGGGTTCACAGACGCTCCGACCTTCTGATCATTGAAGATTACCCATCTACCATCTTTCAGTATGTGAGCAACGTAGTGACCACAATGTGTGGAGGTTCCAATGTGGCTCACCAATCCAATAAGCTTGTATCCTGCATATCAACGGCCCAATCAAATTGAAGTGATGTGCTAGAGAAATTATATCTAGACTGTCCAGTTTCATTTCAAAGGCAATTGAAGAGAGAAAAATATGAATGTCTCATCAGAGAGGGAAACAGGCAATAAACTCAAATTGAGAGGGGCAACTTACCCACTAAGATAGGAAGCATCGGTTAAAAAAAAAAAAAAAAAACATAAGTTAATATTCAATGTCACACAGCCATTGAATCTTTTTCATATGATGTGTGATCATCTCAGGAGAAAATAAACCCACCCAATTCTAAGCTCGACAGATGGGAGAGCAGGGCACTAAGAGCTATACAGTAACGAAGAATCATTTACAATGTCATCTAAAATCAGTAAAAATAACCACAAAGAAAAAAGCCAGAAAAGTTGACTCAAAAGCCTGCATAAGCTAGATGCGTGATTATGGCTTAGAACAAATGATCTGCAGCTAGTGATTGAACAAAACAGACACACAGCAAGCTAGACATCTTTTACCAGAATAAAGTATTTCAGCCATGTGAAACAAACTGAGAGATCTTAAAGCATAAGATTTAATCAAAGTGATGATGCACTTACTCCCTCCTCCATCAGGCAATCCTGCATCACTTGAACTCGATGTAGAGTTTGATGTGGTGGCATTAACATCAGATGAGGCAGAGGGATCTGGATTGCTGAAAATCCAATCTGTTGCTTTTTCAATATCACCACCCTAAAAAAGAAGAAGAAGAAGAAGTTACACCCAGTACAATCGATACAATTTAATCTTTAGATTATCTTCGGCAACATCCATGTAAAATATGCTGTTGTACATCTTCCAAAAAAAGATGAGGAAGCAGAATGAGAGAATGCAAACAACAAAGGGTAACAAAATCCATACTGATGCTTTGAGTGCCTTCCTCGCTAATTCTTCTGAGAAACCAAATGATACCAAGGTATCAACTTTTGATTGGTCAACTGTAGATGATGCAGTTGCAGGAGTCACATCTGCTTCAGATATAGGGATGTCTATATCTGAAACCATTTAAGTTACAACTTATTAGGATCATGGTCCATTTTCACTTTAACTGCAGAGAGTGGAGGCTCTAAAGCAACAAAATCCACCAAGGTAGCAGCTACATACCAGCATCATCCATGTGCGTTAATAACCAATTCATAGCCTCCTCTACTCCGGCATTTGAGGTACGTATTGCTGCTTTCTGACAGTGCAGATAGTTGAATCCCATTGATACAAGTTGAGCAACAATATCCTCATTGGCCACAAGCTTAGTTGATCCCACCTCATCCTCAGCAACTGTAATGCACAAAATAATAGACCGTCAATAAAATACACAAGAATTGGTCAAGTTATGGCCTATAACGGAGAAGGCAGCCACCGGAAATGGGCCAAAAGAAATGTAGGAACTCTATGGCCAGCTCATATATCTTTCTCATAATAATTTCTCAATAACATACAAGTTCCTAATTGGAATGAGAGGAGAAAATCGTGAATATGAAAATTCATAAGAAAACACTGGCACCCTACTAGTTTTGATAACAAAAGTGTAACACTTTTAATTATGTCACCAGTCACCTTCTGGTAGCAGCTCTTCACCAGGCTGAAGGCCATTGCTCCGCATGTGACTGATATCTATAACATCTGGGACATCTATATACACATCTGATCGAAAGACAGAAAGAAAAAACAGTCAACCAGATTCTCACACAGACAAAATTGTAAACACAAGTGAATGCAAAATACCAAGCTTTTTTGGTACCCATCCCTCCTCCATCACAAATTTCCGCATGTGAAGCACCAAGTAGTCAGGAAATGATGTTAGACCAGCTGTCCTGTAATTTTATAGTGGATTTATTGTTAGTAAAGCAGTGCTGTGAGCAATTCTGTATCTGGTGTTTCTGTAAAGGTAATTTTTTTCTTCTCAGAATCATTGAGCAATGATGGGTCCATCATAAGGAGAAGAGTGGATGAACTACGGACTTTATAACTTTAAAGGATCTTTGAAATATAAAATTCTATAGAATCAACAGTCTTCAGCAGCACAGTGGGAGAGTATACAGCTTCAAGCCTGCAACTTTCAATGTGAAACACCTTGTCGACTGGATAATAAAGATTTATCAAGAGGAAACTTGTGGCTTGGATATCACAAAGATCACAAGAAATGGCAAGCAAGAACAAATCCATGCCTACTTTCTACTATTCAGCCAAACATGTGCCCAACTAATTGTTTGATTGTTCATCATGGCTTACATTATTACATCAATGCCATACAAAGACATTGATATTACAGCTAATCAAACGACAGACCAAAATGATCCACAGTTTGAAAGGTCATGAAACTCACTTTATAGCAGTCGTCTTTGATTTCAAGGCAGAGCTGAAGAAATCCTGGACTTCCTCTGGAGCTGAAAAGTTTGCTAAGCATGCTTCTAGAGGAACCCTTGGGCGTACAATTTGATCACTAGATCTGCCAGCATATCATTCTCAGTAAACATGTTCTATCATGAATGAAAGATGAGCACCTGAAAAATAAGACTTATCGAACTTACACTTCCTTTCCCTCAGATACCTTCTGGGCTTTTAACTTGTAGAATGCTTCTAATTGCGCTGGATAAGCAAACAATAGGACCATCTTAACAACATAAACACTTACTAGAATTAAAAGTGAAAAAGAAAGAATATTTACCTTTATTCGTGGCTTCATGCAGTGGAATATTTAGAGAGAGAATGTTGTCAAGCCTTCTACTGTAAGTGACCTTCCCGGATGGGCACAATATCCGATCTTCAATACCAAACTTGAAACTTCGAGGGATCCTCAAGATTCCCCGCATGAGCTCGCTCAACTTGATCAAGAAAGTGTTGGAAAAATTCCAAAGCATCCTAAGGAATAGGTGTCAAAAGTAGAAATAAAATGAAAAAGCAGCAAAAAAACATTGACCAAAGTACATGAGGAGATATTGTTACACAGTTAGATCTCAAGAAAATTGATATCCAACCAAATGCAAACAGATTTTTTACTACGACATGACGTAAATCACCTACAGCTTCACATACAGCATGGTTTGTAGCTTAAAAAGCAGGCATACCTGCTGTCTCATTGATGAAAATTCAGGGTGGCTGGCAGCAATAACAGCCTTGAACATACGAGGCCTTATCCCTTCCTGCCTCTATAAATTTGCAAGCAAGAAAAACACAAATTAAATAATGATAAGGAAACTGTTCAAAATAAGAAATATAAGAAGAAAAAAAAAGAATCAAGAATAAAAGTGTAAGACACATAGGGACTTTGCAAGGATGTTCAGAAAAAAAACAAAATAAAATCCAGGTGTGCGAAAAAAGATGTGTGCTCAAAGGATCCATAATATAGAAAAGATATCACTGCAATTTTATGGCCAGTTGAAGTCAACTCCAGAAGTTTCAAATGCACATAACACCCTGATGCAAACTTAGGATTTCCACCAATAAATCGCTGAATGATCAAGAAATAAATCTTGGCAAGAAAGCTTACAGAGCCTTTTGAGACATTTGCATCATCATCCTTCTGGGAAAATGAACATAGGAAAATTTACTAATTAAGGGCAAGGAGATATGACATGTAGAAAAGGGGAAAAAAAATGTAAATATAGCTTTTACCTCAGGTACTGGAATAGAGTATTTGCCAGACAGCAAACCATGAGCAAGCTTTGTCCTGACACATACAACCAAACATCAGCATAATTTCACCAGGGCCAAATGTCCAATACATCTTGTCAATAACTTCTCTAAACTCAACTGCATGTGTCACCATTTCATTGAAAAGAGAGGAACACATTCATCCGTGTGCTTTCAAAAGAAAAGTAGCCAAGACTGGTACTCAGCATGACTGAAGGAGACTCACGAGTGTTTATTTCATAGTACAAAGGCATAGAGCACTAAGAAGAACAAATTGCAGAATGCCAAAGCAAGTCATACAACACCCTGTTATTTTTTGTTATTTTTATTGGGCAGCAAGAAAACAAACATACCATATTTCATGTGAAGAATTACAAAAGCATCACTATGCCATTAACCACTTACAACTGCATGTTCAAGTCAACAGTTGGATCGGCAGGAGCCCTTTCAAAAGCCAATTTCAGGCTTTGATTCATGTAGTACCTGATTACAATATCATCAAGCAATAAACTCAATAAGTACTGAAAACATAGGTTATGGAATCGATGTCATTTCAAAGATAAAGAGCCAACTGACCGTGCACAAAAGGAATGGGTTGAGAATACAACTTGCATGGTTGCAGCCATGTAGCAGCTGCACATAAACTCAATAAGGAAATGAGTATTTGGCCAAAAAAAAACGCAAACAAAGGAAAGCAGAAACTTAAATGCCCCATCCCAATAATCATTACCTGTTACCAAGATTGGCAAGTCCTGTGTAACCTGGACCAAATAATGGTTCAACCTCCTGTCCACTTTCTTGAATTCGGTTCCAATCAAAATTAGTGTTTTGGTCAAGTTCCCTTTCAGCCGTAGTCATTTCAGTCTACATAATGAGAGCACTCTTGTCATGTAGCAGAAAATCACAAAAGCAAGCAAGAAATCAATAGACTGAAAGCCCATACAACAAGTTCACAGGCATCATATTGATCGATAAGAAGAATAGAAAGCCTCTATGCTGCATACAGTTGATTCTCACAAGAGTATGAAATGTAAGCTTCATTAGCAAGAAAATGAAGACGACAACCTCATGACCATGCATCATGAAATGGATAAGCCAAATATTTATAAATTCAACTGAGAACTCAACTAAGTATGTTATATAAAATTTGAAACACGACTGTATTACCATTTTTAAGATAGGTAAACATAACCAAATGGTCAGCTAAGATATCAGTCAAAGTTGTTTGAAATTAGGACATACATGCAATTCCATAGCCATGGACCTTTCCACGAGATTAGATTGTTGAATAATTCACACTTTCGAGCTAACTCAAGCATCTTATTGCTGAAGCATTAAGTGGTTAAACACCTAGACTAATATTCATCCTTTAAAAAATGTTCAACACAGTATGAAGCAATGGCATAGATAGAAAACAAGGAATTATATGTAAAGAAGCAATTCACTTCTTTAATGTTCTCATGCTTGTTATGATTACCATATTTGAGAGCTTTCTTGATCAAATCTTAGAGTTGGGCTTCTTTATTTAAACATTTTTCGTGGTTTTAGGTATTCCAACAGTTCCCCGCACTTCCAAATACATTGTGAAATCAGAACAAGTAAACAAGTGACCATGCCATTATAAGTTCCATTAGAATAAGTGGGATTATGGAAAATATCGAATAACAAGGATAACCCACTTTTATACAACATTATAACGGCTTAAAATCCACAACTCTCTAAATATCTCAAATCGCATCCAACAAATTGACCAGAAAAGCCAAATCACTATCAACTCTAACGAAAACCGTACCTTTTGTAATGATGAAAAATCAATGCCAAAAAATGCCAGATGTTGCGCTAAATGTGGGTCCAAAACACCTTCATCCTCTGGATATGAGAAAACGTCTGAGCTGCCACAATGCAATAAATTAGATTTCATCGAACACGGAATTCTCTGCTGCCCAATAACCATGTCAAGCACTGTAGGTATGACCGACTCTGGAAGCACTTCACAAATCTTAAGAGCCAATGCTAGTATAACTCCAAAAATGCACCAAAACTGAGCTTTTTGTCATGAGTAAAAACCAAAACATACACAAAACTAAGATTTCTCTTAACTCTTGCAACCGGAATGATAAAAACTTCAACAGCCAACCAAAAACCAACAAATTGTCCATTTGCCACTCCAAAGAATACATCGTCGATCTCATGCAATCCCCATACCATTTCTACTCATGAGTCAAATCTATCCAACACTCATCTGAGCATTCTACCACCCAAAAGCCTACTTTTAAGTAATCTCTTTTGGTTTTAAACTTCATCTTATGCCATTTTAGACCTAAGGCGGGATTTAATGAGTCTATTACGCAAGAATTATAGGTATAGCAGGGTATCAAATCCCTTGTTGCAGATACTACAGGTCTCCGTAGTCTTTCTGTCTTTTGGTTGGTTTAGGAAGAGCAACACGAGAGCTTTTGAAGGTAACTAGGTTTCTTTTCAAATGCTTTCTAAAAAACTAAAAAAATCTCTATTGCTCAACTAACTCTCATTTTGGCGGTACTGAATGCCTCATCCACTTGTTTGTAAGCATGTTTATCACATGGCTGCATTACCTGCTCCTTCCAGATCAGCAGTTATAGTGCCAAGTTTCACAGCAAGAGGGTAGCCAGTTTCCTTGTAATGTTCAACGGCATGATTGTTGCCGCCAGTTCCATCCCAATTTCTCCGTCCACACAGAGTCATTCCATCAGTCAAATTGAGCCATAGATTCTCTGTCTTGTCACACTTGGAACATTTCCAACCAGAAGGAGGAACGACAACACCATTGTCAATCTGTTGTAAGTTTGTGGCATATTGACTAACTTGCTTCTTCTCTGCTACCCAAGCAGCGACTTGCTCTTTCCTCTCAGCACCTTCAGCCAACAAAATGGCATCGACAGCCAACCTTACCTACAAAAAAGTACGAATGAAGACTCATACTGCACCTGACATTTTACCAGAGAGACTTTCTTAAAAGCACACCAGTAAAATCAGTGCATGAAAACACACTGAAGGAGGATGAGTCAAGGAGCACCTTCTCTGGCAATTCCACTGAAGGAAATGGCAGTGATATATATCCAGGTAATATTACTATGCTATAGGCTTCTTCATATTCAGGTTCACCATTGTCAAAGCCCCCATCAATGCCTACAAGTAGGAAAAATAGATAAATATCCACGACACCGACAGCAGCATACACATTTCTCATCATATTGAGAAAAAAGGAGCAAATAAGGATAGGCACATTGCAAGCAGAGCTTCCAGCCTCAAACTACTATGTTAGTGAGTCTACTTTTAAAAGCATCACATAACAAACATAACTCAAACAAATAACAGGAAGTTTTTCCCGTTGCTTGGGGCCTACATCATGTCACAGGGGAGAGCATCAGCCTCTCTAAAACAAAATTTTCAGCATAATAGTGTCTCCTGCTTTAGTAGTGTCAGTTCCTCTCAGTTAAATGCTCTCATCCAGATGCTCTGAGGATCTGCAAGAAATGTGATGAAACTAGGGCATCTAGTGGCAGACTACTGCTGACTGTTACCGTTGCCGTTCACAGAGACAGGTTATGAATGAGAAACCTGCTTGAAAGAGAAACACAAAGTAGGAATGCAAAATGAACAACAGGAACCTGCTGACTAAGACCAGTTTAACTCATCCAAGGAAAAAACATTATATTTCAAAATTGTATTCTACAAGAATTTCTCCATATACCCTCTAGCACAAGGTTCTCTAAATTCAAAGCTTTAGAGCAGCTCCTTCAAAGCTCTAGCAAGCATTTAGGGATCAAGAAGGAGTGCCATGGGCAAAAAAAATCATTTATTCTGCACGGGTAAGGTTAATCACGATCCTTGGGACTTCCAATTGTTAACAAAATGATGATGGAAGTTGAACAATAACGAGTAATAAGCAAATGGCCAGCCAAACATAAACAAAAAGAAGGAAACGGCGAAGCATGCGGAACAATGTCCAAAGGCAAACGACAAACCAAATACACAGTGCAATCAAAGAGTACCTATCGCCAAAAGAGTCGGTTTCTTCAACGGCCGGTCTTCGGAAACCAACTTCCTCGTTTGCTTAATATGCAAGTATACAGGATTCCCCGTCTTTCCAAAGTTCCAGTCCACAAACTCCTTCCCGAAAGCGAGGAAGCTATTCATGTCGACGAACAACCCGCCTTCGGATTTCTGCGGCCGGCGAAACAAGAACCATTAACCGATCAACCCAAGTAAGAATCCACAATCACAGCTACTCTCGATAACTCCCGTATAAAACTAAAAGGGGCACAACGCCGCCATCCTCGGCCGCGACCGTACATTGATGTCGAAAACCGGGGCCCCCCAGAACGAAACTAAAACCCTAAGCACAGTCCGCGAGATAAACACAGGAGACACCGGCTAAAGCAGTACAGAACCGTCGAGGACGCCTAAACCTCGCGATCATCTGCAAAGCCAAGCGGAGGTTTTTGACAGAGGCGAGCGCGAATTCCGAGGCGAAGGGGGGGTACCGGGGTGTCGAAGGAGACGCAGCATTCCTGCTTGAAGATGCGGGTGGTGGGCTCGGGTATCCGGACCCGGGAGAGGTTGGATCGGAGGAGGTCCATCGGCGACGCCATCGCTGATCGGCCGGAAGACGGTGTCGGCGGGGTCTCTCTCTCTCTTTGAAGGAGACGACGGTGGCTAGAGAGAGAGTGATCTCCTTCAGTTTCTGTGTAGAGAGAGAGAGAGAAAGAGAGAGAGAGAGAGGGAGAAGGAGATTCTTTGCCCTAAGCTTTGTCCAAAGTTGGGGTTTTCTCCTCCAAGAAATGTAGCGGAGAGGACGCTTTTCGACTGCCACACGCTACTCCTCTCGTTTCTTGCTTCGCTCTCTCTGTATTTCTTGATTGAACCTGATTGCCATCTCCAAAATTTTAAATTTATTTAATATAATTTTTAAATTTAAAATACACATTTAATTAGTTTCTGAATTATATGAAAATGTATAATATTATTATTTCATTAATTAAACATTTCCATATAAATAAATGATTAGTTCGATATACATCGAAAGTTTAGGGACCATAATATTACACATTTGACAAAAAAATTATAGATTATTTGTGTACTTATCCTTTTAATTTTTTTTTCATTTGAATTTAAGTGTTGCTACTAAGGTTAATCAATTGTAGGATGGGATGTTCATACCTTGGGATCGAAACTATCTACTAAGGACTAGGTACAAAATATTAAAATCCAGAACCGTCTATTGATTCCATGGAATTGTTCGAAAAGTTACCACATCGAAAGAAACATGAGACTTAAGAGCAAGCAACAAGGTCAGAGGTAACCAAGAGTGAGAGTGAAAAATGGAGCAGTGAGGTCGGAGGTGATCTAGAACTAGAGTGAGAGAGGGATTAACGAGACTTAAGACCATCGAAAAAGACTAAGAAAGGTAGATAAGGCCACGAGATGAGTGAGGGAATATGGAGAAAGACAAGAGGGAAATTGTGGTTTTGATTTGAAAGTTATAACATAATAATTTATAAAAATTACAATTCGGATGGGTTGGGCAATCTCACACCTTAAATCAAGAGCTGAACTAATATTCACTAGTTCTAGCAAATTGCAATCATAATTGGACCAGTCTCCATGACAACCGTCGATTCTGGACCGGTCCAATCTGATTTTGGACCTTCTTTCCTCGATTCATATACTTAAGACCTTGAAAGGGCTTCCCCAGGTCCATTCCATTTGATCGAAGAGTCCATCTATGGAAATTCGTGGTATGCACCCCACCCCGTAAAGGGTCGAGCTCTCCGTTTGGAGACAGAACAACGTTCGAACTAGAAGTACTACCTGTTGGTAGAGTTGATCGATGGATGGGCTAAATCGAAACGGGCCCTTAGGTTGGGCTTACCAACCCAATTGAGTCTAAGATAGCTCGGCTGAGCCCGCCCAGAAGTGCGCTTCGAGTCTTTGTGATATCGCTGGGCACGTGAGCAGCATGGTCCGTGATCAAATCTAGACGGTGGGCGCTAATTGGCTCTTGATTAATTCCCAAGATACGCGTAACTATTTTTAGTCCACGTTAAGATCAATTAATCATTGAGTCGTACGGATCCATAATTCGGAAGCCTAATTGGCTACATAAAAAAAAAATACATAAACTTTAGGTCAGATCCAAATTATTTCCTCAACTTTTTTATCTTAAAAAAAAAATTCCCACTTTAGGTGCAGACCAAGTATACTTTTTTGACAGGAAAAATATTTAACCCGAACTTTTTTTCCAAAAAATTCAACTCTAGGTTGACTTATAGATTTGCCATGAACTTCTTTTTTATTTAAAAAAATCACAGACTTTCGACTAGTCTTAAATCAGCCCTTATTAGCACTACGTCCAAAAATTGTCATTATTGATCCTTGATTTCCGCATTTTTAAAATCAAAGAATGATTTTATTTTGGATACGTCCAAAATTGTCATTAGTGATCCTTGATTTCCGCATTTTTAAAATCAAAGAATGATTTTATTTTGGATATAATTTTTCACGTCACTTTACTAATGTGGATATGTTACCGACGTGAAAATGCCTACATCAGACAATTAACAACGATTTTTGGACAAACCGTTAACGAGGGAAAATTTAAGATTAGCTTGAAAGTTGGTGATTTTTTCAGACAAAAAATAAATTCAGGCCAAATTTAGATTTGTAATTAAAGTTTGTGGATATTTTTAGATAAAAAAAATAGTTCAGGGTTAGATTGGGACTACATTCAAAGTTGTGATTGTTTTCAGACAAAAAAAGTTAATGAGAGAATTAGAATTAGTTCTAATGTTATGACTTTTTTTACGATAAAAAAACAAAAAGAAAATATCTTTCGGTCAATTGAAAACGTCCTTATAAGACCATAATTCTTTATAGTGCGCCAAGAGAGCTGGCCAGCAGGCCAAGTACCTTGGGACTGTTCCAAACTCCTCAATTTCTAGCAAGCCTAAAAATATTCAAGTTGTGATTGGGGGAAGCAATCAACGGGTCGTCTCGTATTTTTTTTTGCCTAATCTGAACACGATCCATTTTAGAAAATGAAGTAACCGAGGAGACAGTGAACCCGCACTGGAAATTTTAAAGTAATAGAGATTTTTAATACTTCTTGGAAGTAAACGGAGAAATATATATATATATAATGAAATTAAATAACATTTCGCGTCCATCAACTTCCCAAATATATAGAAAGCCTGGCGCGTTTGGATGATTTCATTTTTTTGTTTTTAAACACTTTTCTGAGGTGTTTGACAACTTTTGTTCAAGGAGCTTTCAAATGAAAGTGGAGTCCTTGGAAATGCTTTGTGTTTTTTTTCTTCCTAAATTACCCTCATTGATTTTTCATATTTCCGTTATTACCCTTTTATTTTATTTATTTTTAAATGTAAAAGGAGCCGACCCTTCGCCATGGCCGCCGAAGGGCGACGGCCAGCGAGCCGAGATCTGGCGGGCGGCCGTCGGCCGGTCGCCAAGGTCGGGCGACCTCCGCCCGCCATGCCGAGGGAGCCATGGGTCGCTCGACCCGGGGGTTGCTCGACCCATGGGGCCGAGCGACCCGGGCGACCGCCGCACAGGTCTCGCGGCCTGGCCCTCGTTGTCGCGCGAGGTCGTGAGACCCAAGCGAGGCCGCCGCAACCGCGAGACCCAAGCGGCGGTCGCCGGTCGCGTGGCCCCGGGTCGAGCGACCCAGTCGCCCGAGGTCGGGGGACCTCCGGCGGCCCTCGGGCGGGTCGCGCGACCCTCGCCAGAGGTCGCCCAAGGTTGGGCGACTTGCGGCGGCCCTCGGTGGGTCGCGCGACCCTCGCCGGATCAAGGCGCAACCCTTCCCGGTCCGGCGAAAGGTTTAGTTGAAAATTCAAAAAAAAAAAAAAGAAAAAAATAGAAAAATAATACCCATCAAAGCCCCTCCAAAGTTTTTTACCAAACACACATCCAACTCAAAGTCCATTTGCAAATTTTTTTTACCAAACACAATCGCATTTTCCCAAAATAGCTTTGGGAACTTTTTCTTTTGCGTTGGAACAATTTTAATGCAAACGTTGAACAAACGCACCCCCTTGTGTGACTTTCGAGGTTGTTTCTTGCGTCCCTTCACGTGCCAAGTGTTTCCGAAAATTAAGGGGAAAAAAAAGAATGCGTCGTCGTACTGAAAGAGTTCATACGGCAGGATTTTTCAAGGGATACAACATGAAAACTCACGAAAATTATCCCGTGCAACACTTGACTACAAACTCCCGATCTGTTCTTTTAAGGAACAATGATATAGATAGTCCAAATTTTGATTTGTTGTGCAATGTAATCCTTAAGCTTCTAATAATATTCAATAAAATTTTTGAATTATATAAAAATATTTAATATTGTCATTTCATTAATTAAAGATAAAAAACAATACTATATTGAATATATATCAAAATTTTATGAACTATATCAAATAAATTAAAATTGTAAATATTATAATTACGATGGTTGGTGCTTGAAAAGTAACGTGATCGAATTGAAAGATGGCCTTTGCCAAAATTGGATCATCGATGAAATAACTTTCACATAAAATCTTTCTTCAATTTTTATTAAGAGGACACGAGTTTTGTAGTGATTTCGGACATGGGTTTTATTAATGGTACACAAGAAAAAAAAAATACACTTCAATGGAGTTTTAATCGAAGATGAAACTTGATAACATAAAGTGTTTTGTTGGAAAATTGATGACAAAGTGTGATCACAAAGATATAATGTCGAAATTTAATCGACAAAGAAGATCCGAGAAACTACAACTAAAGCATGGGAATTGAAAGATTTTTATATTGCAAAAAAGTAAATATAAAGATAACTTTGCAAGAAAATTGAGTTCTTTAGTTGATTGATATCGGCTTACAAAGAGTACAATGTAGCCCACAATTGATGATTACAATTATCGATTACAAATTTGGAATTCAAATAAGAAATAACTTCCTAATGATAGTTACAAGAAATTATGTTATCAACCAACTCCTATTATCAAGAAAAAAATCCACAATAAGTTAATAAAAAATCCTTGAATTAGCGACAATAAAACATAACTACTCAACAGTTACGTTTTCATGTCGATTGCCTACCGTCATTAGTGATTTTGCTGATCAATTTCTCAAGTCTTGATAAAAGGCTCTCGTCAATGACTTCTTTAGTGAGTTGTCAATTCCCTTCAAGTTATCGATCGTTCTTTTCATTGTCGACCAGACTTCTTTTTTGGTGTCCAACTCCAGCAATGGCAGCACTGGACATGGCAAAGATAAGAAGACAAGAAGAAGGCCACCGAGGTGCAGAAAGCTGTCCCGAGCACAACGAAGATTGAAAATTGAAGGGTTATTTCTTTCTTGCACTTTGGCACTCGGAGACCGGGATTCCCCCAAACGCGCGTTTGTGTCGGGATAAGCTGTGGAGCGTCCACGTCTGGGCATTGCACGGGAACGGTGCCTTCGGCAAGTATTCCATGCACATTGACCGCAATTCATTTTCATCAGCATCCTGCACGATTGATGCTCTCGCCCTGGCCCAATCCAGTCTTTCCAATGACCGAGTCAAAGTAAACCCGGTCAATGAAAAACCACCTTTCTTTATTAAACTCAACATTAAATATTTGAATGAACCCAAAAATAAAAGGAAAAAGGGGGACAAAAATAATGCGAGGTTCGTAAGATGGGAATTTCACAGTACCGATTGCGCATTTCCTTTTACCCCTTTCAGATTCGGAGAAATTAATTTCATATGCGCATCTTCCATTTCTTTTAACATGTCTTGAGTCATGTCGCATGCTTCAGATCTCAACCAGCACGCTCCTAATATTAGCTTTCTAAAAGGCATGCATCCGTGTCTTTGACACAAGTGCATAAAAGAAATATGGATTGCGTAATCATCTTATCATGAATTTTTTTTTTTTTTGTGACCCGAACCCCGTACTGCTAGCAATCGGCGAGTAAACTCCTGGGACACAAGGTAAGCGGGAGGACACACCACCATCGGCGTCCCATTTAAGACCCCAAGCGACTGTGAGGGGATTCGAACTCCTCCCCTTCGTGAGAAGGAGAGAGCCCAAACTATCGCGGCCACCAAAACGATGGTATCATCATATCATAATGTTGTCGATTTCATTAATTAATAATAGAAACAATGCCCATTTCAAGGAGATAAAATTGGATCTTGATCTTCCATCTTTTATGTCCTCTTAAATTCCAGGGGGATTATTACATAGATCTACGCGAATTTTTTTTTTAAGAAAAGACATGGATAAACTTCGACTCCTGCCCGAAATAGACGACCAAACAAGGTCGCTTACCGACTCAAAAGCCGACTCCAAAACTCCAATTCCAATAAAAAACCAAAGAGAAAAAAATAAGGTGACCGTGGCCCTCCACGATTTAACGCACGAACGAAGGAAGAAGAGGCGGCAGCAGAAGAAGGAGAAGAAGAACTCGCCGAAGGAGAAAACCGCTTCTTCGATGGACTCTCCTCCGAAGGCGAAGACGCGGCCGAGCCCCACGGCGAGTTGCAGCGGCGGCGGCAAGTTCTTCCAGTGCTTCAAGCCGGCTGTCCTTGACGACAACGAAGGAGGCAACGGGTGTAAGCGGGGTGTGGACGAGACGTTCTTTGCGTGCGTGGCGGAGGAGGAAAACGGGGTCGTGCTCTGCGTAAGGTTCCGTCGGGGGATAAAGGAGACGACGGCTCGGACGAGGAGGATCGCGGGAAGAAGAAGAAGAAGAAGGGGGAGGAGGAGGGTTTGAAATTGCTCGCGCGTGCTTCCAAGGCCGTGTTGTTCGAGACGTCTCTGGTTAGTCTTCTCTCCCCCGTGATGAAGATAATTTTTTTGTTCCTTATAGCAAACATCGAAACACGGCATGATCGTTTGTCCAAGTTTCAACGACGGAATCACGTTTTTCTCTATTTCGATCTCGCATGGATGTCGCGTCATCACGCGATTTTGTTGTCCCGACTCGATCATGTGCCGAGCATTGTTCGCTCGATCGTCTGTTTCACTGCATCAAGAGTTCCTCGTTTTAACTGCGTCGCCTTCTTACTCTTCCGGGCTCAGACGAAGTTGGATGATTGTTGTTGTCGAATTTGCCTTCTGGTTTTGCTTGACTGCTGACCAATATCTTTGTATTTGATAGTCGATTTCGATTCTACATCATCGCCGGATCTTAATTACCATCTATGACACAATGATTTGGTGGATCTTTTGGAGCAATTGGATTAGCACGGTTACAATCGATTCACTAGACTCACCTTTCCGGCTTCGAATTTTTTGTGATCGACAGGCGACGAAGTCACGGAAGAAGAAAAGCGCGAAGAACTCGCTCAAATCGATCAGCAATCTGTCCATGGAAGCTGATAGAATTCTGAAGTCAATGGATCAGAATTCCGGCAGCAGAGTTTCGGACAACGACAAGGCCCGAACGACCGAGTCCGGTGTCACTTCATCTTCGCATTCCTCTGCAGCTGGAACCGTTTTGCCTTCCCTGAGGTCTTTGCGATCTTCGAGCATGAATTCTTCGCTGAGAAGGAGGAGGCAGTCGTCGACCCGATCTAGTCCTTTCAACTCGAAGCAGATTCAATCGAGCGCTGTAGAGGACGGCAAAGAGCGGCCTCCTCCGCCTTCCGAGAACTCCACTATCTGCCTGCTTCTGCTGACCCTTTTGGTGCTGGTAATGTGGGGCAAGGTCTGCGCCATCGTTTGCACTTCGATCTGGCTGCTCGTCGTGTCGCGGTGAGGCATAATCAAGTGCGCAAAGTCCCCGTTGGACGTCGACGATGATCGGTCCAACGTGGATTCTGCGGAGTATAAGAAGAAGATCATCCCTCTCGCTTCTGGTTTGCTCTATTTCTTTCGCTCGTATTTCTTAGCTAAACCTGCAATACGGTTTCTAAACTTTTAATTTATTTAGTGTAATTTCTAAATTTTCGGTACATGTTTAATTTAGCTTATGAACTATATAAAATTGTTCAATATAATCCTTCCATTAATTGAACATTTTCCTATAATTAAGAGACTAGTTTGATATATATCTGAAGTTTAGGGACCACAACATTGCACATTTGAACAAAAATCAGGTATTATATGTGTATTTATCTCTTTAATTCTTTTCTCTCCTTTGAATTTAGGTGTTACTACTGGGGGTGATCAACCTTAGGGTGGGCAGTTCATACCCCAAAACCAAAAACTGTTTACTAAGGACTAATGACAAAAAATTAGAATTGAGGATCACGTTGTTGATTGAGATGTCATCACTTTGAAAGAGGCATGAGACCTAAGAGCAAGCGACAAGTTCGGAGGCCGGAGGTGATCGAGATTGAGAGTGACAAATGGAGCAATGAGGATGGAGATCATTTAGAGTGAGAGTGAGAGAGGGATCGACAAGACTAAAAGGTTGCCGAGAGATAGAGGATGAGAAAGGGAGGCAAGACCACAAGATGAGTGAGGGGAGAGATGGAGAAAGACAAAAAGGAAACTATGGTTCTGATTAAAATGTCAAAACAAAATAATTGGAAAAAAGCAGCCTGAGTAGTGTGGATAATTCTACACCTAGAATTGGGAACTGAATTGATAGTTACCAGTCTTAGTAAATTGCAACCAGTAATCGGATTGGTCTCCATGAGAATCATCTGTTTTGAGCCGATCTAATCCAGTATGGGACGTTTCTTTCCTTGTATGGATTCATGTACTTAAGACTTCTTCCTCGAGTCTACCCCATTTGATTGAAGATATATGGAAATACAAAGTATTCTTCCCACGCTGCAAGGGGTCGAGCTCTCCTCTGGAGATAGAACAACGTTAGAAGTTCTTTAGATGTATGAAAGCTAGTTGCTACTTGTCAATAGAGTTTCTTAAAGGGTGGGCTAAATCGAAACAGGTCCCTAGGTCAGGCTTACTAACCCAATTGAGTCCATGATAGCCGGGCTGAGTGTCCTCGAGTCCTTGCGATCTTGCTGGGTGCGTGAGTAGTATGTTTATGGTCGAATCCATATGGTAGGCGCTAATTGGCTTTTGATGGCGCGTTTGGTAACGATTTTGTTCTCGAGAACAGATTCCAATCAGAAATGATTAATTTTTATTATGTTCTGGGAACAATTTCTAAGTATTTTAAGTCATTTGGGGTGCGTTTGTTTGCGTTTCTATTTAAAAATTGTTAAGGAAACGAGAAATAGAAAAAAATGTTTTACGTTCACAGGAACAATTTCTTAACAAAAAAAAACGCGTTTGGTAAACTTGTTCCGGGAATAAAAAATAAACGAAACACGTTTGGTAAATTTGTATAATTTTTTTATTTCTTTTATTTTTAATATTTTTATTCTTTTTTAATATTTTTATTCTTTTTTTTTTTCCTCTTCTTTTGGCCGGTCGCCGGCCTCGGCCATGGCCGGCGGCCGACGGGGGGCCGGCGGCCTCGCCGGGATTTGGGCGAGATCGAGCTCGTCCAGCCCGGCGCGAGTCGGCCTCGCCGAGCCACCACCCAGTCGGCGTCGCCTAGCGGTGGCCCGGCGAGGCCGAGCCTCGCCCGGCGCCAGGCGAGCTCGGCCTCGCCGGATCTGGCGGGCCGCCGACCCTCGTCGGCCGGTCGTCGGCCCTCGTCGGCCCGGTCGTCGGCCCTCGTCGACGGTCGTCGGCCATGGCCGAGGCCGGCGAAAGAAAAAAAAAGAAAATAAGAAGAAAAAGAAGAAGAAATAAAAAAGTATTTCTAAGTTTTGTTTCAGAAATAAGAAACACAAAATTTGTGTTTCTTATTTCGTTTTTTGTTCCTAGGAACAAAAGAACAAAAAGGAATAGAAACGCACCCAAACGCGTTTCTGTTCCTTTTTTTGTTCCCAGAACAAAAAAGTGTTCAAAAAAAAAAAGAAACATAAACAAACAGACCCTTGGTAATGTCCAAAATTTACGATTCTAGAATAAAATTGCATTTGGTACCGTGCTCATTGATTCTGTTCTAAATTAATTTCTTTTTATTTTTAAATAATTTATTTTCTTTTTCCTTTTTTTTTCCTTTTTCTCCTATTCTTCTTCTTTTTCTTCTTGTGGCCGATCGCCGGACCGGACGAGGGCTAGCGACCTCACGGGAGTGTCGCGGGGCTAGGGGAGGCTCGCCTGGCCACCGGCGAGGCTGGGCGAGCCTCGCCGGGGCCAAGTGGGCCTCACCGGTGGTGGGCTTGCCTTCGGCGAGCTCGCCCGGACCTTACCCTAGCTGGCGAGCCTTCGGTGAGCTCACTAGACCGGTTGCCGACAACCGGCGGCGGCGGCGGCAACGGTGGTGGACGGCAACCGTGGGATGGTGGTCAATGAAGAAGATGGAGAGAAAAAGGGAAGAAGAAGAGTTGGTTTTTATTTTTAGAATTGTTCTGAAACAAGAATCAATATTTTTCTTTATTATTATTAATTATGTTCTAAATCTACTTCTGGAAATAAAAAAATAGAAATTTGTTTCTAGGAACAAAAATTTTACCAAACGCGATTCTATTTTAAAACTATTTCCGGAAACAAAAATTAAAATTGGGTCTTGTTTAGATGGTTACCAAACAACTCCCGATTAATTCCCAAACTACATGTAACTATTTTTTATTTTTTGGTGACCTAGAAATGTCTGTCACCACCGGCTGAGTAAACCCGGGGGGACATGTAAGCAGGATCCACCGCCCCTAGCGTCCCACTTAAGACCCCAAGCGATCGTGAGGGGATTCGAACTCCTCCCATTCGCGAGGGAGAGCCCAAACTATCACAGCCACATGTAACTATTTATAGTCCTTAGATCAATAATCATTGAGTCATACATATCCATAATTTTTAAAGCCTAATTCCCTAAATAAAAAAAGACTTACCTAAACTTTAGGTCCGATCCTAATTCTCTAACGAACTTTTTATTTGGAAAAAAAGTTTCTAGCTTCGGTGTAGGACGGATTGGCCTTTTTTGACTTAAAAATATTTACCCCAAACTTTTTTTCAAAAAAAAAAAATCAACTTTAGGTTTAGTTCTACATTTGCCATGAACTTTTTTTTATTATTTAAAAAAAATCACAAACTTTCAATCTAGTCTCGTATCAGCCCTCGTTAGCAATTCGTCCAAAAATTGTCATTGGTCATCCCTCATTTCCGCAATTTCCATATCAAAGAATGATTTTGTTTTGGAGATAATTTTCCACATCACTTTACTAATGTGGATATGTTACTTGATGTGGAAATGCCACCTCAAACAAGTTATAATTAAAAATCAATTTTTTAAAAATAATAAAATTAAATTTTTGAAAGGAGTGCATGGAGGAAAAAATTTTCCTTATCGAATAGCGAAAAATATTTTTATCGAACAGCAAAAATATTTTTCTCTTTATTTTCATATCTTAGCTGAACATCGGAAAAATATCGTCATTTTTTTCAAAAAAATGTTTAAATAACCTCCCAAAAAATATTTTCTGGAAATGTCATATTTTCTACGGAATAAATGGATCACGGAAAATATTTCAATATAATTTCCGGAGTGTTCAGGGGTGGAAAATAAGTGATTAAAGAAAATATATTCTATCCAATCAATCAAAAATGTCCTTCTAAAGCCATAATTCTTTATAGCGCGCCAAAAGAGCTGTAGGACCGTTTGAAACTCCTCAATTTCTGGCAAGCCTAATATTCAAGTCGTGAATGGGGTAAGCCACGAAAGTGTCGTGTCGTATTATTTTCTTTCGCCTAATCTGAACACGATCCATGTTAGAAAATGAAGTAAACGAGGAGGCAGTGAACCCGGACTGGAAATTTGAAAGTGATAAAGATTTTAATATTTCTTGCAAGTAAACGGAGACTGATATGTATATATAATGGAATTAGATAATATTTCGTATGCGAGTCAATCAACTTCCCAAAAAAGCCTCGTTAATTTCGAGGTTGTTTCTTGCGTCCCTCCGCGTGCCATGCGTTTCCAAAAAATAAAATAAAATTTAATATAAAAGACGCGTCATCCGATTGAAAAGTTTAAAGTGCTTAGGTCATAACTCCGCGTTCTCCGATGATGACCTGGATCAAGAGTTAAGACGGCAGGATTTTTCAAGAGATGGATACAACGTGAAAACTCACGAAAATTATCCCGTGCAATACTTGACTACAAACACCCGATACGTTCTTTTAAGGAATAATGATACATATAGTTTTTAAATTTTAGCTTGGTGCATAATATAGTCTCCAAACTTTTAATAATATTCGATACAATTTTTGAATTATATAAAAATATCAATATTGTCATTCCATTAATTCGAGATCAAGAATAATATTAAACAACTTCATATAAATTATGGACTATATTAAACATACACCAAGAGTTTAGGAATCATATCAAACAAATTAAAAATTTAAAAACTATATTGCACATTGAGTTAAAGTTTAAGACCATTCTTTTAACAAGTTACACTCATTTTAATAAATGGTGACACTTGGTGCTCTAAAAAGTAATGTGATCAAATCGAAAGATGGCCTTTGCCAAAATTGGATTGTCGACGAAATATTTTTCACCAAAAATCATTCTTCAATTTTTACTAAGAGCAAATATGTTTTGTGGCAATTTCGAACATGAATTTTTATTGATGGTTACAAGAAAAAAAATATACTTCAACGAGGAAACCTGATAACATAAAGAGTATTGTTGAAATAAAATTGACAACAAAGTGTGATCACAAAGATACAACGTTGAGAAGATTTGAAGGCTACAATTGGAATTGAAAGATATTTAAATTGTAAAAGGAAAATATAAAGATAATTTTGCAAGAATGTTGAGTTGTTTGATTGATAGATCCTAGCTTACAAAGAGTATAACGTGGCTATTTATTTATAACCCACCATTGACGGTCACATACAACGGTTTCAAATTGGGAATTTAAACGACAAAGAACTTGTGTTATCCACTAACTCTTATTATCTAAAACAACAAGAAGCTAAACATTTGTAAATTAGCGACAAAAAAACATAACTACCTAGCAACTACCTAGTAACTAGTTCTTCGTGCCAATTCACCATTGTTGATGATTCCGTTGATCAATTTCTTAGGTCTTGATAAAAGGCTCTCGTTGATGACTTTTTTAGCGAGTTGTCAATTCCTTCCAAGCTGTCGATCGTTCCGTTCACTGTCGACCGGAACCTACTCTCATCGATTTAGTCTGATACTCGTCGATAATAATGAAAAAAGTCTGATCATTTTTTGGCGTCAACAAAGGGGTGTCGAACTCCAGCAATTGGCAGCATTGGGCAAGGCAAAGATAAGGAGACAAGAAGAAGGCCACCGAGGTGCAGAAAGCTGTCCCGAGCATAACGAAGATCGAAAATTGGAAGGATTATTTCTTTCTTGGACTTTGGCACTGCCGACTGCCGAGTACTTGAAAAAGAGCGGAGACCGGGATTCCCCCAAAGCCGCGTTTGTGTCGAGATATGCCGTGGAGCGTCCGCGTCTGGGCATTGCACGGTGCCTTCGGTAGGTATTCCATGCACATTGACCGCAATTCGTTTTCATCAGCATCCCGCACGATTGATGCTCTCCCCCTGGCCCGATCCAGTCTTTCCGATGACCGAGTCAAAGTAAACCCGGTCAATGAAAAACCACCTTTCTTTATCAAACTTAACATTGAACATTTGAATAGACCTCCCAAAAAAAGAAAAGACACACAAATAGAGAGTGAAAAATAATGCGAGATCCTTGGGACGGTGATTTCGCCGTACTGATTGCGCGTTTCCTTTTACCCCTTTTCGAGTCGAGGAAATTAATTTCATACGCGCATCCTCCGTTCTTTTAACATGTCTCGATTCCTGTCGCGTGTTTCGAACATTGACAAGCGCGTTTCTAATTTTAGCTCTTCCAAAAGAGCATGCATACATGTCTTCGACATTGAAATGCGGATTACGCAACAATCGTGTCGTGTTGTGATTTGGCTGGTTAATAATAGAAAGGATGCCTATTTCTAGGAGATAAAACTGAAATCTCGATCTCCCATTTTTTATCTCCTCCTAAATCACGGGGTTCATGACATAAATCTACTCGGGGGAAAAAAAAACATGGATAAACTCCGACGCCCGCCCGAAATAGACGACCAACCGAGGTCGCTTCCCGACTCAAAAGCCGAGTCAAAATTCCAAATCCAATAAAAAAACGAAGATAAAAAATAAAAATAAAAGAATCCGAATCCGAATTCGATTAGAGTAATAATAATTATTAACGCATATATCGCAGTTTACAAACTCTTCGTTTTATCTTCGCCACATCGTTTTGAACGGGTAATCACCGCACCGCACCGCCAAAATCCGAAGCGGCAACGCCGGCATAAGGTGGCCGTCGCCCTCCACGATTCAACGCGCGACTGAACGAAGAAGAAACGGCAGCGGGAGGAAGAGAAGAACCCGCCAAAGGAGAACCGCTTCTTTGATCTCCGCGCGCGACGATGGACTCTCCTCCGAAGGCGAAGATGCGGCCGAGCCCCGCGGCGAGCCGCAGCAGCAGCCGCAAGTTCTTCCGGTGCTTCAGGCCCGCCGTCCTCGACGATGACTACAAAGGAGGCAACCACTGGTGCGAGCAGGGTGTGGACGAGACGTTCTTTGCGGTCGTGGCAGCGAAGGAAAACGAGGGTCATGCTCTGCGTAAGGTTCCGTCGGGGGGTAAAGGAGACGATGGCTCGGACGACGACGATCGCGGGAAGAAGAAGAAGAAGAAGGGTTTGAAATCGTTGGCGCGTGCTTCCAGGGCCGTGTTGTTCGAGACGTCTCTGGTTAGTCTTCTCTCCGCCGTGATGAAGATGATTCTTTTTTTCCTTATAATGGACATCGAAACACAGCATGATCGCTTGTCCGAGTTTCAACGACGAGGATCGTGTTTTTCTCTACTTCGATCTCGCGCATGGATGTCGCGTTATCGCGGGATTTCGTTGTCCCAACTCGATCATGTGCCAAGCATTGTTCGCTCGATCGTCTGTCTTGCCGCGTCGACGGTTCCTCGTTTAACTGCGTCGCCTTCTTACTTTTCCGGGCTCAGATGAAGTTGGATGATTCTTGTTGCTATATCTGCCATCTGGTTTTGCTCGACTGCTGGCCAATATGTTGTATTTGATGGTCGATTTCGATTCTACATCATCACCGGATCTTAATTACCATCTATGACAATGATTTGGTAGATCTTTAGGAGCAATTGGATTAGCACGGTTACAATTGATTCATTAGACTCACCTTTCCGGCTTTGAATTTTTTGTGATCGACAGGCGAAGAAGTTGCGGAAGAAGAAAAGCGCAGAGAATTCGCTCGATTCGATCAGCAATCTGTCCATGGAAGCAGATAGAATTCTGAAGCTCATGCATCAGAATTCCAGCAGCGGAGTTTCGGACAACGACAAGGCCCCAACGACTGAGTCCGATGGCTCTAATTCTTCAGGAGCTGTTTCGCCTTCCCTGAGCTCTTCGCGATCTTCAAGCATGAATTCTTCGATGAGAGGGAGGAGCCAGTCGTCGACCCGGTCTAGTTCCTTCAACTTGAAGCAGATTCAATCGAGCGCCTTAGAGGACGGCAAAGAGCGGCCGTCGCATTCCGAGAACTTCACTATCTGCCTGCTTCTGCTGACCCTTCCGGCGCTGATCCTGTGGGGCAAGGTCTGCGCCATCGTTTGCACTTCGACCTGGCTGCTCCTCATGCCGCGGTGGAGCACAATCAAGTGCGCAAAGTCCCCATTCGACATCGCCGACGAATCGTCATCGATCATGGATTCCCCGGAGTATAAGAAGAAGATCATCTTGAAAGGTCTGTTGCAGAGGAAACAGTGTTGCGGCGCACATCTGCGAGTCGCGACGCATTGAAACATGTTCGTCGTTGCTGCTCTTTTTGTCAAGCTTCATGAGATTTTCTGTTCGAGGTTCGGAAACTAATGCCTACAGGAAAGGAGATGTGATTTTTATTTTTTTTTCGCCGGCTTCTCATTTAATTGTGGAGAATATCGGGGAACTTCCAGGTACAGAAGCTTGGATCGTCGAAACCGGCGAGCTTAAGTTTTACATTTTCGATTCATGTCAATCGTTTTGGTGTCTGCTTTCAATCCGGGTCGGCTCAAACCGCACTCGGAAGCCATTGTTGTGTTCTGAGTATGTATACATTGGAATTCATTCAAGTCCTCCGATACTAGGTGAATGTAAATACGAGGACGAAAGGTACTTTTTTTCTTGCGATGATCGAATTAATTGGTATTGTTTTGTGGGGAAGATTTGCTGAAGTAGTCTTCCTCCGCGAGGTCTGTTCTTTTGCTCTGCAGTAGTCTTTCTCCTTCGGGATTCATCTGTATAATCCCCTTGTTTTTAATTATCAGAATTCTTAATTTATAGATTTAAGCACTTGGTTTGATTTGATTTGATCTGATCCTGTTGTCGAACTGGTGGCTCGGATCATGATCATGTGGGAAAGCAATTTGTCCCGGCAATTCTACTTGCCTTCTTATTCAGCGCGCAAAAGAAGAAAGTAAGAGTAAAAGATGGGACACGTAGAATTTAACGCGCTTCGAAATTTAGATAGAACGTCTTTTCCATTTACTACTCGATTTTTTTCAAAGAATGAGAAAAGCTATTTAGCTGTACTGCTTTCGAAAATGAAACTCGTGACCAAGAAAATTGCAATTACAATCTGCGATGTCTCCTTCAGCTTCTTTTATCTATCTATTTACTATTGGGATAATTGCCAAAAATCTCTTATATCGAAATCAATTCAGTTTCAAATCTTTAAATCTGGTCAATTATAACTCTAAGTTTTTTTTTTTTTTTTTTTTACAATTTGCCAATTTAGTTGGCTAGAAAACCACTTACTTGGACCTTAAACATTCTGTTGTAGTGAATAATTTTGCAAAAAGAAAATAAATTTTTTTATGTTTTATTTTATTTTTCCGTTACGGCGATTTGGGTTGTTGAGGCCTCGCCAATCATTGCGCAACCTTACAAACCCTCGTTAGCCGTTAGCAAAGGCCGCCTCCTAGTCGGCAAAGCTAGGCCTTGACTAGGTATAGGCGAGGGCAACATTTTCCGCAGTCAATGAGGGCTTAAAGGCCCTCATCCGGTGGCTGGTGCGACTTCGATGACTCTTGTCGACCTTGGTGGAAAAAATTAACAAGAAAATTAATATGTTTATTTCAAAAAAATTAAAAATTGTAAAAATTATCCACATAAGTGTTAATTATACCACGTATGACAATTGGCATTACATTAGCAATTTTCAACAAAAAATTGTTGGAAAGACTAACATTAAAAAATTATTAATATGTTTAGAATAAAATTGATCAAATTGAAATGTTTAGAACTTAATTGATATCCGTACAATAAATTTATGATTTTTTTGTACTTTTCCTTAAATTCAAGTAAATTTTACGAGTGCAGTCCTAAAAAGTAGTGCGTTTCTAGGATGCATTCTATTTTTCGTCCCTCTGCTTTTAGGTTTTCTTTGATCAATTTCTTATTCTTTTTATTGGTGTAATCGAGTTATTAAGTTTTATAATTAAGGTACTTTGAAACCCAATCCGGCGAAATCCGGCAGATATGACCTTCGGAATGTGAGGCCTTAAAAAAATTTCCTAGGTGAGCATCCACGTGGGCAACTACAATGGCGAGTTGTGTTTACAGCATGATGATCCGACGTCGTCCACATTGATAAACATTTTTCTTGATGCCGTCCCCAGAGATTTGATTAAAAAAAGCCCTAAAAACTATGGGGACGAGAAGTATAATTTTTCCCGATGAGAACGACCAGTTCTGGTAGGTTTCAATAAGGCTCGAAGCTGATGGAACTGCATTGATTTTCTGGGCTTGGGCCATGGCCATTCAAAAAGGTTGATGAGGCTCGACAATTGATGGACCTATCTTTTTCTATACCTGAGAAAAGAGTATTCATGCACACAACGTTGTCAAAATAATACTTGACCCTTTAGACTACATTTGATCGTCCGGATTTCTAATCAGGATATGATTGGATAGTACAAGATATGAAATTTTATGATTTTTCTATATTCTATCAACTGTTTTGTTAAAGTCGAATATATTCACATCATATCATGTATATTTTTTGGATATAAACGGCATATCATTGTAAATGAACCTTAAAGTTCATAAACAGATATGGTAAAAATCTCTCGTGATACTATTCATTAATTTATTTTTATTTATTTTTTCCTCTTTTTAAAATTATTTTCTTTATTATTTCTTTTTTCCCCTTTCATCATTATTTAATAAAATTTTATCAAATAATAAACGTACTAACATACCTAAAACACAAAAATACCTAAAATATATAATAAATATAAATATATAATTTATAGATTGAATTTTATTATAAGATATAATTAAAGTTGAATATATAAATTAAAATAAGATTAAATTTAAAAATAAATTCTTATTTTTAATTTTTAATTTCTTAAATTATAATTCAAATATTATTAATTTGAAATATAATTTTAATTTTGTTAATTTAATAAGTTTATTATTCGAGAATAATAACTTTTATATTATAGGATAATTTTATCTAGCTTATATCTCCCTATATCTAGGGTTGTGCAAGAGAACCGGGATCCGCTCGGGGAACTGGACCGAAACCGCCCGGAACTAGCGGCCCTTGAGGGAACTGGTCCGATTCCCTGTTCCAATTTATGAGAACCGGTGGGTACCGGTTCGGTTTCCGGTTCCATGGGCGGATCCGTCCACCGCCCACCCGGACCGGACCGATTAATTTTAATATTAAAAATTACTAATAACAAACCCTAATCATGCTATTGATTTGTCTATTTCGATGATCTTTGAACGTGGTATTTAGCTGGATTTTTTGCCAAGTTCTTCGTTTGAGTTTGGGAAGTTGTGTAAGTTTGTGAGTTAAGAAGATATCTTTCTACCATGTGAGATATGGTTGGGGATTTTTTATGCAACTAACCTATTTGATGGATAGAAGTTTTAGCTGGGTGTAATTTTATGAGTCAGTGTATGTGCCCGCAACGTTGACTTTATGTTTCCGATTTGTGGGTGCGGAATGCATTTTCTTTCCCTGCTAAATTCATGGGGTTCATTGCTTCTTAATGCTGAATTTGTTCCGCAAAGCAAGTGAAAGCGGTTTGTCGATACGAAGATGAACTAGTCTCATGGATCCACCCGGGAATCGGACCGCACCGGCGGTCCGGTTCTCGGGTGGATCCATCCAACAAACGGGTAGATTTCGGTTCCAATTTTTTGGAACCGGTCCTTAGCGGCCGGTTCCTGGTTCTAGGTCGGGAACCGCCCGCCCGAGGACCATGCACACCCTACCTATATTCGACTTTATCTTATCTTGAGTAAACGCTAAACGTAGGATCCTTTCCCGAATTATATCTTGACGCAAAACGCAGTCCTAAATAATAGCATATGTATAATCTAAGTCAACTTTTGAGAATAGATACCTAAAACTCTTTTTACTTTGTAAAAAATCAATGACTTAGAAAATATTTTTCCAAAGATGAATGTATGTATCGCTTAACAAGATGAATAAATGAAAAAAAAAATTCATCATCCATAAAAATATTTAAACATAAATTGTTGTCTATAACAAAAACCTTTTCATTAATAAATTATTTCGAGCAATATAAACGATCATTTTTAAGAAAACATTTTCTAAAACAATCATCTTCCATGAAACAAAATGAGCCGAAAAGTTAATTACTCCCAAGACATCTATTTCAGATCACACCTTCTACTCACAATCATCACATAAGATATTCGAAGTGTGGTCATGATACTTCAAAGAAGCATGGCTTACTCGATTCACTAAACACTTTTAATCCAAGCGAAAATGAGATATGAGGCTCAAACTCTTATAACAATCTAGTTTTAGGTTCATTTCAAATACCCTTTCAAAAGAGAAGCCGAATTTGGTGAGGAGAAGACCCGCTCTATCTATAAAATAGATAATGGCAAAAAAGCATGGACCATCCTCACGAAAAATTGAGCGGGCCTCCCATAAATCCCTATCTATACTCGAAAGCCCTAATCATTTTTCTCCATGTTCGGGGCATCGAGTTGCTTGGGTTCTGTCCTTATCTAGGAGAGGAGGAAGGGGCCTAAAAGAATCAGACATTTCACAGACAAACGTAGCTTTTTCCGTGTCCGCGAGTCCTCTCTGGGTCTTTCGTACGTCTCTGCAGTACCACCAACGCAACAACTAACGGACGATGGCGACGCCTATTTTACATGCAATCGATCTGGCTCCCGTAAACGCCATCCCCATCGAATAATACATTTCCCTCCCGCAGATCCGTCCTCTCTCGGACGGTCTAGATCGCAGCAGCTCCCAGCTGCTGTTGCTGTCCCCTCCGCAATAAAATCTTTTACTGCGAGCCCCATCGAAATGCCCAGTTCGCCCCTCCATCCATGGCGTCGATGGCGACGTCGGGAGGGGCAGATGTGGTCCGAAAGGTGGAGGGAGAAATGAAGGGTGTGGCAGAGGAACTGAGAAAGAGAGAGAGAGAGAGGAGCGAATCTCAGTTGGGGGGAAGGGGATTCAGGTAAGGGGAAATGATGTCTTTCGGTGGTCCAGGTGGGGGAGCCAAATCGGTTGCGGAAATGTAGAAGCCGAGTCTAGTTTTGCCTTCTTTATCCCGAAACGGCAATTCACTTTCGCAGGTCGCCTAAAGCCACGACTATCAGTTGCTCCCACCCTCATAGCAGCAAATCTTTCAGAAGAGAAAATGCCAAAGAGTTCATCTGTTTCCGATTTTCTCTTTTTCATTTTTAAACTCTTAGATCTTTTGAGGAAGTGGGTTCTCGTCTAATTAGCGTCAGGATGCATCAAAGTGCTTCAAACCATTCCCCATTCAAGAATATCAATGTTCTCACCTCGACTGTCTCCTTGCTTCATGGAAAAGCAAGCATTCGTCGACCAACTCGGTCGTGGCATGAATACCCTGTAACCGAGTTTACAATAAAGGCATGCGGCATTCAATTCGCGAGGTTTTAGCCAATCAAAGATATTTTACAAGATTTTCTTGATAGAGATGGCCAAGCAGTTAGTCAATAAAGAGAGAGAGGAAGCGAGAAATTGATTTGCGGAACTCAAAGGTTCATCGTCTATGTTTTTTTTTTTTCTGTTAACTTCAGTGCACTAGCTAAACTACTGTTTTCGGCTAATCCAAACCAACTGGCGACGGTGATAGTGTGCATCTTGGTTGTGATGGGGATTGAGTAGCTAATGCTTGGGGGTGGTCCTAGTCCTAGGGGAACAAATCACATCGGCGAACCTCCCTTCCTCGTCCTAGGGGATCTAACGTTGTAATGAGCATTATTTTGTCTTTAGGCATTTCCCATTTAATAAAAATAAAAAGAAAAAGGGGGAAGAACATCTCTAAGCTTTGATGATAGGACATACACAGATCCCAATGATTCCAGGCCGGAGTAGGGGGGTGCACAATCTCCGCCGCAGGCCCCAACGAATCCACCGTGTCTGCCTAACCCTGGCAACAACTACCCCCCCTCCACGTGTCGCCCTCTGGTTTTTTCTTCTTCTTCTTTTTTCGCGTCTGAGAAAAATGCACGACGGTCTACCATTCGTTCCATGATCAACACGAACTTACACGATCTTTTTCCCATTCGTTAAGATCGTAGCACGAACTTTCCAGCGTCTAAAAAATTAGACGACTTCTTACTATTGTTGAAGGCCAGTTACCATCTCAACTGCTACGGATAGTTCTATACACGTTCGTTGAGTTTGAACTACTAAAATTCATCATTATTCGATACAAAAGGTGATCCTAGCTCGCAATTGTTGTAATATAACATGCAGAAATTAATAGGATCTAGGAGTTGAATCAACGCGAAACCATCATGGAAATAAACAATGAATGATAAATGACACTAAAGATTTACAGGATTCGATCGTAGTGTCGATACAAACCCATCATGAAAGTTAACTGTAAATAATCCACTAACAAATTATTCGATACAAAAGGTGATCCTAGCTCACAATTGTTGTAATATAACATGCAGAAATTAATAGGATCTAGGAGTTGAATCAACGCGAAATCATCATGGAAATAAATAATGAATGATAAATGACACTAAAGATTTACAAGATTCGATCTTAGTGTCGATACAAACCCATCATGAAAGTTAATTGTAAATAATCCACTAACAATTGGAAAATTAAAGTTATAATCGCCTGCACACTATTTTATTTCTCACGCTTGAATTACAACCTTAGTCGAAAGTGTTTATGAATAAACAAATCATTTGCATGGTAAAGCTCAAGCACAAATCACTGTGTATTTTAAGCTCCTCCCACGACCAAGCAAAAGGTCCACACTCTTTGTATTTCCTTTTCCTTTTGTGCAGTTCTCCTGTGGAGTAGATATTGATACTCATATTGAACCATGTAAATCTCTATTATTCTTCATTTATTTCTATGGCTACTTCGCATTGATATAATTGCAAGATCCAATAGCATTTTCATTTTACATTACATTACAACAGCATAGCCCTAAATTCTCGGCAGCTTTCTAGTCATTACTAGCAATTATTTTATGTACTTACATCTTTTTAGTGCTTGTAACATCTTTATGTAACATGCCAAAGAAAAAGAAGATCATGCCTAGGCACGCATGGCAAGACCAGTGCCCCATGTCCGGCATCATTAATCCGCGCTGAGAAACAAGATTCCCTACACAATCACGGAGTGGATGCTTTACATAAAATGATGCAAAATTAGTTCGATCTTCTGTGCCAAATCTGAGAGAATCTGGACTACTATTGGCATGTATGAACTTTTGGGCATTCAAAGATCTCATTCCTTGCCACCGCCCTATGCCGAAATTGAAAAATGCGACACATGCTGATCTGGTCACGCGGTTTCAATTTCAGAACAAGGGTAACCTCAATATTTTTCTTTTCCCACCTCAAGGTTAATAAGCTAGATGGTCCCTTGATATAACAAGTTCTCCGTTCAGAATTCGACATTTGAAAGCAACAAGTCGAGCATCTATTTCTCTTTTTTTTTGGTCGGTTGATGTCCCGAGTCTTGTTAGCGTATAATCTAATAAATTTCCATTTTTTCGAACTCAATCGATGGCAGGCTCTCTGTTTTGAAATTAACCCTAAATGCGGGAGTTTCTTTCTTATAACCTAATCTTAAGAGATTAAATTGCGTAGTAGTGAAGTACTCCGCTTATCTTATCACATGTAGCGGCCATTGGATTAGTGGACACTTGACATGGCTTTGTGGTAAAGTTTAGACTTTGCATATACGCAATATTATTGATAAGATTGTATATTTTTCTTTTTTTATAATTATTTGCATAAGAGAAAATGTAATTTTGGATAAATGGGCATTCTTTAAATCAGCCATTTTTAGAAAGTACCCTCCATTGATCTTGTGGAGCTTAGTTAGACCCAGTTGAAACTCGAAAGTAATTCCTTGGAGAGCTGGAATTATTCTTGCGAAAGCAACCGTGGTTCTGAAAACATATAGTTGCTAGTCTCCTAACAAGATCTTCATGCTCACTAGCTATATAAAGTACTAACAGAAATGAGCCCTAATTACGCATTCTAACTGCTAAGGCTAAAAATGATATAAAAAAAAATGAAGCAATTCTAAGCACTAAGCATCATAATAGGCATTAATTAGTTCTGTGGAGATAGGGCTTAGCCTCAACGGCATGTGGAGGCATCATTAGGGCGCTATTCAAAGGCAAGATGCATTACATTCATGAACAAATCTTACTCTAAATGATTGCACGGTCACTGTCCAAATATTATTAAAACTTATAAATTACAGGATCTTTGGGTCAGAGGATCTTAACTGCATTTTGCATTTACATATATAAATGTATATAATTCATTTTATTTAAATTTATTTTAACTCAAGTGTCCTTAGGGGCCTTTTCTTTAGGAGGAGAGGAAATGATTACTTGCTGAAATTTGCCAAGGCCTAGCTGGGCGGCTGTGGTGCGTCCACCTTCTTGTTATAGTAACTTCCAAAGGAATAATGCGCCCCTCTCTCAGTCTATTCCCTCCATAGGCTCCTCGAGTAGGGTCATTTGAGTCAAAGCCATCACAAATTCATGAAACAATCCTAACAAATTAATCTCACGTACCCTTTTTCTTATCCAAGAATATTCGAATGTTTCGACTCGATTACTATGATTATCTTGTTGGCTTACATGCTTATCCAACTGAAAAAAATTTGAAATTGTAGGTACTAATGGAAATTGTAATGGGTTTACAAGCTTATCAGACTGAAAAAAAGTTGAAATCGCAGGTACTAATGGAAGAATACACTTATGGCTATGGAAAAAAAATCTTGAATGAGACGTACAGATGGTTGAGAGGGATAAGAAGAGAGTAACATAACATAGTACATGCTTAAGAGAGTAATTCTAGAGGGAAAAAAGGGTAACGGGCTTCTACTTCTATAGTAACTTTTAACTAAATTAAGATTGAGATTAGATTATTCATGATGGGTAGTGAATAGATGGAATTTATTCTGGATTTTGCAAATCAATGTAGAGAAAAGTTGAATGATTAATTTGGTCTTTGGTTGATTGGACCCATACTAGGGATTTCACTGAAATATAAAAGTCGACTCGTGGAGATAAAGGGATTTGTAGATCCGCTATGATTTTTTCTTGTGAAATTTTAAAAAATTTTCCTTTCATAGAGAATACTTGATGTCAACTTATAGGCTTGTAGGTCTCATATTAGAATTCTCAAAGGGACATGAAATCTCTTAGGGGCCACCTATTGATAGATGTACTCACCCTTAATTATTCACTACATGTAAAGTCTGAGTATTTAAATGATTCTTCATTCATAAAAGAATATAATATTTATGTTAACTTACACAAGACCACTCTTTCGACGTGGATTTTATTGGCATATCAATAGTCAAAGCAAGTCTGAGAAGCAAAAATTTACTCTCATTTATCGGAGAATGAAAAATTTGATACAATGATAACAAGTCGCAAGGGATGGTTTGCTTTCCCAAAGACAATTGGGTAATTCAAATCAAGAATTTTCTTTTTTGGGTCTGTAATTCAAATCAAGAATTAATGGGGAATTTTTTATATTGTTTTTTCTATTAAATTACACAGGTACAATATGTCTTGAAGAAGGAACGAGCATTATTATCACATATGAAAAGACAATCCAAAAAACCATTTCCATCTATTAACCTAGCATGCAAGCACATGTACATAACATTCATAGTGCACTAACTAAGGAAATGAAATCAACATAACGCTGGAGACAGATGGATGATTATATGGCAATGGGAAGATAGAGTTTATCACTTAATCTTCTGAATCAGCATCTTATCCCGGACATAACCATTTGCCAAAAAACTAGATGGCTTTCTCTATATGGAGTTTCCTTCTTATATTTATTTCCAAACAAAAGAAAAAAACCCACATTGGATTGGAGGGGCATTGGACCACAAGCAAACAAAAATACAGCACAGAGATTTTACCATAATATGGAAAACTTGAAATGGCATGAACATAGGAGGATAGAGTTTGGGACATGTATGGCCTTACTCACGATTAAGACATGCGAAATCTGAACATATTCATGGCATAATCCACATGTTGCCCCTAATATCTCTCCCCCTCTCTCTCTCTCTCTCTCTCTCTCTCTATCTCTCTCAACCTCAACCTGTACTCATCCAACAACAGCAACAGCAACAAGCACTGTTCTTGAAATCAGGCCCACTACAAAAACCCCCTACATGACCACAAAACCTCTCCATGTCTGAAATCTAGCTCTCCCTTCTGAGATCTTATTTCCCTCAAAAAAAGCTTTTCCTTTAGAGATTTTCCCTGCCTACTCTCTCTCTCTCTCTCTCTCTCCCCACAATGGCTACTTCTGCTGCAACTCATCCGCTCCTCATGGCCGCAACCGAGCCCCCGCGGCTCGAAGTGACCACCAACGCTACCAACAATGGCATCGTTACTTCGGGGGCCGATCAGAACCGGCGAGAGCCGTCCAAGCCGAGGTCGAGGAGGACGGGCAAGACCCACCCGCCGAAGAAGCAGCCGCAGAGGGGCATGGGGGTGGCTCAGCTGGAGCGCCTGCGGCTCCAAGACCAGGAGCGCTGGACCAAGATGTCCGAAATTCCCCCTCAACCCTACACTCCTCCCTATTTTCTCCCCCACAGCAATCCCCAACGCCCCGGGTTCCCGTTCCCGGGCTCGCTCGACGCGGTCGGCTGCGTCCCTGTGCAGTACCGCACGCCGCCGACACATCTGCCGCCGGTCAGCACGGGGCTGGGGCTGGGGCTGGGGCTGGGGATGGGGAAGGGGTTTTTGGTCGAGAGGAAAAACGATGGCGGGGTTGATCATGGGAGGAAGGCGGGGGTGTCGGTTCGGGCACGGGTCATGTTCGATGCGTTCGGAGCCGGGGCTCCAGTGGGTCAAGGCGGGAGTAGTAAGGCCGTGGAGACCTCGAGAGAGCTCTCTTCAATTCCAAATGTCCAGAAGTGCGTGTCTGACCGTTGCGACGTTTGTCTCAAGGTGCGATCCCCATTTTCCACTTCCCTAAAGCATTTCAATCTTCTTCTTCTTCTTCTTCTTCTTTTTTTTTGTTGAGAGTGTTCTTGTGAAGAACTGATGTTATGGTTCTGGAGGGGTTTTATTTTAGGGCGAGTGGAGAGAACATGAGAGTACTAGTTACTGTTCCATTAGCTGATGAGTGAGTGATGATGAAACCCCTTTTGTCTTGTTAATCAGTCTTTAGTCTTGTTTTCTTCTTGGAGGCTATGGACCTTTTTGTCCCATCTTAAATGATGAAACGAAAAGACTGCTGAAAGATGTTCTTTTATATGTTCCTCAGCCCCAAGGCCAAGGCCTCTAGGCTAGGAAATGCTGCAGTGCCTTTTCATTTGTTTATCCTTTTCTTGTCTGTTTTCTATTGGGCTATGGTTTCACAGATCCCTTCTCTTTTTGCCTGCAGAAAAAGCGCATGGATTCGCGAAGTGCTGGGTTGTTCATTAACAGAGCCAGGGAAAACTGCCCAGAGAAAATGGGGGTCAGTGACTGCGATTTCCTCGGACTGAATCTGGAGATTCCGCCATCAAAAGCAGCTAGGACTCCCATTTACACCACTCACAATCTTGGTGATGATGATCAGGTAAATCACGGTCGACCATCGTTCTTTTCTGCGACACCGACTAGGGATTGATTGCTCTTTTTCTCGTTCTTTCCGGGGAATTTGTTGCAGAATGTGGAGGTGACGGCGATAAGGAGGAGGGTGAACGTATGGGGCGGTGGGGTTTCCATGGAATACGAATTTTTTCCAGGAAAAAGTGGGAGGAGCACTTGGACCGAGGGCCGGAACTTTCCTGCAGGAGGAGAAGTCGCTGCTGATGCTGATGCTTCTGAAGATGGTGGTGGTGAAGCTTCTAATTCCATCGATTTATCACTCAAGCTTTCTTGCTAAGCAAAACCCAAGAAAGAAAAAACAAGAACAGAAGAGAGAGAATCTGCCCCTCTCTCTTTCTCTCTGTGTATAGTTTCTGTTGTCTCTCTCACTTACACAATTGTGTGTAGTTGCATGTGACCCAGAACACAAAGATCAGCCTTTTGGTTCCTATCTTGTTGTTGAACTAACGTCTCCCTCACCAAAATAGTGCAGCACAATCACTGATCATTGTTTGCTCTGCTGACCTCTCTCTCTCTCTCTCTCTCTTCGGGAGATTGCATCATTTTTTCATATTCGAGTGTTTAATGGCGTGTGTTTTGTCCTATGATATACCTAAACATGCCCCATGTACTTCCTATAACTCTACTGCTTGCTGCGCCGTATGTCCCAGTTTGATTAGAGGCTATCTAGTATCTAGTCCTATTTAATTCCTACATGATATATATCAAGATTTAGCCTGACGTTCAAGTTCATGAACCAACAGGGTGACAGACAAGTACTTCTGTTCTCTTTTTGTAAAAGAGAATTGTGGAAAAGGTTCCTTACGCTTTGAGATTTTGAAACATACACGGAGGATCCTGATTAAAACGACATTGGATAACTTTGGAGAAATGAGATTGTTTCAAATACAGAACATCACAAGACATGATGTTAGGTCTCTTGCATACTAGATTAAAATCATTGCCATCGAGATATTGTGACGAAAACAAAGTTGGTCGCCTTAGGCCAAGCGATAGTGACGGGAGCATGAATTTTGTCGCCCTTAAGGGACACCAATTGCAACGAAATGTAAATTTCTTGGCCATTACTGCACCTTATAGCCATGGAATATCAGCTTTGTTGTGTCAAAGCAGATTAGAAACAACCTCAGGCAACAAAAAGATCGATTTCATCTTGCTTGGATTGAGCAAAGGTGACGAAATCAAAATTTCATCATCTTGTTTCGTCACCATTGTTTAGTCCAAGCACGATGAAGTTTAAGCCTTGTTAGGTTAGAGTAGACCAGATCCGTCGAAGCGATTTGTCTCTATAGGTTATCTCTAATAATGACAAAAGCAGATTGCCATTGCAAATGTGGTCATGACTAAATGCTATGAAAGTAAATTTCGTCGCTGTTGCTTTGAGCAACAACGATGTTTCATTGCCTTTGATCTAAGCAAACTCAACGTAATGAATTCTTCGTCGCCTTTGATCAGATAAGGAAAAAAAACAAGCGTGAGGCAACGAATTCATCACTTCGTTGCGTCGGTATCCAAAATTGGGCCTTTTAGATTTCAACTCGGTTTCGATGTTAATGAAGCTTAGTATTTTCCAAGTATATGCGTAGATGATGATAAATTATGCAATTTGAAGATTTTTCTATGCCTATCTGAGTAATATATTTTGAAAATTTCGGACTATATAATGATAATATATCAAAAGTCATATTAAGGGTTCAAACATCGTAGAATATGATAAAGCGCTAACTCAATCATATAATTTAGATTTAAGGCAAAGTGAAATTACTCAATTCTAAAACCATGATGAAACCGTTTAAATTAAATGGTTAGTTTTTAAGTATTCTAAGTGTAGGGACGTGCACATGATTTGAGCTGACATTGAAGCTTGTGACTACTGGTCATGTTCCCAATCCATCTTCATTCATACTCTTTGGATGACTTACTTATTTTTCAATAGATTAAATTTGGAGTGGTCCATCACTCACTCAACACAACGCATATGAAAAATTAGAAATGTAAATCAAGGAAACACATTCAAAATCCGTAGGTTCTCGAATGATCAAAACATGCATTAGGAATCTAGCAACACAACTATATATAGTGTATTCCTAGTGTACAATTGATCCCCTCAAACACAGAAATGTACGGCGAATGTTATGGATAGTCTTTGTAATATGCGAGAGGTACCCATTCTCGAAAAATGTCTAACAATAGTCCATCCGCGTTTACTTAGAAACGTAGAATACTGAATCGGTTGCTTTTAATTATGAAGTCAATTTGTCGAGGGGACGATTCTAGCTACGCTATGAACAACAATCCTGAGCTATGTTATTGACAGATGATAAATATGATAATGAACATGCTGCTGCGTTCACACAAATGATGGATCTTAGAATAGAAAACTTTTGTCGAAAAAAGAACCCTAACATCCCTCTCTCTCTCTCTCTCTGTGCCTGCTGCAGTTGCAGGAGGCAAGCAAGAGAATTGCGAGGATTGCAGTTCTAGAGTATGTCTACATATTCTATGCGCTGAAACAAAGAAAACAGCATCTTGGCTTTTCCGTTTATGGGCATCCAGCAAGAAAACTTTCGCAGCGAGCGCTTTAAAGAGCGCGAGGGTGAAGAATTAATAACAGGAGGGAAGGACTGGGCTCGCATACCAGCTGAGACATAGATCAAGCGTACAAACACCACCCCCAGCACATTATATTGAATGAATAATGACTACAAAACGATCCTCTCTCTCTCTCTCTCTCTTTATAGCGACGCTGGTGCGTAGACAACGAGCAGTGAGGGTGGCAGAGGAGCAGGGAGATGTGTACGCAGAAGAGCACACACACAGAGCGCAGCAGAGAGAGGGAGAGGAGCAGTACACATCTGCGATGTGCAAAAGAACATAAATATGCAGGTGATCCACACTGAGAGTGTCCGTGTACTGTGAGCCAGAGGGCCATGTTTGGCCTTCCTCTTCTTTTCCTCCTTCTCATTGGGTGCTCATTGATCACTGCTGCCTCAGGGGGCTTTGCTGATGATGCAGCAGCTTTTGCTTTTGCTCTCTTCTTCTTTTAGGGTTGGGTATATACCTCGAACCTCGTTCTCGGAAAGATTAATAAGGAAGGCGTCTTAGCTTTTGCTTGCTTACCCCAAGTTTTAGCTCGGTTTTTTTTTCTTTATTGGCTGGCATTGAGTTGCTTTCTTTCGCAAAAGAAATTCGGTGTCATGTGTCGGTCGCCCATGAAAGGAAAGTCGCGTACATGAAGGCTGAGTGATTGCAGAATAGATTTGGCAAAAATAAAAATAAAATAAAACTTATGCGATTCGTCTTGCGAAAGATAGAAAGTTTGGCATAATAAACGTGAACGGCAGGATTCGAACCTGCGCGGGCAGAGCCCACATGATTTCTAGTCATGCCCGATAACCACTCCGGCACGTCCACCTGATTGTGCTCTTTCTGCCAAGTTTACATATATCTTCGATAAATTTACGTAATAACTTTCCCCGCTGCGCAAGTCACAATGAGGCATAGACAAGAGCTATGTAACACCAACACGAAATGACGTGACACGCGACACGACACGACACGCCGACACGTCATTTCTTAGAAATAGAGAATTTCGACACGTTCCGACACGTTATATATTAATATATAAAAATGAATAAATAAATAAAAATAGCCTAGAATTAATTTACACGAAAAATATTAAATAATATCATTCATTATTTTAATTTGTTACAATAATACACAAAACTTAGAGGAAAAAACGTTGTTTAAAGAAAAATGCTGAAATGATATTTTTAAATTTATTTATTTATCATATATAGCATTTTTTATTACTTCTTTCATAGTAAAAGACTTTTTTTTTTTAAAAATAAAACAATTCTAAAAAAAACTGAAAAAATGACCCCATGCGTGTATATTTATAGCAATTTTATTACTTCTTTTATTACTTCTTTGTGTATATTTATATTTTGACCCCTCAAGTATTATAAATTTTTAAAATTGACCCCGTGCGTGTCAAAATCGCGTGTCGGAGCGTGTCGGAAAGAGTTGACCACGTGTCGGATTTTTCGACACTCGTTGACCGCGTGTCGGGACATGTCGGAGCGTGTCGGACACGACATGAAGGCTTCCGGAGAGTGTCCGTGCTACATAGGACAAGAGTAGAAAGTAAGGATGGTTGGTTTCAAGGTAATCTGATTATGATCTCGAAACCTAAAATCAGATTGCGCAGGATCGATTCATGGTTTGTGAAATTAGGAATCGACCCACCTAGCTTAAGAATTGGCAGTGTTTTCTTTACCTTTTTTTTTTTGCCTATTCCTTATAAGGAAAGAGTAGAAATGATTCAAAAGGAGAATAAAACAACTATCTCTATAAGGTAATTATGAGTGTAACTGGGGGTTTGCCGAATAAATTATAATACTTAGGGGTTGGTTTGGTTCGGTCTTGCCATTGGAACAAGGAATTGGACTAATTTTCGCATAAACCGTTTAGGAATCGGTTAATTCGATTTGATTCCAAATTTAACTCGGAATTGAAGCTCAAGCCTATTAAAGGGTTTCGATGTGAAACTTGTGTTGTGCCAAGGGGACTAATAAAGCTTATCTTCACATCAAAAATTAATAATAGCTAAATGGACTCCGGCCCTTACATGAGACGAAGCAAATGGACTCAACCAATATATCACAAGGCATTTGGGAAAGTAACATTTGGAGAAAATGTAAGCAAAATTTATAAACTTACAACTTTGCAAAATTTCCAAACTTACAACTTCCTCTCTCTCTCTCATCTAGATAACTACAAGTCTCGTACAAGCGATGTGAACCGTCGCAAAACATTTACATAACGTGCATTCTGGTTAAAATACATTTAAATTCGAAAAAAAAAAGTTTTACTATGATCAATTTATCTTTCCACGACACATGCCTCACATCTGTCAGTGTCCGCTTCACGCCGTAGCCCCAAGCGAATATTATATATCCATCTACTAAAGTAAAAAGATTCAGGGCCTGTTTGGCAACTTACCAAACAGTGCTAGATTCTGATTTTTTGTTCCCAGAATCAGTTTGGAACGAGAATCGCGTTTGGTAAACTTTTTGTTCCCGGGAACGATTTTGGACAAGATTTGAGAATAATTTTTTTTTGATTCTACGTTCGAGAATCGAAAAAGAATCAAAATGGTAAAACCCTTGTTATTCTCTTTCAACATCTCGGTTCCGTTCACCATCGCCCGCCGCCGTCGATCGGCCGGTCCGCCGCCGTCGGTCGCCCGTCACCGGGGGGCGGGTCCGGCGAGAGCTCGCCGGAGGCAAGCCTAGCCACCGGCGAGGCCAACTCCGCCACCACCGCGGCCGGGCGAGCCTCGCCGGCGGTAGGGCGAGCCTCGCCAACTGCCGGTGAGGCTCGCCTGGCCATCCCGGCGAGGCTCGGCCCCACCGGATCCCGGTTGCCGGCGAGGCTCGGCCCCACCCATCCCGCCACCGGCGAGGCTCGGCCGACGAAGGCCGACCTCGCCGAGGGTCAAGGCGACGCTCCGGTGAGTGTCACCGAGCCTCGTCGGCCGGTTGCCGGTTCGGCGGCGACCGGCCAAATGAAGAAGAAGAATAATAGGAAAAAGGGGAAAAAAGAAAAAAAAAAAAAAAGGAAAAAGAAAAGAAAAAAGTAAAAAAGTAAAGAAATTATATAAAATTTATTTAAAAATCAAAAGAAATTAATACTGAACGCACTTATTCAAACGCATTACATTCCCCTAATAAAAAAATTTGAATAGTTTCTAATCGCAAACGCGCTTTTTTACTCGCCAAAGATAACTCGGTACTTACAAGCGATGTGAATATAATAAAAAATAATCATTTCAGTCGAATCGGTTCAGTGTCCACTTCAACAGAAGCGTTATCAAACGCGCCTCAGTGTCACTCTGCCAAAAACCTCGTGTAACCCCATGTAGGGGGTTGCTAAACCTCCCTTCGCCATGCCTTGATCCACAAGCATATCATCGTGGGCTTGGGCTGCCGCCGCTGCCGTCCGTTTGTCCAGACAAATCGTCAAAGCATATTCTCCGCAGCAACAACACACTCCTCTCCCTTCTTTTCTCGTAATAAAAAGGAAAGAAAGACAAAAGACGGGCGGTGACGGAAACACGTAATCGAAAAGCCGAAGGAAAAACTCAGCACTTCGAGAAGAAACCAAAAGCCTCCTTCCTCCGCCCGACTACAATGCAGCAGCCGCCGCCCCACCCCCACCCCCACCACCACCACCACCACCCCCAATCCGACCCCTCCGCCGCCGCCGCCGACCACCCCCAGCTCCCCACCATCAAGATCCACCACCCCTCCTCCCCCGCCACCACCACTCCTCCGCCACCCCCACCGCCGGCGCCAACCGCAAGATCGGCGTCGCCGTCGACCTCTCCGACGAGAGCGCCTACGCCGTCCGCTGGGCCGTCCACCACTACCTCCGCCCCGGCGACGCCGTCATACTGCTCCACGTCAGCCCCACCTCCGTCCTCTTCGGCGCCGACTGGGGCCCCCTCCCCCACCTCCCCTCCTCCGCCTCCTCCGCCTCCGCCTCCCCCGATCACCCCCTCAACCCAAACCCTAACCCTAATCCTAACAACCCGGCCCGCCCCGAGGAGGTCCAGAAGTCCCAGGACGACTTCGACGCCTTCACCAGCGCCAAGGTCGCCGATCTCGCCAAGCCCTTGAAGGACGCCCAGATACCCTACAAGATCCACATAGTCAAGGACCACGACATGAAGGAGAGGCTCTGCTTGGAGGTCGAGAGGTTGGGCTTGAGCGCCGTGATCATGGGCAGCCGCGGGTTCGGCGCCGCCCGGCGGGGGAGCGACGGCAGGCTTGGGAGTGTCAGTGATTACTGCGTGCATCACTGCGTCTGTCCTGTTGTGGTGGTCAGATACCCCGATGAGAAAGACGGCGGGAATGGCGGCGATCCCATCGTCGCCGTGAATGAGGTCGCCGAGGAGGAGGACGAGGTGGCCGTGAGTGTGGCCAGACACGAGCAGAAGCAGAAAGGTTAAATTGCGAAATTCCGCATTTCTCGTGTTAATCGATCACGATGATGATGATGCTGATGCTGATATTTCCTGTTGAGATGAATCGCGACGGGCGTGGGGTTGTGTGCTTGTGTTTTATGTATAGCTTGAAAAAAAATTGCAGCTTGCACCTTTGCTGTCACTGTCGACTGAATAATGCTGTGTCCATCTCTTTTGATGTTTGCTTTTCTGTGATGTCGTCCTTGCACTGTTATCGGCTATCTTTCTTGCTTCCTGGTTTGAAGTTAAGTCAGAAAGGCTAGTGATGAGGTGTGTGCACCTGTTGATCGTTCTATTTAGCACGGATAGTTTGCTACTTTATGGATAGTGTTGTGTCCTGGAACTCCGGCAAGCTTAAATTATGTTGTTCGGGTGCTGCTTGTGCTTTGAAAAGGCCGCAGCTTGTATGCTATAGGAACTTTGGCTTTGATTGCGAATGCTCTCATGATGTTGATTCCTGTCCCCATGCTTTAAATAGGTTTTTTCTATGTGTTAGAGACAATTTCTCCACTGGAACTTTTCGAAGGTACAAAATTAATTGAGGTTCTGCACAATCCGAGCGGAGTTTTGATCCGTTCTTTAACTTATTTTGGTGCAATTTGGGGGTATTAGGGATTTTGAAATCTTTCTGCCTTGAGTAGAGACAAGAGATGCAGAGTCTAATATTTGAGGTAAAAGTAAGAAGATTGTTCTTTGCCAGACCAAAGTGAGGTTTTAGGTTTTTGCATTTTGAGTTTGATGTTTTCTCCGAGTCTATAAGTGAGCAATGTTAGACTAGCATGATGGCATATTTAATATTTTATATAGATAGCCTGACTTTTTATAGGAGAATGGAAGAGTCATCACTTGGACCTTATGATGTAATTGTGTGCTCTGTTCCAAGTGACGTGCATTTGCAGTTTATACTTACTAGCGTCTATTGATTTTTCATTTGATTAGTTCTTAAGAGTTTTTTGTTTGATTCTACTGAGAAAGTTCGTTTGTAGTCAGTTTCATCTCCTTGGTGAATATCTCTGATAAACCTTTTGAGCAGAGACAATTATTAACTTATTGTTGCGATAGATTGGTTTGGTGGACGAGAGTTTTAGTGGAAGGCCTTCGCATCCCTGCTATCTTGTTTGATTTTGGGTTTAGGACTTTTGATCCTTGCTTAAACTATACCGATTCATTCCCGTGATTATGTTTTTTCTTCCAATTAGTGGACCCTTTCCTTAAGGGGATTTGTGTTGGTTTAGAGATGAGGTCTTTGGTCTGCCAATTTTCATATAGGATGTGAAGAGCAACTCCTGGTGACTTATCTGGCAGAATTTGACTCACTAAGTTTTATTGTTCTGGGGAAAAACTATATAAGTTTCCAGTATATTTGTGCTTTAAATTCCTAAAAGATAATTTGAAACTTCAGAACCATCTATTTACACACCAGATACTTCTCTGTCAAATGTAAAATTTCAGGAAGTTTTAGATATCCTTCGTGCTGTCTAGCCTTATGGGATTTCTTTTAGGTTCTGCTGTGATTGTGTAGTCTTTATATTGTTGAAGTGCTTAAGTTGTCCACCTTAAATACTGTTAGAGCTATTCAAGGGGCCTGCTGGTCGGGCAAGAGAATATACCGGTTAATCACTGTAGCTGCCATCCATGCATCCTGCACTCAGCAGCATACATCATGCAAAGATAATTTGCTGCCTGAAGGGGCAGTGTGCTGCTGTTGCCACATGTCTAAGTTGCAACGGTGGAAGTTCTAGTTTCCTTGAGGAGTGGAGATGTCTACTAAAGAAGTAGTGAAGGTCAGGTCGCTAATTTCCTTAACCGACTGTTTTTGCCAAGTCTGGATGATAAATCCAGCTACGGAGTCATAAGGAACACCATGTAGTATATTCACATTTATATATCCTTATGTGCTGTTAACCAACTCAATAGGTTCCTCTTATTGAGAAGCTGCCATAGACCATAGTAATCTGTGTTTCCCATTTGGTGCCATTTGCAGTCATACTATCTGGGAAATCACAAGGAGAATTAAAAATTTTGTCTAATACACTAGCATCGTAAAGTTTATGTTGGTCTTTTTTCTTATTTAGGCCACGCTTCTTTTGAGCAAAACGGTATGAAGGCAGGTTCTATAAAATGTGTGGTTTTGTCCACTGGTGGTGTGTTATACTTGACTTGTTATGTTGGTTGCCATGCTACATAATTTCATCTCCAGCTATGAGACTTTGCTGAAACTGCAGTTTCTCTCTCTCGGTGTTTGAGTGTGGCTTCACTTTCTTTGCAACAAAAGTAGGTGAGTGGTAGGTGCTTTGGCTCCGAAGATGACGTGTGTAAAGAATTTCCTGATTATCTTGCTGGCGGTGCAATTTTACATGATTTACTGAGTGCTTGATTTGCTGGTTGGTCAAATGGGATTTGCTTTTAAGATTTGTTAGCTGTTCACATGACCGCTACTTGTAGTCCAATTCTCATGACTGACATCACTTTTTAACATGTAATGTTGCAGATGCTTAGCGTCAACCACTAGCGACGCTTGGATGACATATGTGCTGGTATGCTTCTTTAGATTGAACATCATACTTGCAGTTCCTTCTTTGGTTTTCTGGTTTGGCTATTTCTTTTAGACTCAGAGGTTACTGTAGTCTCACTTCACAACCTTTTATTGCTATTTGATGACCAATTTCATGCGATGATACAGGGGTCACAATCATGCCTGCAATTTAGATTTCACAAGCGGCTGAACTGTTTCTTCCGCCACTCTCCAATGGGATGTGATAGCTAATTATAAGAGCATAGCTGAACCGATGAGGAATTAAAGAATGAGATGAATCTTGCTGTGTAAACGGTGTAAAATTTGATTGCTCGCTTCTGGCCTTTGTTTTGTATGGACTTGGGAGTTTTGGATGAAGAACTAGTGTGCTTTTGAGGTTCAAGATAATGTTGTGTGGGGCGTCGGGGTGTTCGACCTATTTGTGATACAAACATTATATCGGTTTCTATGTTAAGAATTGTTTTCCCAACTAGCTCTATTTTTGGTTGCCAAGTTAAGGTAATTTGGGTTATTCCTTAAGATGCAAATTAGCGTATGCTGTTATTGCCTGAGACGTTGAATAAATTTTTTCAGATACTAGGCTAACTCGTGCAGAAACCAATTGGGCCGTGGACCTTTCTGGATAACTGGCTTGTGTCCCTCTATTACCTTTTGAACTCTCCATGTTTGACCTGAGGAATGCAAGAAGCTCTCAAAAGCCACTGGATTTCGAAAAATTCTTAAATGATCTTGGTGCATTTGATGTGTATGAACCCGCATGATCTAAGAGGTGACACATCGAGTAACCGATTGTCTTATGATTCTACGCAGACATATATTGTTGGAAGCCGTGTTGAAAAAATCATCGATTGATAAATGGTCTCGCGGTAGTCTTGCTTGCTTCTTCTTTCGACACCTTGAGCATGTTATCTTGTGATCTTTTGTGCCCTTCATTTCCTGGACAATTTATGCTCAAGCCAACATATCATGAGCGATGTGAATTAGAGGACTTCGAGCTCTCGCTTTACGTGTTAAGCGGTTACAGACTACAGTTAGGACAGCAGAATTTTGACAATATTTTGGGAATTCTTAAGGACGCGCTTGTCGGTTTTCAACAACTCTGGCTTTATTCAGCAAGAGGTGAATTTACATCTCGAGAAAGCGAACTTCGGTAACACGGTGATGTTGGAAAACGCTTGCAGGAATCTCGGACCGCTACTACTTTCTGCCGTTTCGGAAAGATTGTCAAAACTTATCTTTCATTTCACGGTGAGTTTCCGTCGGTCTCATGGATTTGGGCTCTAATGTACGCAAGTTTCCACTGCAGAGTCCAATCCAAGAAGTATCGTTGGCGAAGTCAAACCCGCTATTCCCGTCGTTTAAGCAAAAAAATAAAAAATAAATAAAAAAGAGAAGAGGAAAGGAATGCTTGGACTTAATCCGACAAGGGCGTGCGTTAGTTAGATACGTGCGGACGATAGTCAGATCATTGGTCCTAATTTCACAGCACATCCCTTTTGAAATTCTTCCAAGCTGCTTCGTCCGATGTGATGGACCATGACAAAGCGCCCGCTCATTCGCTTTTTATTTATTTATTTATTATTTTTCTTATTTTTGTTTTACAATTTTTACAATTTCGGTGACTAATGTAGATAAGCACGAATTTAACTCTAGACCATTAGTCTCATCCAGAGCTGTATTAGACGATAAACGAGACTAAAATTGCCTGCCTCCCCAAGAGGAGAATATCTTTCGGCCACGCGATTACTAAATCCCAGGATTGGATCCAAAGCGTGGGTGCAACGTTGACCGACGAAGAGAGAGAGAGAACCATCGTTATTTAATATTTTAAGAAATGACCATGTGGTTTCTCTATTCTTAAAATGAATTATTTGTCAAGCTCAAACGTTTCTCACGGAGAAGCTTTTGATTAGTTTCTTTCCAAGTCGAGTAACATGCACGGAGCAGCAAAAGTCATATTTTTCAATCTAGGACAACAACCATATTTAGCCTCGACCAATAGAAGGAGAAATAGCTCGGCACTGAACCACCAGAACACCCGCTGACATCGGAATTACTCGGCGCAGGCATGGAGCACATATCAATCAGTCAATCGGTTCACCGGCCGAAAACATAGAGATGCCTTGCTACTGGACCCACGGGCGTTGATTCATTCTTTTCTATTGTTGTAGAAAAGAATTAAAGATGTTCTAATCCGGCAATTGGTTCGACTTCTCCTCTTCCTCTAAGCTTTGGATATTAATTTTGCAGTTGGATCCTTCATTTAATCTCTTTCGCTCCTTTGCTCGGTAAAGAACTTGACCTGGAAAAACCCTCCATGGGGTTCGACCCATACCAGATGAGAGCATCCCGAAGTGGTTGCTCTTCTAAATTTATAGACTAAATCGCGGTCTTCCGAGCATTTCTTCATATAGACTTCTTCATAACACGAAGGGAAAAGGACAAGTAGATGAACTACAAACGAGGTTGACTTTTTTGTGAAAGAGGGGAAGAAGAAAATCAGCAAATTACAAAAACCCACTTCACGGCTCCAACCACAGCCACTGATCGCGTTGAATTGCCACTTCTTCATACCTTATCGTCACTTCTCTTGACCGGTGATTTCTAGCAACAATCATTATATCGAACGCTTCGTAGCAGGACGAGGGAGAAAGCAAAGCACACGAGATGGACTAGAACTCGATGAATTTAATGCACTTGCTGCGAAAGTAACAGGAAGAGAAGTCCTCCCTTGTTGTCAAGACATATAATTTATGTGTGTGGTCAGGAATTAGCAAGAGAGGGGTCATCAAACAACCGGACGCGGATTCGGTGGGGGCGGGATGGTCAATCGAATCAGGGGCTCCGCCGATACCCGCTCAGCCTGCAGATGCTGGAGACGGCCGCGGCGGCATTGGCTTCCGTGGCGGCGCTCCTTTGCAGCCTCTTCAGGGCGTTCATCAGCGACTCTGCTCCCGCACGTCCGCCGCTCGTCGCGATCGGATTCGTCTCGACGGCCGCCCTTCGCTGCTTCGTCGGCCTGGTTAACAAGGCCGAGGAAGAGGCCGCTTCCTCGTGATCTAATGTTCCCGAGTTCAATCCAGACGAGACGCAGCCGACTTCATCCTGCGATCCGGTCAAAAATTCACACAAAACTCAGCCACAGCTTCGTGCCTCAAGCATGTTGGTTCCATAATCTTTTTAACCGAAAAAACAAAGATAACACAGAAATTTTGCAAGAAATCGATCAATTTCGGAAGCATGTTTTGACTATATCCGAAGCTTCCGGGTGCTTGAAGTGTGATTGAAGCAGAGGACAATGATGCGGGAACAGAGATTAGGCGAAAGAAAAAATGAAGAGACATACGTCAGAGTCGAGATCTTCGCTTTGTCGCTGCCGCTTCATCCTCAATCCACCGCGGGCAATCGTTTCGGCGAAGAGCCCATCGCCTGCGACCGCGATAGACCTACTGGTAGATTCACCTTCGGTGCTCGAAGAAGCCGCCGGAGGCGGCGAATCGCACGACCACGGAACCACCTGATTCTCTCCGTCTTCTTCTTCCTCTTCATCGTCGATCTCCTCCTCCTCCTCCTCCTCCTCATCTTCGTCTTCGTCACCATAGTCATCGTCAACGAGCACCTCGTTCACGTCGTTGTCGTCGTAATCCTCCGCCTCCTCCTCGCCGCCCCCCGGAGCTCCGGGCCCCGCCTTCCGTCGCAGATCCGGCGGCAGCACTCGCACACCGAGACCGTGGGGCCGAGCTTCGGCCCCGAGGCCTTCCACGGGGTCGGGGACTGGCACACGTGGCAGAGGAGGGCCCGGGCGTGCTTCGCCACCAGGAAGTTGGCGCCGTGCACCTTCTCGTCGCAGCCCCAGCACAGGCTCGCCTGGTCCGACTCGCAGTGCATTGTCGCCCGCCGATCGCACAGCTCGCACCGCCTCTCCATTCCCCCTCCCTCCCTCCCTCCCTCTCGCTCCGCAACGCCCCCTTCCCTCGCCGGTTCCGACGCGCGCTCCGGCCCCGGCTCCGGCTCCGAACTCCTCTCGCCGCCGGCGATGGTGATGCTCGGTAGAAGACGAGGTTGAAGAAGATCGTAGAGGAAAGTTTTGCGCTGAGCTTCGACGGATTACGGGGAAAAGCGGACCTAAAATCCAGGGATTCTTCTACTGCTCCCGAGGGGCAGCTTCGTCATTTCAGGGGCGGCGGATGCGGGGCGGAAGGAGGAAAAAAAAAAAAAATCTTTTACCCGTCTCTCGCAATCCCTTGCCTGTCTTTCGAAAAACCAACCGACCGCGGAGAGTAGGGGGGGAGCTCTGATCGTGTGGAGGTGGGGCGCACCCAGTCTCCCCCGTCTCCACCACTATTTTCTCGCCTCGTGGCACGCGGGGTTGGACCCGGTTGACGGAGCGTGGGAACGGAGGGCGCGCGGATCCTTCACGCACGCGCTCGGGCGACCCCGAGCGGCTGGGCTCCCGCCACGTCGACCTCGGGAGCGCCACGTGTCTTCCGAAGGCGCAGGGAAATATCGCTCTTCGGTTCCGAATTAAAAGTGAGGGTTTGACGAGGAACAGAATGTTAGTGGATAAATGGATTCCCGGTTCAAGAGGAAACGTAAACGGCTTAAGACTTAAATTTGAATTTTCAGAGTGGCTTATTTCACTGAAAATATAAAATTAAGAAATTTTTTGATAAATAATCATTTAGTCACTTATAAATTATAATTTTTTATTAATAATGAAAACATTCTCTATTAATTAATATTTCTGTAGTTCGTCGAATTTATTAGAAGAAATTGACTCGCACAGCAAGAGAAAGAAAAGTAGGAATTGACTCGGAGGAAGGAGGTGGCTTCAAATCGTGGATGACAGCTAAATTCGGGGCGTAAATTGCAAAAAGATTTTTCCTCTGGAGGTTGAGATATTTTTCGAATTTTGAGGACGAGAAAAGAGTGAGGTGGAGAGCGAGTGCGGGGGTCGTACCCTGAAGATTCGCGGACTGCCTACGTGGAGGATCTGAGGCCACAATGGTCCGGGGGAGCCACGTGAAACCCACCTGGGCTGGATCGGCGCGCCTGACGTGTCTTTCGAGGCCCATCTCGCCTCGTTTATCCACACAACACCACGCCACCCCCCGGGGCCTAGCCCTTCGCGATCCAATTATTTTTCCCCGTCCTTTTTTTTCTTATAATATTCTGATTTTCATATATATTTTATTTAGCTTATCATCTGGAAGAATAGAAAAAGGATATTATAAGTTCGTAGACCCTGGACCGCATCATCGCAGAATGAGCACGGAATGCGAGCGGTGCTCGTGGATCGACTCGCCATACGTGGCAATGCGTACTAAATGTGACAATAGGTGACATTATCTCCGTACTAAATCCGTCAAAATAAGTCATAATCTCATTTCTCAACTTATATTTAAAAATTTGAATTGTTAGAGGAGTTATTTATAATTATATGATTCTCTTTTCATTTTTTTATTCTCACTCGATTTGTGCTTATTCAGTTATACTTTCATTTTAGTTTTGACATGAGTCATTAAATTTGAGTTAAACAGATGAATTTAGGTCGGATCATCATGTTTCTCGAAATTAGAAGGGCCTAACCATGCATATTTTAATCGGGGCTTGGAATGGATAAGGCGCGACTCTGGCAGTGTTGATTAAAGTTAACGAAGGAGATTAAGATACAACCCTTATCGTGAGGCTCGCGTGCCATCACCTGGCAGCTCTCCGCCCTTTACGTCCTTGGGGAAGCGCGATGATTGATGATGCGGTGGAGCGATGATGGGTGGGCCGGGGGCAGGGGAGGGTTGCGGGGAGAGAGAGAGCGAGAGAGAGAGAGAGAGGGAGGGATCCGATGACGTGGAGGCGCCCGCCCACGTGAACGAGTCCTACGTGGCAACGCGGGTTCGGACTCCGAGGGGATCCCGCAAGGAGGAGAGAGGGCGGGCGAACGGTGGCCACAAGGTCAGAATACGTGTAGATATGGGACAGAAAGATAGAGATAAAGATAGAGACAGAGAGAGAAATACTCATATAATTTGTGGAGGAGGCATAGAGAGAGAGAGAGAGAGAGAGAGAGAGAGAGAGAGAGTGAAGGTTTGGGGGGTTCTCTGCATGGAGACTGGAATCCGAAGAGCGAGGGTGAGGGAATGCGGGGTCGGGGGGGCGACGCTTTTCGACGAGTTGACGCGATCGTGGTCATGGGCGAGGGAAGCGGGGGGCCCGCGGGGCTGTCTTGTTGATCAGGTTTTTGATGTGAGGATTGATTGGAGTTTTGTGCATGCAAGGTTATGGAAAATGTGGACATTTCTTCTTTTTGACGGGGAGAACGGATTGGATGGAGAGAACGTGGACACGGGAGGCGGAGGGGGGACCCGGGGAGACGTGCGTGCTCTGCCGCTCGGATCGGTTGGTTTTTGTCCATGGGGGGCGCCCCAACCACCACCGTCGCTCCGCTCGAATGGGGCCCGTTTCGAATAGAAGAGGAGTGCGAATTCGAACTCTGCCCAACAATTTTGCTCCATTACTCGAGAAATGTGAATATTTTTAGGTTATGCGCATATCGGATGAAAACTCCTGAAATTTACACTCTCAATTATTCATGCATCCGCATTTTGAAGATTTGAGATTTGACGACATCATCCTATTAAGCCTCCATTTGTTTACTGAAAAGCGTTATATGTTTTTGACAAATGTTTTTCATGAAATCATTTTAAAAAAAAACGATAATTTTTTTTTTCAATTTTTGGCTAAAGTCTGAAATAAGATTGGAAAATATTGTTTGTCTTTAAAAATGAAAATAAATACAAATATATTCTTTTTACGTTAGTAACTTTGCGTATCGTTTGTTGTGGAACTAGACATGAGGATTGAGATCCTAGTCTAGCTTTGTTTAACCCCCAACACCAGGTAAGGCTACTTAGGTCGTGAGCAATAGCATAAGCACCACTCCTGCTTCCACAGTTGAAACCAAGAACGCAATGCTTGTGCACCACTTCTTAGTGCCCCAACTTGGGTCCCTGACGACCAAGCTCACGTCCTCGGCGACCAAGCTTTAGGTCCACTGAAGGCTGGGCCAAGGACCCTTATGCCAATGCTCGAGGCTTGGCCTCATCAGAACCAAGCCTAGCGTAGATAGGCAATGGCACCAAGGTCTCAAGCCTTGGCCTCGATGGACTTGGGCTTAAGTGCGGGGATCAAAGCATAGGCACTAAGTCTTGGGCCCGTCATTGATGGAACTAGGTACAAACGCTAGGGTGATGGGTCTCGACCTCAATGGACTCGAACACAAGCATAGGGATCTCGGGCCTAGGCGTTGGGGACCCGAGCACAATCATCAAGGTCTCAAGCTTGGGTTTAATGGACTCAACCCTAGTGTTGAGGCACTAGGCACGAGCACCACTTGGGCTCGGCCTCAATAGATCTAGGCTCGAGTGTTGAATACTTGGGCTTGACCTTAATGGACTCAACCACGGGCGGGCACCAACACCGCGAACTTGGTCTTGGGCATGAGGACTCAAGCATGGGCATCGGGGTTGCGGATTTGGCTTTAATGGATTTGGGCTTGGGTACCTAGTCATGGATGCTAGGGCCTTAGGAATGAGTTTTAGGGTTCCTAAGCCCTAATGCAAAGTTTCTAATCCAAATGCCAAAATCTAGTCATATATTTGAAAAACGATTTCTGAATTTTTAAAGAGAAAATCATTTTCCTACATTTAACATATATTTTCTATTAATAATCAAAAAAACATTTTCCATCGACTCATTTTTCAAAGCAATCCAAATGACGGAATATGAGATTTTTTTTTTTTTTTTTTTTTATAAACAGAGCCTCACTATCATTTTACTAGAAATACTACACATTTTTTGTGTTGGGCCCAATCTCACCTGTGTATGTGCGGGCGGGTGCATGACTCCATGAGCACACATGAAGGACACAGAGGCACAAGTTGAGCATCGACGACCGCTTCCGATGGGTTACAGATCCTAAATGGATTATGCCTTGCAGCGTGCCTAGCTTTTATCTAAATCCTAAATGAATCATATCTTGTAGCGTGTGTTGTTTCATGGGTCACTAGAGTTGGACAACTATCCATTTGACATCACCCATATCAAATCGAAGGTCATCATCATCATCTGGCCGATTCATCACAGCTACAAGATTTTCATTTCTTTGCATTTATGTCAAGGATTCACATAACGCGATGTAGCTTGGTCATGACATGACGTGACTTAGTAATCTAATCTCTCTTAGACTTTCGCATATACCTCTTTTCTTTTCTTTTCCTTTCCTTTTTTTTTTTTTCTGGCTAACTACGTCCATCGCCATATCTCTGTCTTGAACATAATTAGCAACCGATTAACTCACAACTTTACAAGAACCAATGTTCAAGTAGTGCATCGAAACAGTCATCAATCGTGCAGATCGCGATTAAGCTCTGTTTGATCGAATGGCTTCTCCGACAAGATGTGGCCGTCCGCATAGGCTTGACCATTTGAAGTTCTCTTGGACTTGGTGGCCCACGGCCCACAATCATATCATCCCAGTCTCCATTGATTCCTGGGTCTTCGCCTTTCATCCATTTACGTCCTCCGCCATTTCTTTTTCTCATAGAAATGCACAGATGTCACTAGGGAGCACCAGTGATTTTTCAGCTCTAATGACCCGTCCCCGCTTCACGTGGTCCAAACTAGTGAAATAGCACTCGGAGCGGTACTGCTTGGCGATGATTCTGTCCATCTGCGATGTGTGATGCATAATTCGATTCCTTCCCACCCATTTATCATCTATAAGGATGCCGATAGAGCTGCAAATTATCTGAACCCTCTCGCTTGGGTGACCACTTCCGATCCTTGTTGGATAAGCTTGGACTTTCTAGCCTTGAATCACCTCGTATAAGATAGTGACCATGAAGGGAGGGGCATTTTTCTCATGAACACATCACAATCGCTCTTCGATGATCTCATCTGAGGGGAAACTTGAGGGTGTTACCCCTACAAAGCCTACCTTAAAATAATTTTTATCAAGTGGTGCCAATTAACGTTTTGCTTTCCCCAAAATATGGGTACTTGTTATAACTCGCTTTTCTTTCATTATCGTTCGGCTTGTCAAATTTCAGTGCATCATACTAAGTATATGACTTGTAGGACGAAATCCTAGTTCAGCAACCCATTTTCGTGTCCTTTTTCTTATGAAAGCGCAGAAAAGACGCCAAGACGCCCAAGGTAATTATTTCAGCCGTGATATTCCCGCATAGTGTTGGGCAATAAACGATTAGTGCTGGGAGATAATTTCACTTTATAGAATATACTTAGGGCATTATTTTATTGAAGAGAATAGCAACATTGAACATTTAGATGTAATTTGAATGATCTAAGATAAAACTCTAAATTACAGATCAAATATTCATTTCTTTGTAGTATTTGGTGGCATCATTTTCATACTCGTCATAAGTAATTTTGTTGCATCTTGGTTGGCTTTTGAGTTATCGATACGAAATTGAATATGCATACGAGGGTCATACTTGAGAAATATCGGACTGATTTAGTTTATGGACGATGTGGTGGACATAGCCGATTATGGTGAAGAAACTGTGCGGGAACCTATGCCTTTTAGTTTTAGAGATAGCAAGTGTGGGCCCCAAATGTTTAAAATGTGATTGGTCTAGTCAGGCTTAGTGGTGACATGTTCAATCGTCTATGTGATGCTCACTGGACTTGAAGTTGACTCACTAAATCGTCGGGAAGCAAATCAGTTGAACCGCAAGAAAAATAACTGGGAATGAGAAAACAAACCAAGTACTTTTTCTCTGTTAAATTAAAGCAAATGTCGCCCAATATCATAAATCCTATATCAACCTTACCACTCATTACGCTCGTATTACATTGGCGGGAATCCAATACCTCAAAGACTTATAAATTTCTTACATAGAACTTAGAAGAATAGACTCGAGCATATAGAAGTTGTCAAGTCAACAACAATATGTGAGAGGATATATGTTAAATTAAGCATAGCCCCCTTCGAATAATTAATGTGGATGATTCTGTAATACTTTCATAACTTGATATTTAATTTTTTTTAATAATAAATACATATTAAATTTTACATTCTAATGAAGCATAGTCACCCTTTAGCAATATCTCGAGGATAAAGTATTAGGCTTTTATTGTCCGTCCCAACAATCCTTGTTGCTTTTTCTTCTTTCCATTGAAAATGAGAATGTAATTTTTTTTTTTTTTTTGGTAAATCAGGGTCACAAGTGTAGAAACCTGATTAGTTCCCTGAAGATCAATGAATCACTTTATAAAACTCATGAACTTGTTAAATCTGGGCCATTAACTTGTGCATGCAGCATTGAGATAGAACAATTTAGATAAAGATGGTGAGATTTAAACATCATCTCCAAGCTCCAAGGTAAAAATCCCCATAAGATAATTGACAGACTTTGAAGTTTGAACTCAATGGACCAACAAAATTATGAGCATGTTTTGTTGCATATCAAGACGAATGTTGCATTGAGAGTGTAAAGAATGACAACTGAATTAGCATCTAATTTTTTTTTCATAATTGGATTCAGTTAGTAAATGTGGCACGAGATGCAATTAAGTGTGAAATACAAATACGATTAGATGTAGAGAATGACAACATAACTAGATCACTACTTGTCACTAACACCCGATGGCCTCGATCACCTTCATCTGTAAGGAGTGACTCAGCCACTTAGGTAAGTTTCTTCTTCCCATCATGCACTCCACAATATATTCTCTCCTCTTAAATCTCTAACTTGTATATTGGAGCACCAATCGCGGTTAAAAACTCAGATGCCCTAACTCGTATTTGACGGTGTAGGTCCATCTCAAGGTGAGGGCTTCGATGAATTCCTCAAGACAGAATGGTGCATCTACAGGTGACAATTTTTACAAAGCTTATTCGGTGATTTTTTTTTTTTTTTGTGTGACAAATATGATAAATGGAAACCATTAATTTTTTAAAATGAATGAGAAGACCGAAATGTATTGACTTTTATTAATTATAAGATGGAAGTTTGAGCTTAAAGACTAATCCTGGGAAGATCAGTTCTCAGATCTACTTTTTCTAGTTGCGTGATCTTGAAAAAGAGGAAAAAGAAATCATGAGATTCTCCACCGCATGACCCCAGCACATAATAAAAGAGCTCACTACTAGCTTTGGGTAGGGTAGATCCCTCCAAAGATGAGTAAACCATAGTGCTTAATATTAAATGAAAGTCAAATACCAAATGCTAAAAAGTTAGAAAAAAGCAGAAGTAAAACTCACTTTCGAATATGTTGTTTTAAATTGATTTCTATGTAGATCGCCATTAAATTTCTTTCTCTTACCAAAAGAGACGGCCTTCAAAGAAGCAGCATACCCCATAATTCTAGTTCTATCATCAATCGAAAATCAAATATTCCAAAATCAAAATATACACATACACTTTCGGTCTGCGAAAGAGGCATAGAATTAACGAAGTCCAAGATTTCCCATGCTAAAATCTAAGTCCGAAAATATAGGATCAGGTCTTATCCTTCTTTTCTCATTTGATATCACTACAGGAATTGCCAATTTTATTGGCAGCAAGTTTGACAAAAAGCAATAAGGAAAGACTACTACATCATTATCGATATTAAATCCGTTTGTTTCATGAAAAATGAACAATTTAGAAAATATTTTTCTAAAAATGATCTCACATGTATCACTTGAAATAATTAATTGGTGAAAAATATTTTCATTATCGATAATAATTTAAATATAAATATATTTATGGACGATGAAAATATTTTTCATTTAGGTATTTGTGTAAGTGATATTTGTGATTATTTTAAAAAAAATATTTTTCAAAAAATTCATGCTTCACGAAACAAACGGTGCCTTATTTTTATTACTCAAATCATGACGTTATCTACCTCAGCTTGCACCCACTGCTTGGACCCGTCCATCAGCCCAGGGCTCAATCTGAACATAAGGATGCAAAACTCCAGCTGGTTCAGATTGCCATCCCCGTCCAGATCGCCCTCTCGCAGCATGCACACGAACTCCTCGTCGCCCATGTCCTGTAACCCTAGCAGGAAGCTGTTCCTCTTCAGGCTCTCGAACGTGATCAGCCCCTTCTCGCAGTCCATCAGGAGCTGGAACCCGTTGCAGAGCTCGCCGATGAAGCCCTCGGCCCCAAGCCTCACGATCATCGAGGGGAAGTAGTCCTCGAAGTCGACTGCGCTCATCGTGCTCTCGTGAGCGGCCATCGAATGAATATGTATGTTTACCAACGAAAGTGGTCAAGAATTTGGAGTTTTATGAAAGGCTCCGGTGTTCAAATTTACTCAAACGGACAAGGAAGAAAAGGGTCGTGTTGTGTTCTTGGGAAGAGTGGTGGCTGCGATCTCAGTTGGGGAGTGACGGTGTTGAGAGAGAGTAAGGGTTTTTAAATTAGTGAGAGAGAGAGAGAGAGAGAGAGAGAGAGAGAGAGAGAGAGATGGAATGTTCGCGGAAGGAGCCAGGGCCATTTGAAACCAAGGGATAGCAGGTACGAACAGAGGGACTGTGAACGGATTTAATGAAATCTAAGATTGAAAGGGGGAGCTTCGACCATCTTTCATTTTCTGGTTCAACTACCTTTATTTATTTATTTCCGATCTGTTGATCCGTGACGAGGCCTTCTCTTTCCCGGAAGCTGCATGACAGGGTTGAGTCGGATTTACTCTTCTGATGATGGAGCCCACGTCAGCTTTGGTGTTTTCAAGTGTACGGGAGAGGAGTTAATGCGCCTGCACTGAAACTCCGGGAGAGAGCCTGCTGATTTTGCATTTTCTTGGGTCTTTGATTGCCCAATTTATATGCAGTGAACTTATCATTCGAGGCTTTGTTTTTGGGTCTTAAGCTATCTAGTAAGATTGGGTTATGGAAATGGAAATTAATAATTAGGATCGTGTGCTAGGCAAGAAGAAATAATATCTGATGATTCATCACTACTTATATTGATTTCTGAAAAAGAAGAAAATCTGAAGAAAGTAAAGCAATTTTTTTGGCTATTAACTTGATATCCACGAGTAAACATAATCAAGAAGCATGCGGACATTTAAGGGAAGTAGTGTACAGCCATGTTGAGTAGTTGGAGCACCGCATGTATAGTATGCCGTTTGAAACATGATTTGTATTGTGTAATGAAGAAACTGTTTATGTATATGAATGAATCTCTTTATTAGTTGGAGTTCCACCTTACTCAAATGGAGTGAGCATGGATCTTGTGTGCATTCTATGACAACTTAATTGCTAAAACATATGAATGTAAATTTTTGGACACAATATCGGAACTTGGTTCAAGCCTTATAGAAATCTTACTTGGGAATAAAGTAAATATGAACCTTATGTTTGCTCTTACAAGTTTATAATTTTTGAATTGTAACATAGAATAGGCAAAGATCTTTAGCACCAGTTTAATAATAAAATTCACTCTTGCAATTAAATCTTAACTATTTTAAATTTTCTAAAGAACATGAACCAATTAGGAAAGCGAGAAATTAGTATATACAATTTTTATTTTCAAATGAAAGGTGTATCGTAGTAGAATTTTTCTTAAAAATGATCTCAAAAGTAAGAAATATCATTGTGAATGCGCCTATATGATATGAGATTCTTTGGGATCCTTGACTTAAATCACTATAATCATTTTCAACTTTTTTTTTAACATGATCACATGTCATGATCTCAGGGAAATCCCAATTATCTCTCTAGATTTGATAAATCTCTGCCCCACGCTGCATAATGCCAAAATAACATGGCCCAATCAAAGCCCTATCGTTACATTCAAGCCATCCAGTCTACAGATTCATGTCGTTCGTCAAGAACATACCACCAAATCAAACCGGTCCATGCATGCGGTTCTAGGTTTGGCTAGTTGAGGCCATGTTAGACATTATATTCGCTTAATACTGGGTTTCATCTTCGTTTTGGTCCATCGTGATGGTCTTGTATGATTCGTACCAGCCGTATCCTTCACTGTCCTTAGCACTTGCTTGTCGTAGTAGTACAAGCAAGATAGCCACTTGATGGATCGAAGACCTTGGCTTTTCGTGTTCCTAGTCTCTACCCTACCCATTTTATTCGTTAGACAATGAGCTATTTATTCATTGACTTATACTTACCATGAAGTGCTTATAGATATATTCGCTTGTCAATGTTGGTAGGTTATCATACCACATGAGTGACTCGTGCTGCCATTGATAGGTCAATGATCAATCATGACATAAAATTAAACCTCATCTTATGTGCATCTATAATTATTTAAGGAGTATAGCGATAAGTTTCATGTGGATCTCATAAAATCTGATGGTTCATATCAAATTCAGTACATATGGTAGGTTTATTGAACAATTTTTTGGCATGCATAAATTAAGTTCAAAGCAAATAAAAAAGGAAAATAGATGAATAATGATTGGTAACACCATGGCGACGCATGACAATAGAAAGTGTTTTGTACAAACTCATATTATTATTGATGTCGTGTCATTGGATATAATTAATAATAGTGGAAAAATAGGTACCGAGAAACTTGTGTTTGTTATAAGATTCCCAGCGACAACCAAAGCTTTTTCTCACATAAATGTTTATATATTGAGGAATTATAATATGAATGGATGGACGAGAAAGTCTGTGATGGATCTTTTCTTCTCTTTTTTTGGGTTTTGTGCTTCGATTTTCTTTTGAATAAGAGGGCGTGTGATGCTGAGAGCAATGTGAGCGAACATTTTCTCGTGGATCTTTTCAAGTATAAGTTCTCTGATAGAGGAAGTTTCTCTGCAGTTTCCTACAGCTAAAGTACATGCATATAAGCTTCTTGCATGCCTTTTTGGCAGTTCTAATTGTGCTCATTCATTTACAGAGCATCACAGGCACACAAGTTGTCAGTACTAACTATGCATTTCAATTGGAATTCGTGTTGTCCTTAACTTGAGAATGCATCCATCTAAAATCATGACGCATTCCTCTCCATCGTCCATGCAAAATGCCAGCCCTTTTCTTCACGTCCTCTCCTTTGAGAGATTGTCTAATCGGACCACATTAGCAGTAGCACATACATGGTGAGATCCTTAGGTACAGTCAGAGTCCTCTCATTTGAAAGATTGTCTAATCGGATCGCATTAGTAGTAGCATATCCATGGTGAAACCGTTAGGTACAGTGACCTTTAAGTTCCTCCCCCTACTTATTGGGGAATTCTTTCGTTGCATCCTTCATAAATAGAAGAATCCTTTGAATTACTATCATCAACTTGTCCATCCTTATCTTATTTTCCGGTGTAATTGACTGCAGCTCATTGGAGCATTCCTTTTTGACCCTTATCCACTTAGTTTCGCTAGCGTTCATGAGTACTTCCAGTTCTTTCATCACTTTCATGTTCGATATCATAGCATCTCCAATGCTCCATTGCAGTGCTGCCTTTTCTTTCAGAGCCCGTTGAGCTTCCAAGCTCATTCCCCCATCGACCACACCAGCCTCATGAATCTCCCAAGCAAAGTGCTCCCTGATGAGTAGACCTAATAGTATGGAATATAAGTAAGTAATTAACTTTCATTTTATGACTTGGATGCAGGAATTTGTATCAACTTAAAATTTCAATCTACAGTTATTTTGAAATAAGACCCAACACATGCGAACATATGCATATGTACATAGATTTATTATCAACATGTACATGAATTGGAGATTTATGAGCATGAGCTTTAATAGAAATTGGAGATGCACGTACTTCTCGCTTTCACATTCGGTAAGCATGGTGGGTTAGTGCGAGCTTCTACATACTTTTTATCAAATGTCTAAAAATCTGCAGCAAGCTGCTTTTTTGAGCAGAAATATTAACTGCATGTGGCGTGTCAAACCAATTCGTATTCCGTTGAAAATCCGCAATAAGAAATTGGGACTAAGTTTGAGTGGGTTCGGGGAGGCGGGCAGGGTTTGAGCAGAGACATTCCTTGCATGCATTCAGTTTCGCTAGCGTTGATGAGTACTTCCAGTTCTTTCACCACTTTCATGTTCGATATCATAGCATCTCAACTGTTTCATTGCATTGTTGTCTTCCCTTTCAGAGCCCGTTGAGCTTCCGAGCTCATTCCCCTATCGACCACACCAGCCTCATGAATCCCTCCAGCAGAGTGCTCTCTGATGAGCATACCTAATGGCATGTAATATAAATAAGTAATTAACTTTTCATTTTATGATTTGGATGTGGGAATTGGTACCAACTAAAAATTTTGACCTACAATTATTTTGAAATAAGACCCAACACATGCGAACATATGCATATATACATAGATTTATTATCAACATGTACATGAATTGGAGATTTGTGAGCATGAGTTTTAACAGAAATTGAGATACACGTACTTCTTGCTTTCACATTTGGTAGGCATGGCGGGTTAGTGCGAGCTTCTACGTACTTTTTACCAAATGTCTAAAAATCTGCAGCAAACTGCTTTTGAACAGAGACATTCACTGCATGTGGCGTGTTAAACTGATTCGTATTCTATTGAAAATCCGCAATAAGAAATCGGGATTGAGTTTGAGTGGGTTTGGGGAGGCGGGCAGGGTTTGAGCGGAGACATTCCTTGCATGCACTTAGTTTCGCTAGCGTTGATGAGTACTTCCAGTTCTTTTACCACTTTCATGTTCGATATCATAACATCTCCACTGCTCCATTGCATTGCTGCATTCCCTTTCAGAGCTCGTTGAGCTTCCGAGCTCATTCCCCCATCGACCACACTAGCCTCATGAATCCCCCGACAGAGTGCTCCATGATGAGCAGACCTAATAGCATGGAATATAAGTAGGTAATTAACTTTTCATTTTATGACTTGGATGTAGGAATTGGTACCAACTTAAAATTTCGACCTACAATTATTTTGAAATAAACCCAACACGTGCGAACATATGCATATATATATATAGATTTATTATCAACATGTACATGAATTAGAGATTTGTGAGCATGAGTTTTAACATAAATTGGAGATGCATGTACTTCTCCCTTTCACATTCGGTAGGCATGGCGGGTTAGTGAGAGCTTTTACGTATTTTTACCAAATGTCTCAAAATCTGCAGTAAGTTGTTTTTGAGTGTTGACACCTAAATTTTGGCGACCCATTTAGTCATTTATCGCATAAAATCAGAGATTAATTTTAACCCATAAAAAGATATAATTGCATAACATATGGTCATTAGGAGCATATTTCATTTAATTGCATATTTGTTGGGCCGGTGAATGGATGGATTTAAACTTTGGATAAGTGAATAATTCCTCCGCGGTGATTGGTATTACATTTACATGGGTGTCCTAAATTGTTAAAAGTTGATTATGAAATTTCCAGCACATTGGCATTGACATATTTGTGCATTTAAGGGAACGAATGCAAAGGAAGGACAACGTGTAAGCAGCCACCGATTCGTACATGGGGAAGCCCATACATGTGAAGGAAAATTATGCATTTGGCCGTGATTCGGTCAACGTGGGGGCAGAAATTGACCAATATTATTTTAAGAGGAAAGAATTTATGCATGATTCTCTGGTCCGATTCACACAATATGGGCAAATCGCGGAATATTTCAATATGAGCGTAACCCTTTGAGTATTCGCAGCGGCCGATTCTCGTGTTTGCAGGACGTGACTTGGGCTCAAAAGGAAAAGATATATTTGCGTAGCTAAAGGTACAAGTTCCGAAAGAAAAAAAATCAAAGGAATATATTTCAATTCATCCACAATACGAAAGCAGATCACCTTCTCTTCCTGGGGATCCCATGTAGTCTGGCATTTAAAAGGAAGAGCTCTCATGCAAGTTCTGGGGGGTCGGCACTAATATTCTAAAAGGCACGTTGAGAGATTTACACGTGAGAGAGAGAAAAAAGAAGGAACTCTCTCTGCCGAACAGGGAAGGCCACACATAATTGAAGACATGGCCATTGAGAGAGATACACATTGAGAAGAGAGAGTAGAAAAAGGTTTTTCTGGAGGTCTTTCACGGCCCGAAGTCGGTGGAAGCACGGAGAAGAAGAAACAAAAAGAAAAGAGGAAGTGAAGCTTTGAGACACCATTAGCGAGTGGAGATTTGTAGAGATTAAAATATTTGAATCGGGGGCATTATCTCTCGGCAATTCTCACATCTCGGAAGTCACTTCTCCAAGACCAACATCCACAGCACCGGTCCTCGCCAATTCCGCAGCTTTCCGGTGTCTCATCCGGCGCATCCTGCTTCTACCGCATTGATTCCAGCAAGACCACAGCGAGTCTCGATGGCCAGCCGCACTTCCACTAAGATGGCGCGGCCGCTGCTTCTCTTGACCCGTTGCCGGCCCTGCTAAAACAACAACGCTGCTGCCGTGAGACCACACATCGATCTGTTGTCCAGCTATTGCCTCGTTGACGCCGTCCCTGCCTTGCTGATTTGCTTCGAACCAAGAAGGCCCTGCACTATTCGATCCATTCACGAGCCACCGCCATGATCCCATGAATCGCTTCAGATTCATGCCTCCAATTTGAGTTTTCTTTTTATTTATTTTCTCTTGACTACCACTAACCAGGAAGAAAACTTTTAGGAGGCCGCACAATTCGATGGAGGGAACGTTGAGAGAAGAGATAGAGCGAAGGATCCAATAGAGAATAAAAATCGAAGTTCTTTTTGCTCTTTGGGTCCCAATTCTGAGATCGCTCCATCACCGCCTCCCGCGCCAACGAAGACGACGGAGAAGACCTCGTTGGATTACTTGAAAAGAAAGCCCACGACAATCAGATTTCGTGGCTCCCATTAAGGTCCCCTTGGCGATACTTGGAAATCAAAAAGGAATGATGAAAAAATATATATTGCTGAACCATAGCAAAAGTTGCAATCTCCACAGTTTGTAGCAAATTCGGACAATTTTGCAATGCTGGTCCACCTCTTTCTGACGCGTACACGTTGCTCAGCCGCGCCTGACAATTTTATTGTAGATTTTCCAGGTTCTCCTTGAACGTGCACCACAAGAAGCTAAGTTGAACTGAGGCCACGGAGCCCGCAATCTTCCTGAGCCGTTTTCAGGTCTCATAGAGCCCGTTCGGGATCCCATCGCGACAACAACAGCGGAGATCCTTTACCGTGGGCTCTCTTGGCGAGCGCTCCCGTCCCCACAGCTAACCGAGCGCCACCAAAATCCGGTCCCGACATCCAAGTCCGAGCTGTGAGTCTCGCCGAGCATTGCCATATGCGTCGCGAGTAACGTTCGGAGTCCAAATATGGAAGCCAATATTCGAATAGGTAAAAATTTTGTCTATTTGATTTCGAAAATTATGTTTCCTTATTTGATATATTCGTTGATGCACATTATTGAAATTTCCGATATGCTAAGCTATGTGAAATCTCGAGTAGCCTTCTAAATTAGGAAATCTTCCTAATTTCGCAACGTGCATATGATTGACGGTCCGATTTCATGCTCGAAATATGACCCGTAATCGTACGGAAAAATCGCCAATCCGATCTCACGCTCGAGATACGATTCGTGATTTTGTCTAAAATTGCCAATCCGATCTCATGTGCGAGATATGATTCGTCAATTTATTTCCAAAATTAAATGGACATGGATGATATTTTGCTGGATTTGTTGCCGTGTTGATGCCTTTATTTTGTTTGTTCCCATAAAAGAGAAAAAAAACATTTGAGTTAGATTAGATGCATCTTAGGATATTACTTGTTTTAGGGTTATTTTGCATGTCTAGAATAAGAGATTTATTTATTTCGAATTTCAAAAATTAAAAAAATCAAAATCAAATCAATTAATTTAGGTTGCTAGTTTTCTTTAAAACTTGGATTGCATGTTAATTATTTGCCAATCTTAATTTCGAATTTTTATCAAAAAAACAAAATGATCATGCATATGTCATGTAGAATAAATGCATTATTTGCCTGTCATTACATATTAGGATAAAATTTCATGTTTCATTTTAAGTTTAGATATTAGATAGATTGCATTTAGGATTATTTGGGTTAAGATAATATTTTAGTTTAAATTAGGATTTGGCTTAACCTAATTCCTAATGCAAATTAAATAGAATCTTAATCTAGTTAGATAATTTTCACATTTTTCCTAATTCCGAATTTCATGAAAAAATAAAAATAAAAAAATGTCTTAGAATAAATTAGTCCATTCTTTAGAATAAATTGCATGCTTATTAAAAAGAAAATCATGTGCACGTCATATAGAATTAGGTTCATACAATGCACGTCATTTAGTGATTTTTGTCAGTTCATTTAATTAGAAATTGCCCGTAATTAGAATTAGGTCATTAGATTAATTTAGATTGCATATTTAAGTGTTGCATTTCTTTAATTTCGATTCTCATGGAAACTACAAAAAAAATTATTTTTTAGAATAAATCCATCTCATGCTTCAGGATAGATTACATGCTTAGTTATGTCATATTGCTTAGGTCATATAGCTAAGTCATGTTGCCATGTCATATCATTTCATGTTAAATTAGTGGCATGCATTGCATATTGCATGATTTTCATTAATTAAATGAAAACAAAACAAAAATTGCGTGTTAATTAGAAATCATATTTAGGACTGCTGATGTGAATTCTAAACTAACATTGCAGATGCTTTCGTTGCTTTGAGGTAAGTCCTGCAATATTTAATTACTTTATTGGGTGTTAAATTGGTGGTTTGCGCACCTGCATGAGCACCTCACATGTTAGGGAATTAGTTTAAAATCAATCTAAATTGCTTGCCAAACATTTTTTCAAAAATAAAAGAAAAGGTACCGAAAGGGCGTTAGAAAAGTCTAGCGTAACCAAGTCCCCGTACTCCATAATCTCTGGTTTCGTAGAAGTAAAGTAAATCTCCCATTACTTTACTTGGGTTTCTAATCGACCCACCAAAAATAGATTAGTGGCGACTCCTGATTAAAAATCAATTGCATGTTATAAACTTGAACCTAAGTCGCGAATTGGTATGGGCTTGGGAGAGCCCGAGCCAAGTCTTCGAACTTAGTAATCCATTAACCTAAACTTTAGGATTGGTCCGAAAAAATTGGTCGCGACATTGAGTAGAGACATTCACTGCATGTGGCGTGTCAAATCGATTCGTATTCTGTTGAAAATCCGCAATAAGAAATTGAGACTAAGTTTGAGTGGGTTCGGGGAGGCGGGCAAGGTTTGAGTAGAGACATTCCTTGCACGGACTCAGTTTCGCTAGCATTGATGAGTACTTCTAGTTCTTTCATCACTTTCATGTTCGATATCATAGCATCTCCACTGCTTCATTGCATTACTGCCTTCCCTTTCAGAGATCGTTGAGCTTCTAAGCTCATTCCCCCATCGACTACATCGGCATCATGAATCTCCCAGCAGAGTGCTCCTTGATGAGCAGACCTAATAGCATGTAATATAAGTAAGTAATTAACTTTTTATTTTATGACTAGGATGCTGGAATTGGTACAAACTTAAAATTTCGATATACAATTATTTTGTACGTGCGAACATATGCATATGTACATAGATTTATTATTAACATGTACATGAATTGGAGATTTGTGAGTATGAGTTTTAACAGAAATTGGAGATATACGTACTTCTCGCTTTCACATTCAGTAGGCATGGTGGGTTCGTGCGAGCTTCTACGTACTTTTTACCAAATGTCTCAAAATCTACAGCTGCTTTTGAGCAGAGACATTCACTGCATGTGACGTGTTAAACCGATTCGTATTCTGTTGAAAATCCGCAATAAGAAATTGGGACTGAGTTTGAGCGGGTTCGAGGAGGCGGGTAGGGTTTGAGTAGAGACATGCCTTGCATGCGCTCAGTTTTGCTAGCTTTGATGAGTATTTCCAGTTCTTTCACCACTTTCTTATTCGATATCATAGCATCTCCATTGCTCCATTACATTGCTGTCTTCCCTTTCAAAGCCTTTTGAGCTTTCGAGCTCATTCCCCCATCGCCCACACCAGCCTCATGAATCCCCTAGCAGAGTACTCCCTGATGAGCAGACCTAATAGCATGTAATATAAGTAAGTAATTAACGTTTCATTTTATGACTTAGATGCCATAATTGATACCGATTTAAAATTTCGACTTACAGTTATTTTGAAATAAGACCTAACATGTGTGAACATATGCATATGTATATAGATTTATTATCAACATGTACATGAATTGGAGATTCGTGAGCATGAACTTTAATAGAAATTGGAGATCCACGTATTTCTTGCTTTCACATTCGGTAGGCATAGCGGGTTAGTGCGAGTTCTACGTACTTTTTACCAAATGTCTAAAAATCTGCAGCAAGCTACTTTTGAGCTACTTTTGAGCAGAGACATTCACTGCATGTGGCGTGTCAAACCGATTCGTATTTTGTTGAAAATCCGCAATAAGAAATTGGGACTAAGTTTGAGTGGGTTCGGGGAGGCGGGCAGAGTTTGAGCAGAGACATTCCTTGCATGCAGTACTTCTAGTTCTTTCACCACTTTCATGTTCAATATCATAGCATCTCCACTGCTCCATTGCATTGTTGCTTTCCCTTTCAGAGCCCGTTAAGCTTCCGAGCGTATTTCCTCATCGACCACACTAGCCTCATGAATCCCCCAGCAGAGTGCTCCCTGATGAGCAGACCTAATAATATGTAATATAAGTAAATAATTAATTTTTCATTTTATGACTTGGATGCAGGAATTGGTACCAACTTAAAATTTCGACATACAGTTATTTTGAAATAAGACCTAACACGTGCGAACATATGCATATGTACATAGATTTATTATCAACATGTACATGAATTGGAGATTTGTGAGCATGAGTTTTAATAGAAATTGGAGATGCACGTACTTCTTGCTTTCATATTCGGTAGGCATGGTGGGTTAGTGCAAGCTTCTACGTACTTTTTACCAAATGTGTTAAAATCTGCAGCAAGCTGCTTTTGAGAAGAGACATTCACTGCATGTGACGTATCAAACCGATTCGTATTCTATTGAAAATCCGTAATAAGAAATTGTGACTGAGTTTGAGTGGGTTCAAGGAGGCGGGCAAGGTTTGAGCAGAGACATTCATTGCATGCACTCAGTTTCGCTAGCGTTGATGAGTATTCTTTCACTACTTTCATGTTTGATATCATAGCATCTCCACTACTCTATTGCATTGCTGTTTTCCCCTTCAGAGCCCGTTGACCTTCTGAGCTCATTTCCCCATCGACCACACCAGCCTCATGAATCCCCCAGCAGAGTGCTCCCTGATGAGCAGATGTAATAGCATGGAATATAAGTAATTAATTAATTTTTCATTTTATGACTTGGATGTAGGAATTGGTACCAACTTAAAATTTCGACCTACATTTATTTTGAAATAAGACCCAACACGTGCGAACATATGCATATGTACATAGATTTATTATTAACATGTACATGAATTGAAGATTTATGAGCATAAGTTTTAACAGAAATTGGAGATGCACGTACTTCTCGCTTTCACATTCGGTAGGCATGGCGGGTTAGCGAGTTTCTACGTACTTTTTACCAAATGTCTTAAAATCTGTGGCAAGCTACTTTTGAGCAGAGACATTCACTGCATGTGGTATGTCAAATCGATTCACATTCTGTTGAAAATCTGCAATAAGAAATTGAGACTGAGTTTGAGTGGGTTCGGGAGGCGGATAGGGTTTGAGCAGAGACATTCTTTGCATACACTCAGTTTTGCTAGCGTTGATTAGTACTTTCAATTCTTTCACCACTTTTATGTTCGATATCATAGCATCTCCACTACTCCATTGCATTGTTGCATTCTCTTTCAGAGCCCGCTGAGCTTCCGAGCTCATTCCCTTATCGACCACACCAGCCTCATGAATCCCTCTAGCAAAGTGCTCCCTAATGAGCATACCTAATAGCATGAAATATAAGCAAGTAATTAACTTTTCATTTTATGACTTTGATGCAGGAATTGGTACCAACTTAAAATTTCGTCCTACTGTTATTTTAAAATAAGACCGAACACGTGTGAACATATGCATATGTACACAAATTTATTATCAAAATGTACATAAATTGGAGATTTGTGAGCATGAGTTTTAACAGAAATTGGAGATGCACGAACCTCTTGCTTTCACATTCATGGGCACGAGGCTTCTATGTACTTTTTACCAAATGTTTCAAAATCCGCAGCAAGCTAATTTTAGGCAGAGACATTCACTACATGTAGTGTGTCAACTCGATTCGTATTCTGTTGAAAATCCACAATAAGAAATTGAGTCTGAGTTTGAGTGTGTTCGGGGAGGCTTTGAGGTAGGGTTTGAGTAGAGACAATTCCTATATGCAGTATGTCAAACAAATTTGTATTCTCTGGAAAATAGTTAGCTACCTTTGTATGCGATGTCACAACATCTCCACTGCTCCAGCCCATCGCTGCCTTCATTTTTAGAGCCTGTCGAGTTTCTGAACTTATTCCCCCCATTGACCACCCCAGCCTATGAATCTCCCAGAGAGTACTCCATAATGAGCATGCATAATCGCATAGATTATAAGTAATTAATTAACTTTTCATTTTACGACTTGAATGCAGGAATTTATATCAATTTAAAATTTCGACTTACTAATATTTTGAAATAAGACCTGGCACGTGCGCACATATGCATGTGTACATAAATTTATTACTAAGATGTATATAAACTGGAGATTTGTGAGTATAAGTTTTAACACAAATTAGAGATGCACATACCTTTCTCTTTTACAATTGATGGGATCGGCGGGTTGGTGCAAGCTTCTATGTACTTTTTACCAAACGACTTAAAATTTGTCTCAAAATTTGCAGTAAGCTACTTTTGAGCATAGACATTCCCTGCATGCGGTGTCTCAAATTGATTCGTATTCTGTTGAAAATTTGCAAAAAGAAAATAAGACTGAGTTTTAGTGGGTTTGGGGAGCCCTTGGGCAGGGTTTGAGCAGAGACATTCTCTGCATGCAGTATATCAAACAAATTTGTATCATTTGGAAGATAGTTAACCACTTTTGTGTACAATGTCATAGTATTTCCACTGCTCCATCCCATTGCTGCCTTCCCTTTTAAAGGCCGTCGAGCTTCTGAACTTATTCCCCATCGACAACCCCAATCCCATGAATCTCTCTAGTAGAGTGCTCATTGATGAGCATGCCTAATCACATGGAATATAAGAAATTAATTAACTTTCCATTATATAATTTGGATGTAGGAATTTGTATTAATTTAAAATTTTGACCTACAGATATTTTAAAATAAGACCCAACACGTGTGCATATATGCATATTTACATGCATATTTACATAAACTTATTACCAAAATGTACATAAACTGAAAATTTATGAGCATGTGCTTTAATAGAAATTGGAATTGCATATACCTCTCACTTTCACATTTGGTGGGTACGGCGGATTAGTGCAAGCTTTTATGTACTTTTTACCAAACGTCTCAAAATTCACAGTAAGCTAGTTTGGGGCAAAGATATTCTTTGCATGTGGTGTGTCAAAATAATTTGTATTCTATTAAAAATCCACAATAAGAAGCTGAGACTGAGTTTGAGTGAGTTCGGGAAGGTTCTAAGGTAAGGTTTGAGTAGAGACATTTCGTGCATGCCGCGTGCAATTTGTATCTTCTAGAAGATAATTAATCACTTTTGTATGCGATGTCACAGTCTCTATTGCTCCATCCCATCGCTGCCTTTCATTTGAGAACCCGTTGAGCTTCAAAGCTCATTCTCTCATCGACCACCCCAACCACATGAATCTTCCTAGCAAAGTGCCTCTTGATGAGTAGGTAAAATCGCATGGAATATAAATTAATTAACTTTTCATTTTATGATTTGGATGTAGCAATTGGTATCAACTTAAAATTTCTACTTATAGATATTTTGAAATAAAACTCGACACTTGTGTACACATGCATATGTACGTAGATTTATTACCAAAATGTATATAAACTGGAGATTTGTGAGCATGAGCTTTAATAGAAATTGGAGTTGCACGTACCTCTCGCTTTCGCATTCGTTGGGCACAGCGGGTTGGTGCGAGCTTTTATGTATTTTTTACCAAACGTCTCAAAATTTGCAGTAAGTTGGTTTTGGACAAAGACATTCATTGCATACGGTGTGTCAAAACGATTCATTTTTTGTTGAAAATTTGCATTAAGAAACTAGGATTGAGTTTAACTTGACACGTGCGCACATATGAATATTTACATAGAATTATTACCAAAACGTACACAAACTGGAGATTTGTGAGCATGAGCTTTAACAGAATTTGAAGATGCATGTATTTCTCACTTTCGCTTTCGGTTGGCAAGGCGGGTTGGTGCAAGCATCTATGTATTTTTTACTAAATATCTCAAAATTCACACTAAGCTGGCTTCGGGCAGAAACATTCATTGCATGCGGGCATGTTAAATTGATTTTTATTCCGTTGAAAATTTGCAATAAGAAACTGAGACTTAGTTTGACCTAACACGTGCACACATATGAATATTTACATAGATTTATTTCAAAAATGTACAAAAACAAGAGATTTGTGAAGATGCACGTGCCTCTCGTTTTCGCATTCGGTTGATACGGTGGGTTGGTGCAAGCTTTTATGTACTTTTTACTAATTGTCTCAAAATCTGTAGCAAGTTGGTTTAGGGTAGAAACATTCACTGCATGCAGCGTGTCAAACTGATTCGTATTCTGTTGAAAATTCGGAATAAGAAATTGTGACTGAGTTTGAGTGGGTTTGGGGAGATCTTGGGGTAGGGTTTGAGCAGAGATATTCATTACATGTAGCGTGTCAAACAAATTTGTATCATTTGGAAGATAGTCAGCCATTTTTGTGTGTGATGTCACAACTGTCGCGACCTCCCCAAAGCGGGTTGAACCACTTAATGATTCGGCTAATGGATTGCTAAGCCTAGACTTAGCTCGAGCTCTCCCAAGCCCATACCAATTCGCAACTTATGGTTTAAGTTCTTAATATGCAAATGATTTTTATCATGGAGTCGCTACTAATCTATTTTTGGTAGGTCGATTAGAAACCCAATTAAAGTAATGGGAGAATTACTTTACTCCTACGAACCAGAGATTAAATGAGTTCGGGGAGTTGATTACGCTAGATTTCTCTAACGCCATTTCGGTACATTTTCTCTTTTATTTCAGAAAAATGTTTTGCAGACAGCTTGAATTGATTTTAGCCTAAAACACTAAAGTGATCATACGGGTGCACAAACATTAAAGATAACATTTGAAAGAAAAAAAAAACATTGCAGAATTAAACACCGTAAGGTAAGCAACTATTTTTTTTGGGTTTTCTCTTGTTTTAAAATGAAAACTCACCTAGATAACATGTACATGATATACTCTTTTTGGTATTTTTTTAATTGAAATTCGAAATAATTATTGAAAGTTGACTACCAAACTTGACAAGTTATCCTACTGAAGTTAGGAAATAATTTAGATTAAATCCCATTTTAATTCGGAAACTTAATTAAGTAGCCGTAACATGCATCCTAATATTTAAAAAAATCTAACGAGATAAATTCTAAACACGCGGTCCTAACCTATTTAAGAAACCATCCTAATTTTTCATGCAATCTGATTTTTTTTTTTATGTTTTCCAAAACAAGCATTTATCAAATATAAACATGATATCCAACAACTCAAGATATTTATCAAATGAAGGATTAAAATAATTGAAAAATAATCCGTTGTCTCATGGATTAAATTAACGATTATTTTATTCCTAAACATCACAACAGTCAAGAAAAATCAAAATAATTAAAAAATTAATCCGAAGTCTCTCGGATCAATTTAATAATTATAATGATTTTAAAGCCAAGATATCATCAAAATCCACATAATTAAAAAAAATGGTCCGAAATCTTATGGACCAAATTAGTAATTATAGTGATTTTTACCAATAATATCCTATTAGGTAATGCCTAAAGCCTCAATTAACAACAAACATTTCAGTTTATATAATAATATTGAGAAGAAATTTGGTTAAAGAAAACTACCTTATTTGGATCGGCGCCAAAGATTCACGAACGGTGGTTCGCGTCGGGAGTCGGGCCGTGGCGGTTGCAACGCAACAGCAGCTTTCCGGGCCGGCTCGACGAGGGCTTTGTGGGTGCAATTCTGGGCGCAGCAACTCGGAAGGAGAGCTGGTGGACTCGGTAGAGCGGCGAGCGGCCGGGTCGAGCCGTGAGCTTAGCACAACGGGGGGTCGTGGCTGGTGGTGCTTGACACAGCTTGTCGTCGCTGGTGTACCTGCAGGGAAGGAGCAGCAGCGTGTAGCTCGGGCCAGGCGAAGATGGAAGAGGCGCGGCGACGGGCGAGCGGAGGTGCGGTGACGGATAGGGCGCAGCGACGGGTGCCGCAGCTTGCGGGCGTGCCGGGCGGTGGCACGGCGTCAAAGGCGGAGGTGCAGAGGGACGGCGCGAGTTCGCGGGTGAGATGGAGCTTCGGCGGCTGGTGGAACGAAGATGGTGCGGGTTGCTGGCGTCGGGCGCGGGTTGCTGCAGGAGACGGATGAAGGTGCTGCGGTGGTGCGGCGACAAGCAGGTTGAGAGCTGCAACAGCAACGGTTTTCGGAGCTCCAGCGACCGCGAAACAGTAGCTGCGGTGACGGAGTTGCAGGTGTCGCTCGAAGCTTTGAGCTGCAAGGTGCGGGCGAGCGGAGGCGGTGCTTGGAGGAGGGTGCTCGCGGCGTCGCGGGTCTGCAGCAGTGTTGGCGGAGAAGGAGCAGCGTCGGGTCGTCGTGGGTTGGTGCACACAGCAGGCGAGGCGGTGCACGGCGGAGGTGGAGGCGCGACGGTGCGAGCGCGGGCCGCGAGGGGTCGACGGCAGAAGCCTCGCAAAAAAGAACAGTAACTGTTCTTTCTTCTCTCCTTTTTTTTGCTTTTCTTTTCTCTCGCTTCTCTTCTTTCAGTGTACTTTTTTATGTTTCTGTTCAGCTCTTGTACCTGATTTTTTTCTTTTTCTGACGGACTCTCTATCTTTTAATCTCCTCCTCCTTTCACTTCCCCCGACTTCATTTTTCTTGGTTCTCTTGACGAGCATCTCTTCCTTTTTAATCTCTTCCTTTCTCTCCACTCGTGTGTCTCTCTACGGGTTCTCTCTTTTTTAATAGCTCTCACAAAACCTCTTCAGTGAATTTTTCGTTCTTCTCGAGCTCCCCGCCTTTTAAGCCGAGGATCCTTGCTTATTTATAGGCAACAACCGACTTTAGTGTGAACATGTGACCAAGAAGCAGCCGTAACTTTTCCTTGTTGTTCACGCTCAGTTCTTTTTTTTTCCACCGATCTGCTCTCTTCAGCAAGGATAACATTATAAAAATGTTAGTCCATCTTCTTGCAGGCGTCTGTAGAATTTTCATGTCCCCAATTTAATGCGTGCATGTGCACGCATTAATGAGGGGGAAGAAAATGGACGTTGGATGGTTATTTCTTCTTCATACTTGGAGCTTCTTATACGGCTACTTGTCCCTCCCTTCTATAGGACTGCCGCAACTTTTGACTTTTCTTGCTTGTTACTTGCTTCTTTCTTCATCAAATTTTTCGTTGCTTCACTAGAGTTAACACCCACACTTGAGAGAATATATCATGGACTCATTTTGCTTATCTGAGGGTTCCTCTAGAATCTGCATGTTTGCGGAATTTGTGCATGCATACGCATGCATTAATGAGGGAGAGACAACGAACGTGCAAGAACTTCCTTCCTCATTTTTTGACTTTTGTCCTTTTGCGTGTTCAGATCAGCGGAGAGAGACCATCCTTTTTGTGCATATAATCGACCGCGAGCCCCTGCTTCTTGTTGCCTTTCTTAGTACTGATGCAAATGCGACTACATGAAATGTAATTTTACTATTTTTTAATTTTTTGTTTTTTTAGTTAATTACTAAATGATTAGGCAATATTTAGGTGTCAACAACAACATTTCCACTACTCCATTCCATTGCTGCCTTTCCTTTCAGAGCCCGTCGAGCTTCATAGCTCATTCTCCCATTGACCACCTCAGCTTTATGGATCTCCCCAGTGCTCACTGATGAGCATGCCTAATCGCATGGAATATAAGTAATTATATAATTTTTCATTTTATGACTTGAATGCATGATTTTATATCAACTTAAAATTTCGACCTACAGATATTTTAAAATACGATTCGATACGTGCGCACACATGCATATGTATGTAGATTTATTACCAAAATGTATGTAAACTGGAGATTTGTGAGCATAAGTTTTATCATAATTTGAGATGCACGAACCTCTCGCTTTCATATTCGGTGGGCATGGTGGGTTGGTGTGAGTTTCTATGTACTTTTTATCAAAAAACTTAAAACCAACATTAAACTGGTTTCGAGCATAGACATTTACTACATATGGCGTATCAAACCGATTCGTATCTGTTGAAAATCCACAATAAGAAACTAGGACTAGGTTTGAGTGGGTTCGAGAAGGCTCTAGGGTAGGGTTTGACTAGAGACATTTATTGCATGCAGCGTGTTAAACAAATTTGTATCATATGAAAGATGATCAACCATTTTTGTGTGCGATGTCACAGTATCTCCACTACTCCATCATATGCCTTTCGTTTGAGAGTTCATCGAGCTTCTGAGTATATTCCGTTATTGACCACCCCAGCCCCATGAATCTTCCTAGTAGGAGTGCTTCCTGATGAACAGGCCTAATCGTATGAAATATAACTAATTAATTAACTTTTCATTTTATGACTTGGATGTAGGAACTGATATTAACTTAAAATTTCGACTTACAAATATTTTGAAATAAGATCCGACATGTGCGTACATATACATATTTACATAGATTTATTATCAAAATGTACATAAACTAGAGATTTGTGAGCATGAGCTTTAACAAAAATTGGAATTGCACGTACCTCTCGCTTTCGCATTTGGTGGGCACGGTGGGTTGGTGCGAGATTTTATGTACTTTTTACCAAACGCCTCAAATTCGTAGTAAGCTGATTTCGAGCAGAGACATTTATTACATGTTGAGAGTGCTAGTATGAACAAAATAAAGGAGTTAGGAAGAGAATAAGAACACGAGATTTATAGTGGTTCGGCAATCCAAGCCTACGTCCACTCTCCCACGATAACAGCCTTCTTGGCTAGATTCCACTATGCAATCAACAAGAGATTACAACTCCGAGTGCAAACACTTAGTAGTAGATCACACTATCTCACTAAGTCACTCTCTTGGTATTTCTCTCACGATTACAAACGTTTAAGCTCTCAAGAGACAAGTATATGATCTAAAGTCGCTTAGACTTTGGAATTATAAATTCTACGCTCCGTCTCTTACTTGCTCATCGGTCCATGATCTCCTTAAATACTCCTCCACTTCCGAACTACCCGTTGGACAGCATCCCGGAGAATCGTCTTCCAATATACCCATTGGACAGCTCGTATCTTAGAAGATTTGGTAGCCGTTGAGTGACAAAGGTAAAATCCCAAATTGATTCCGATCGCCCATACAAACGAAATCTTGGTTTCCATAAGTAAAGCTTCTTCGTGTAGAAAGATCTTGTCTTCAATCAAATCAATCTTGATGTGGAATCCAAACCAGATCACTAGCCGTTGTATGATTGGGCTTGAGTTACGATTCATTGAATCTGGATGTAAAGTCTGATAGCCATAGACTTTACAATCTGAGTCTTTAGACTTTACAATCTGAGTCTTTAGACTTTACAATCTGAGTCTGTAGACTTTAAGGTCTGTCTTCTGGTTCAGCTTCAGCATAGAGTCTGTCTTCTGGTTCATCATTCACGTTCAGTATGTAATTAGTCGAGTGAACAGACTTCGATGTAGAACAGACTTTGACATTAAAGTCTGCAGTCTTCAGACTTTGAGTCTTGAGTCTAGCAGAGTCTTCGACTTTGATAATATCCTTTACATGTTCTATTATCTGCATGGTCTATTACTCAACCATCAAACATGTTAGTAGCCTTTGATTTATTTTGTCATCTTTAAAACATCATAAGGGATTTCCCTAACACATGTGGCGTGTCAAACCGATTCGTATTCTATTGAAAATCCGCAATATGAAATTGGGATTGAGTTTGAGTGTGTTTAGGGTGGCCTTAAGGCATGGTTTGAGCAGAGACATTATTTGCATGCAGCGTGTCAAATAAATTTATATCATTTGGAAAATAGTAATCCACTTTTGTGTGAGATGTCACAATATCCCCACAGCTCGATCCCATCGTTGTCTTCCATTTGAGAGCTCATTGAGGTTCTTAGCTCATTTCCCCATTGACCACCCTAGCCCCTTAAATCTTTCTAGTAGAATGCTCCCTAATGAGTAGGTCTAATCGTATGAAATATAAAAAATTAATTAATTTTTCATTTTATGACTTGAATGCAGAAATTTGTATTAACTTAAAATTTTGACCTATAGATATTTTGAAATAAGACCCGACATGTGCATACGTATGCATATTTACATAAATTTATTACCAAAATATACATAAATTGGAGATTTGTGAGCATGAGTTTTAATAGAGATTGAAATTGCATGTACCTCTCACTTTTGCATTTGGTGGGCACAGCGAGTTGGTGCGAGTTTTTATATACTTTTTACCAAACGTCTTAAAATCTACTATAAGCTAGTTTGGGGCAGAGACATTCACTGCATGCGCCGTGTCGAATTAATTTGTATTCTATTAAAAATCAACAATAAGAAATTAGGATTGAGTTTGAGTTGGTTCGGGAAGGTCCGAGCAGAGACATTCCGTGCATGCAATGTGTCAAATAAATTTGTATCTTCTGGAAGATAATTAGTCACTTTTGTGTGTGATGTCACAATATCTCCACTGCTTTAACCCATCGCTGCCTTCTATTCGAGAGCCCGTCGAGCTTCTGAGCTCATTCCCCTATCTACCACTCCAGCCCTATGAATCTCCCTAATAGAGTGTTCCCTGAAGAGCAGGCTTAATCACATGGAATTTAAGTAATTAATTAACTTTTTATTTTAAGACTTGGATGCGGGAGCTTGTATTAACTTAAAATTTTGACCTAAAAATATTTTAAAATAAAACTTGACACGTGTGCACATATGCATATTTATATAGATTTATTACCAAAATTTACATAAACAGGAGATTTGTGAGCATGGGTTTTAACAAATATTAGAGATGCACGTACCTCTCGTTTTGGCATTCGGTTGGAACGGCGGATTAATGCAAGATTCTATGTACTTTTTACCAAACATCTTAAAATCCGCAGCAAGCTGGTTTGGGGCAGAGACATTCATTACATGCGGTGTGTCAAATCGATTTGTATTTTATTGAAAATCCACAATAAGAAACTGGATTGAGTTTGAGTGAGTTCGGGAGGCCCTGGGCAGGGTTTCAATAGAGACATTCTTTGTATGGAGCATGTCAAACAAATTTGTATGCTTTGGAAGATAGTCAGCCACTTTTGCGTGCAATGTTATAGTATCTCCACTGCTCCATCCCATAATTGCGATCCCTTTCAGAGCTCGTCGAGTTTTTGAGCTCATTCCCCCATTAACCACCCCAACAGAGTGTTCCCTGATGAGCAGGCATAATCGCATGGAATATAAGTAATTAATTAACTTTTTATTTTAGAACTTGATACATGAATTTGTATCAACTTAAAATTTCGACCTACAGATATTTTGAAATAAGATTTGACATGTGCGTACACATGCATATGTACGTAGATTTATTACCAAAATGTATATACATTGGAGATTTGTGAACATGAGTTTTAATATAAATTGGAGTTATATGTACCTCTCACTTTCGTATTTGGTGGAGACGGTGGATTGGTGCAAGCTTTTATGTACTTATTACCAAACGTCTCAAAATCCGCAGCAAGCTGGTTTTGGGTAGAGACATTCATTGCATGCGGCGCGTCAAACCGATTCGTATTCCGTTGAAAATATGCAATAAAAAACTGGGCTTAGTTTGATTTGACACTTACGCACATATGAATATTTACATAGATTTATTACCAAAATGTACAAAAACAAGAGATTTGTGAGCATGAGTTTTTAATAGAAATTGGAGATGCACGTGCCTCTCGCTTTCACATTCGGTTGGCAAGGCGGGTTGGTGCGAGCTTTTATGTACTTTTTATCAAACGTCTCAAAATCCGTAGCAAGCTGGTTTCGAGCAGAGACATTAACTACATGAGGCGTGTCAAACCGATTTATATTTTGTTGAAAATTCGTAATAAAAAACTATGACTGAGTTTGAGTGGGTTTAAGGAGGCCTTAGGGCAGGGTTTAAGCAGAGATATTACTTGCATGCATCGTGTCAAACAAATTTGTATCATCTGCAAGATAATCAGTCACTTTAGTGTGCGTTGTCACAGTATCTTTATTGTTCCATTCCATCGCTGCCTTCCATTTGAGAGCCCATCGAGCTTTTGAGCTCATTCCCCCATCGACCATCTTAGTTTTATGAATCTTTCCAGTAGAATGCTTCCTGATGAGCATGACTAATCACATGAAATATAAGTAATCAATTAACCTTTCGTTTTATGACTGTGACGCAGGAACTGATATTAACTTAAAATTTCGACCTATAGATATTTTGAAATAAGACCTGACATGTGTGCACATATGCATATTTACATAAATTTATTACCAAAATGTACATAAACATGTGATTGGTGAGCATGAGCTTTAACAAAAATTGGAGATGCACGTACCTCTCGTTTTCGCATTCGGTTAGCACGGCGGGTTAGTGCGAGTTTCTATGTGCCAAACGTCTCAAAATCCGAAGCAAGTTAGTTTGGGGCAAAGACATTCACTACATGTGGCGTGTCAAACTGATCCGTATTATGTTGAAAATCCGTAATAAGAAACTAGACTGAGTTTGAGTGGGTTCGGGTAGGGGTGTGCATGGTCTGGGCGGGCGGTCCCCGACCTTGAACCGGAATCGACCGGTTCCGAAAAATGGGAACCGGGATCCACCCGGGAACCAGACTGTCGGTTCGGTTTCTCGGGTGGATCCATGGAGTCGATCTTGACTCGAAACAATTTTAGTTTTCAACATAGAACGGTCGGGTCTATGAGTTGGGAAAGTGGGGAGGAGGTCTATGGTAGGGTTTTCAACATAGAATGGTCGCGAAACAATTTTCCACGGTTGTGGCAGGTGGTAGCTGACGCGAGGGGGCGAATAGCAGTGGCGGAGGAGCAGCGGCGGTGGCATCGACGCTCGGGGAGGAATCAAAATGGCGATAGGATTAGGAGGAATTGAGGAAGAGACAAAAAGAGAGAGAACCGAAGACGAATGGAGTGAGGAGATGAGATCCAATTTAGGGTTTCTTTTAGTATTTTTTTTAAAATATAAAGGTTCCGGTCCGGTCCAGGTGGGCGGATCCGCCCATGGAACCGAGACCCGGATCCGCCCATGGAACCGAGACCTGGATCAGTACCCACCAGTTCCGAAAAATTGGAACTGAGAACCAGACCGGTTCCCTCAAGAACCGCCGGTTTTGGGCGGTTTCAGTCTGGTTCTAGGTGGTCTGGCGGTTCCCGGGTATTTTGCACACCCTTAGGTTCGGGGAGGCCCTAGGGCAAGGTTTGAGCATGGACATTTCGTACATGCAGCGTGTCAAACAAATTTGTATCATCTGGAAGATAATCAGCCACTTTTGTGTGCAATGTCATATTATCTCCACTGCTCCATTCCAATGTTGTCTTCCGTTTGAGAGCCTATCGAGCTTTTGAGCTCATTCCCCCATCGACCACCCCAGCACTAGGAATTTCCCAGAGTGCTCCGTGATGAGTAGGCCTAATCACATGGAATATAAGGGAGTTTGGTAACGATTATGTTCTAGGAAACAATTTTGATGAGAAATAATTTATTTATTTATTTTGTTTATGAGAACAATTTCTAAGTATAGGAACGTGCTTGGTAACTGCAAAAAATTATTTCGAGAATAGAAATGCATTTAGTAAACTTATATAATTTTGTTGTTGTTGTTGTTTTTTTTTTTTTTACTTAATTTTTCAATATCTTTATTATATATATTTTTTCATTTTTTCTTTCTTCCTCCTTTGTGGCTGGTCTTCGATGGCGGTCGGCAATTGGCTGGGTGAGGTCCGGTGAGCTCGCCAGAGCCTTGCCAGGCCACCGTTGAGCAATGCCGACCTAGCGGTGGCTCGGTGACCGGCCAAAAGGAAGAAGAAGGAAATAAAAGAGAAAAAAAAAAAAAGAGAGAGAAAAATTGAATTTTGAAATTATTTCCGAGAATAAGAACCTATTTTTTTTCACTTATTGTTTCTATTTCAAATCTATTCCCTAGAACAAAAAATAGATTATTTGTTACTGAGAACAAAATTTTTACCAAACATGTTTTTATTCTTTTTTTCATTCCCCGGAACAAAAGAACATAATTTTTTATTTTGAGGATCAGAAACAATTTTTAACAAACATATCTTAAGTAAGAAATTAACTTTTCATTTTATGACTTGGATATAGGAATTAGTACCAATTTAAAATTTTGACCTATAGATATTTTAAATTAAGACTCGACATGTGCACACATATGTATATGTACATAGATTTATTACCGAAATGCACATTAGCTGAAGATTTGTGAGCATGAGTTTTAACAGAAATTGGAGATATGTGTAGCTCTTGCTTTCGCATTGGTGGACACGGCGGGTTGATGCGAAATTTTATGTATTTTTTACCAAATGTCTCAAATCCGCAACAAGCTGGTTTTGGGTAGAGACATTTACTACATGCGCGCGTGTTAAACTAATTTGTATTCTGTTGAAAATCTACAGTAAGAAACTGAGACTGAGTTTGAGTGGGTTTAGGGAGTCCTTAGGGCAGGGTTTAAGCAGAGACATTCCCTGCATGTACCGTATCAAACAAATTTATATCATTTGGATAATAGTTGGCCAACAATCCATCTAGAGGGTCCTGTTGTATAGGCAGTAATGAACTTCCGCCAGCTTGATTTAGTCCCTTTGCAGAGACACCCTCTCCTGATTCCAATGCTCTCTGTGTACTTATATCCTCTAGAAGATAGGCAGCCAGTAAGTCCTGTTGCATAAGCGGTAATGAACTACCGCCTGTGCTTACACCCTGATGATTCGGTCCCAATGAACAACTTTATTACATATTGGATTGAGAATTTGAGCTCATTTGATTCACTTGAGATATTTTCATTTTTTCATTTCAGTAAAAACAAAGACAAACACAATTTCTATTTTCGATTATATATTTTCTTCAAAATGTGTTATCTGTAAAAGAATAATTTTCCAACTGGAATTAAAATTTCGAAAACATGGTTGGTTGTTTCGTTTTTGTACTAAAAATATGTTGAATTTATGAACACATACTTAGTCATTAATCTTTTTTCTCTTTCATGAAGTATTAGATTCTTTAATATCACTATACGATGACCAATGTAAAAAAACGTTGAGGATGAACAATATAAATTAAATTATTCTTTTTATCATTTCCAAAAAAAAAAAAAACGTTACTCTATATGGACGTCTCCAAGGTCAATAAGGGCGCGTTTGGTAACGATTCTGTTCCTGAGCCGATTCGATAAGAACCGATTCTTTTTGATTCTGTTCCTGAACCGATTCTGAGTAAAAACACGTGTTTGGTAACCGTTTGAAATTTTTTATTCTCGAATAGAATTGCGTTTTGGTACCGTATTAATTGATTCTGTTCCAAATTAATTTCTTTTGATTTTTAAATAAATTTTAAATAATTTCTTTTGATTTTTAAATAAATTTTAAATAATTTCTTTACTTTTTTACTTTTTTTTTTTTTCTTTTTCTTTTTCTTTTTTTTCCCATTTTTCCTATTCTTCTTCTTCTTCATTTGGCCGGTCGCCGGACCGGCGACACGCAGGGCCGCGACGCTCACCGGAGCGCCGCCGCCCTCGCGAGGTCGGCCTTCGTCGGCCGAGCCTCGGGCAAGCAGGGCGAGGCTCGCCCGGCCCAGCCGCGAGGCTCGGCCTCGCCCACTGGCGAGGCCGAGCCTCGCCGGCGTTGAGCCGGCCTCGCCCGGCCTCGGCGAGGCTGAGGCTTGGCCACCGGGCGGGGCGAGCGAGCCTCGCCGGGTGGCGGCGAGCCTCACCGGCACTGGCGAGGCTCGACCTCGCCCGTCTGGCGAGGCCGAGCCTCGCCCAGCCGCGAGGAGGCTCGCCCGGCCACCGGCGAGGCTTGCCCAGCCGTCGGTGGCCGGGTCCTGGCCGCCGGTCTTTGGGCGAGGCCGGCCCGGCCACCGGCGAGGCCGGGCCTTGCCGATCCGGCGAGGCCGAGCCTCGCCGGTGGCCGGGCTTGCCTCCGGCGAGCTCGCCGGACCTCGCCCCGGCTCGGGCGAGCCTCGCGATCTCGCCGACCGGGCGGCCGGCAGCGGACCGGCGGCGGGCGGCGGCGGCGGCGGCGGCAGGCGGCGGCGGACGGCGGCGGGCGATGGCGAATGGCAACCGAGATGATGAAAGAGAAGAACAAGGTTTTACCGTTTTGATTCTTTTTTCTGATTCTCGGACGAGAATCAAATTTTTTTTGATTCTCAAATCTTGTCCAAAATTGTTCCCTGAACAAAAATTTACCAAACGCGATTCTCGTCCCAAACCGATTCCGGGAACAAAAATCGGGAATCTGCACCGACTTTGGCAAGTTGCCAAACAGACCTAAGTTTCAAATATCAACGGTATTTCTTTTGAATCCCTCTAAGTTTCTTTAAGTTTGTTATAGCTGCAACAAGTGTATGAAGTAAACCCTAATTTTCCTTTTTTCCTCGATCTTAATCTCTCTTTCTTCACCTCCCACAATCGGAAGAAACTTCGACATATAACACCTTTCAGATTCAATGTCGGAGATTTGGAGTGAAGGGAAAGATTTTGCTCTTCTTAAAGGTCGGAGGTTGCAATCTCTTGCAACGGAACTGACGCTTGGAGGCGACGAAAGTTTGACGAACATATTCTTCAAGAACTGCCTCCTGTGTTTTCCAAGGAAGAAGCTTTGAAGATCCTCCCGACTCTAGCGTGATGGTGATCTAATGGCTGAGTCTATTCCCGAGTCAAGAACCTGAAGGACTACTTGTACAGCAAACATGTCCAGAATAGAGAGACCCATTCTAGGACTATGCCGAGCAACTGCCTGAAAATTGGTGGCGATGTAGACTCTACAGGAAGGATGGCAGCGAAAGCATCACTAGGATAAAGGCGCATTTCGCGGGAATGGTGTAGACTCTGCAGGAAGGATGTCAGCGAAAGCATAACTAGGATAAAGGCGCATTTCGAGGGAATTTGGAAAAATGGGTATTGGTCCCTGCGAGAAAGCCAATGAAAGGCTGAGATCTGCGGTGCTGGATGCATTACTATCAAGAGCGACATCACAGAGAGAATTGAAATAAGGAGAACATCCCTCTGTACATGGACTGAATCACTTGTTACCGCCTATGCAACTCTCCTAATTCCAATGCTCTTCATGTACTTGTATCCTCTAGAAGATAGGCAGCCAGTAAATCCTCCTGTTGCATAGGCGGTAATGAACTACCGCCTGTGCTTACACCTTGATGATTTAGTCCATATACAGAGGGACCCTCTCATGATTCCAATACTTTTTGTGAAACTATATGGAGCCACTCTCTCCTCCTGATGCCGTTGATAATAATGCATCCAACGTCACAGATCTTAGCTCTTCATTGCTTTCTCGTAGGAATCAATACCCATTTTCTGCATCTCGTGAAATGCGCTTTTATTCTAGTAACTCTTTCGCTGCCATCCTTTCCGCAGAGTCCACACCACCACTGATTTCCAAGTAGTTGCTTGGCATAATTCCAGAATGGATCTCTATTATGAATCTCTATTCTGAACATATTTGCCGTACAAGGTTCTTGACTCAGAAATAGACTCGGCTACTAAATTGCCGTCAAGTAGAGTTGGGAGGATCTTCGAAGCTTCTTCCTTGGAAAAAGGAGGAAGGCAGTTCAAGAATATGTTCGTCAGACTTTCGTTGCCTCTAAGTGCTGGTTTCGTTACAAGAGACTGTAACCTCCAACCTTCGAGGAGAGTAAATTCTTGCCCTTCACTCCAAAATTTCCAACTCCAAAATTTCCAGCGTCGACTAGATTTGAAAGGTGTGATATCGCCGAAGTTTCTTCTGATTGTGGGAGGAGAAGAAGGAAAGTGAGATGAAAGAGAGATTAGGAAATCGAGGAAAAAAAGAAAGATTATAATTTATTTCATACACTTGTTGCAGTTATGACAAACTTAAAGAAAGTTAGAGGATTCAAAAGAAACCATTATATTTGAAACTATATTTGAAACTAGATGTCCATTTAGACTCGTGTATTTTTGGAAACGACAAAAAAATATTTAATTTATTTTGTTTGTCCTCAATATTTTTTTACATTGTAAAGATATTAGAGAAAAAAATAATATTTAAGTATATGTTCATAAATTCAATAGTATAAAAACGAAACAACCAATCATGTTTTCGAAATTTTAATTCCAGTTGGAAATTATTCTTTTACATACAAAACACATTTTCAAGAAAATATAGAATCGAAAACAGAAATTGTGTTTGTTTTTGTTTTTACAAAAATGAAAATATCTTGGGTGAATTAAATGAGCTCTCCATTTTATTTTTAGATCTCTGGCAAACTTACTGAACAATAAAAAGGAAAAAACTTACATTTGCAATTAGAAAATGCAGAAACCATTTGGTAGGATATCACCCACTGAGGGTGCATTTGCTTTGCCTCGCTCGTCGCGATCGTCTTCGTCTCGATGCCGCCTCCGCTGCTTCGTGGATCTTGATGAGGAATGAAGAGACATACGTCAGAGCCGAGATCTTCACTTTGGCGCGTCCGCTTCATCCTCAATCCACCACGGGCAATCGTTTCGGCGAAGAGCCATCGCCTGCGACCGCGATAGACCTACTGGTAGATTCACCTTCGGTGCTCGAAGAAGCCGCCGGAGGCGGCGAATCGCACGACCACGGAACCACCTGATTCTCTCCATCTTCCTCTTCCTCTTCCTCCTCCTCCTCTTCATCGTCGACCTCTTCATCCACCTCCTCCTCATCTTCGTCTTCGTCACCATAGTCATCGTCATCCAGCACCTCGTTCACGTCGTTGTCGTCGTAATCCTCTGCCTCCTCCTCGCCGCCGCCAACGCCGCCGCCGCCGCCCCCGCCGCCCCCAGAGCTCCAGGCCCCGCCTTCCCGTCGCAGATCCGGCGGCAGCACTCGAACACCAAGACCGTGGGACCGAGCCTCGGCCCCGAGGCCTTCCTTCCACGGGGTCGGGGACTGGCACACGTGGCAGAGGAGGGCCCGGGCGTGCTTCGCCACCAGGAAGTTGGCGCCGTGCACCTTTTCGTCGCAGCCCCAGCACAGGCTCGCCTGGTCCGACTCGCAGTGCATCGTCGCCCGCCGATCGCACAGCTCGCACCGCCTCTCTATTCTCCCTCCCTCCCCTTCCGCTTCGAAACGCTCCCCTTGCCTCGCCGGTTCCGACGCGCTCTCCGGCTCCGAACTCCTCTCGCCGCCGGCGATGATGATGCTCGGCAGAGGACGAGGTTGAAGAAGATCGAAGAGGAAAGTTTTGCGCTGAGCTTCGACGGATTACGGGGAAAAGCGGACCTAAAATCCCGAAGGGCAGTTTCGTCATTTCGAGGGCGGCGGATGCGGGGCGGAAGGAGGAAAAAAAAATCTTTTACCCCTCTCTCGCAATCCCTTACCTGCCTTTCGGAAAACCAACCGACCGCGGAGAGGTGGGGGGAGCTCCGATCGTGTGGAGGTGGGGCGCACCAAGTCTCCCCGTCCTCCCCCGTCGCCGCCACTATTTTCTCGCCACATGGCACGCGGGCTTGGACCCGGTTGACGGAGCGTGGGAACGGAGGGTGCGCGGATCCTTCACGCGCACGCGCTCGCGCTCGGGGACCCAGAGCGGCTGGGCTCCCGCCACGTCGACCTCGGGAGCGCCACGTGTCTTCCGAAGGCGCAGGGAAATATCACTCTTTTTTCCGGATAAAAAGTGAGGGTGTGACGAGGAATAGAATGTTAGTGGATACATGGATTTCCAATTCAAGAGGAAACGTAAACCGCTTAAGACTTAAATTTGAATCTTCAGAGTTCAGAGTGGGCTTATTTCACTGAAAATATAAATTAAAATTTTTTTTTGGATAAATAATCATTTAAGTCACTGATGAATTATAAATTATTATTAATAATGAAAACATTCTCTATTAATTAATATTTCTGTAGTTCATCGAATTTATCAGAAGAAATTGACTCGCACAGCAAGAAAGGTAGGAATTGACTCTGAGGAAGGAGGTGGCTCCAAATCGTGGATGACAACTAAATTCGGGGCGTAAATTGCAAAAGATTTTTCCTCTGGAGGTTGAGATATATTTCAAATTTTGAGGACGAGAAAAGAGTGAGGTGGAGAGCGAGTGCGGCGGTCGTACCCTGAAGATTCGAGGATTGCATATATAGAGGATCTGAGGCCACAACGGTCCGGGGAGCCACGTGAAGCCCATGTGGGCTGGATCGACGCGCCCGACATGTCTTTCGGGGCCCATCTCGCCTCGTTTATCCACACCACACCAACCCACCCCCGGGCGCCCGGGCGCCTAGCCCTTCGCGATCCAATTATTTTTCCCCGTCCCTTTTTTATTATAATATTCTGATTTTCATATATATTTTTATAGAGCTTATCATATGGAAGGATGGAAAAGGATATTATAAGTTCGTATACGCTAGACCGCATCATTGTGGAATGGGCACCGAACGCTAGCAGTGCTCGTGGATCAACTCGCCATGCATGGCAATGCGTACTAAACATCATAGTACATAACATTATCTCCGTACTTAATCCATCAAAATAAGTCATAACCTTATTTCTTGACTTATGTCTAAGAAGTCGAGTTGTTAGACAGATTATTTATATTTATATGATTCTCTTTTCATTTTTTTTTATTCTCACTTGACTTGTGCTTATTTATCCACGTTCTCATTTTAGTTTGAACACGAGTCAATAAATTTGAGTTGAATGAGTGAATTTAGTTGGATCATTGCGCTTCCCAAAGGTAGATGGACCTACCATGCATATTTTAATCGGCGCTCGGAATGGATAAGGCGCGGCTCTCGCGGTGTTGATTAAACTTAACGAAGAGAGATTAAGATGCAAGCCTTATCGTGCGGCTCGCATGCGATCACTGGGCAGCTCTCCGCCCTTTACGTCCTTGGGGAAGCGCGATGATTGATATGATGCGGTGGAGCGATGATGGGCGGGCCGGGGGCAGGGGAGGGTTGCGGGGAGAGAGAGAGAGAGAGAGGGAGGGATCCGATGACGTGGAGGCGCCCGCCCACGTGAACGAGTCCTACGTGGCAACGCGGGTTCGGACTCCGAGGGGGATCCCGTAAGGAGGAGAGAGGGCGGGCGAACGGTGGCCACAAGGTCAGAATACGTGTAGATATGGGACGGACAGATAGAGATAAAGATAGAGACAGAGAGAGAGAGAAATACTCATAATTTGTGGAGGAGGCATAGAGAGAGAGTGAAGGTTTGGGGGTTCTCTGCATGGAGACTGGAATCCGAAGAGCGAGGGAGAAGGAAAGGCGGGGTCGGGGGGGCGACGCTTTTCGACGAGTTGACGCGATCGTGGTTATGGGCGGGGAAGCGGGGGCCCACGGGGCTGTCTTGTGGATCAGGGTTTTTGATGTGAGGATTGATTGGAGTTTTGTGCGTGCAAGGTTATGGAAAATGTGGACAATTTCTTCTTTTTGACGGGGGAGAACGGACGGATGGATGGAGAGAATGTGGACACGGGGGCGGAGGGGGACCCGAGGAGACGTGCATGCTCCGCTGCTCGGATCTGTTGTTTTTGTCCGTGGGGGGCGCCCGAACCACCACCGTCGCTCCACCCGAGTGGGGCCCGTTTCGACTTGGTTCTCCTCTGCTCGATGCGTATCTAGGATTAGAAGAGGAGCGCGAATTCGAATTCTGCCCAACAATTTTGCTCCATTGCTCGAGAAATGTGAATATTTTTAGGTTATGCGTGCAGCGGATGAAAACTCCTTAAATTTACGCTTTGCCAATAATTCATGCGTCCGCATTTTGAAGATTTGAGATTTGACGGCATCACCCTATTCTACGTTTTTTTTTTTTTGGTCGGTACCCTATTCTACGTTTGTTTAATGGAAAACATTATGTTTTTGACAAATGATTTCCATGAAATTATTTTTCAGAAAAGCAATATATATATTTTTTATTTGTGGCTAAAGTCTGAAATAGAATTGGAAAATATATTCCATCTTTAAAAATGAAAATCCAATTTGTCTTTTCTAAATACAAATATATTCCTTTGACGCTAGTAACTTGCATATGGACTGCTATGGAACTAAACAATGAGATTGAGATCCTGGTCTAGCCTTGTTTGACCTTGACACAGGGAATGCCACTTATGTCGTGAGCAAGAGCACAAGCACTGCTCCCACTTCCATAGCTGAAACCAAGGATGCAATGCTCGTGCATGACTTCTTAGTGCTCGGGCCCAGGTTCCCAACGACCAAGCCCACATCATCAGTGGCCAAGCTTGGGTCCATTGAGGTTGGGCCTATGACCCTTATGCCAATGTTCGAGGGTTGGCCTCATTGGAACCAACCCTAACCTTGATAGGCAATGGCACCAAGGTCTCAAGCCTTGGCCTCAATGGACTTGGGCTTAAGTGTAGGGATTGAAGCATAGGCTCTAAGTCTTGGGCTTGACCTTGATGGAACTGGGCACATGCACTAGGGTGATGGGTCTCAACCTTAGTGGACTCGGGCATAGGCATAGGGATCTCAGGCTTGCACGTTAGGGACTCGAGTACAAGCATTGGGGGTACCAAGCCTGGTTTTGATGGACTCAACCCCAGTGCTAGGGCATTGGGCACGAGCACCACTTGGGCCCAACCTCAATAGACCAAGGTTCAAGTGTTGAAGACTCGGGCTCAACCTTGATGGACTCAACCACGAGCGGGCACTAGCGCCGAGGACTTGGTCTTGGGTGTGAGGACTCAAGCATGGGCGTTGGGGTTGCAGATTTGGCCTCAATGAATTATGGCCTAGGCACCTGGCACTAAGAATGAGTTTTAGGGTTCCTGAATCCAAGTGCAAAGTTTCTAATTCAAACGCCAAAATCTAGTCATATATTTGAAAAATGATTTCTGATTTTTTAAAGAGGAAATCATTTTCCTGCATTTAAGCATATATTTTCTGTTAATAATCAAAAAAATATTTTCCGTTGACTCAATTTTCAAAGTGATCCAAATGACGGAATATGAGAAAATGTGATTTTGGGGAAATAAATAGAGTCTTGCTATCATTTTACTAGAAATACTCCATATTTTCTGTGTTAGTCCCAATCTCACCTGTGTATGTGCGGGCGCGTGGATGACTCCAAGAGCACACATGAAGGACGCAGAGGCACAAGTTGAGTATCGGCGACTGCTGCCGATGGATTACAGATTCTAAACTGATTATGCCTTGCAGCGTGCCTAGCTTGTAGTGTGCCTGGTTTCATGGGTCACTAGAGTTGGACAACCTCCATTCGACATCACCCATATCGAATCGAAGGTCATCATCATTTGGCCAATTCATCACAGCTACAAGATTTTCATCTCTTTTTGTTTATGTAAAGGATTCACATAACGTGATGTAGCTTAGTCAAGCCACAATGTGGCTTAGTCATCTCTTAGACTGTCGCATATATGCTTTTTCTTTTATTTTCCTTTTATTTTTTTTTTTTTTTTTTTTTTTTTTTTTTATGTGGCTAACTATATCCTTCGCCATACTCTGTCTTGAACATAATTAGCAACCGATTAACTCACAACTTTACAAGAACCATGGTGCAAGTAGTGCATCGAAACAGTCATCAATCGTGGAGATCACGATTAAGCTCTGCTCGATCGAATGGCTTCTCCGACAAGATGTGGCCGCCCGCATAGGCCTGACCATCTGAAGTTCTCTTGGACTTGAAGGCCCACGGCCCACAATCATATCATCCCAGTCTCCATTGATTCCTGGGTCTTCTCCTTTCATCCATTTTCGTCCTCCACCATTCCTTTTTCCCATAGAAATGCACAGATGTCACTAGGGAGCACCAGTGTTTTTTCAGCTCTAATGACCCGTCCCCGCTTCACGTGGTCTAAACTAGTGAAATAGCAGTCAGAACGGTATTGCTCGGCGATGACACTCTCCATCTGCGATGTGTGACGCATAATTCGATTCCTTCCCACCCATTTACCATCTATAAGGGTGCCGATAAAGCTACAAATTATTTGAAATCTCTCGTTCGGGTGATCACATCCGATCCTTGTTGGATAAGCTTGGACTTTTTGGTCTTAAATCACATCGTATAAGATAGTGACCATGGAGGGACGGGCATTTTTCTTATGAATCACATCACAAACCCTCTTCAATGATCTCATCTGAGGGAAACTTGAGGGTGTTTTAAAATAAATTAAACATCTTTTTTATCAAGTGGCGCAAAGTAATGTTTTGCTTTCCCCAAAACATGGTTATGTGTTATGACCCGTTTTTATTTTATTATCATTTGGCTTGTCAAATTTCAGTGCATCATACTAAGTATATGACTTGTAGGATGATGTCCTAGTTCAGCAACTCATTTTAGTGTCCTTTTTCTTATGAAAGCACCGAAAAGACACCCAAAGTAATTTTTTCAGCCACGATATTCTCGCATGGTGTTAGGCAATAAACGATTAGTGCTGGGAGATAATTTTACTCCATGGAATATATTAAAGGCATTATTTTATTGAAGAGAATAGCAACATGGAACGTTTAGATGTAGTTTGAACGATCTAAGATAAAACTCTAAAATACAGATCAAATATTCATCTCTTTGCAGTATTTAGTGGCATCTTTTTCGTACTCGTCATAAGTAATTTTATTGCATCTTGATTGGCTTTTGAGTTGTCGGTACGAAATTGAAGAGGCATACGAGTGTCATACTTGAGAAACATTGGATTGATTTAGTTTATAGACGATGTGGTAGGCATAACCGATTATGGTGTAGAAACTATGTGGGAACTTATGCCTTTTAGTTTTAGCGATAGCCAGTGTGGGCCACAAGTATTTAAAATGTGATTGCTCTAGTCAGGTTTAGTCGTGACATGTTCGATCGTCTGTGCGATGCTCACTATTCTTGAAGTTGACTTAACAAATTGTCGAGAATCAAATAAGTTTAACCGGGAGAAAAATAATTGGGAATGAGAAAACTGACCAAGTAATTTTTCTCTGTTAAATTAAAGCAAATGTCACCCAATATTATTAGTCCTATAGCAACCTTACAACTCATTATTCTTGTATCACATTGGTGAGAATCTAATGCCTCAAAAACCTACAAATGTCTTCCATACAACTTAGAAGAATAGACTCAAACATAGAAATTGTCGGGTTGTCAATAGCATTTGAGCGAATATATATTAAATGAAGCATAGTCCCCTTTGAATAATTAATGTGGACGAGATATTGAATTTTGTAATACTTTTATAACTCAAGCATGCCTGTATCACATTGATGAGAATCCAATGCCTCAAAAACCTATACATGTCTTCCATACAACTCAGAAGAATAGACTCAAGCATAAAAATTATCGGGTTGTCAACAGTATCTGAGCATATATATGTTAAATGAAGCATAGTCTTCCTTCAAATAATTAATGTGGACGAGATATTAACTTTTGTAATACTTTTATAACTCAATATTTAAATTTTTGAATAAATACAGATTAAATTTTACATTTAAATGAAGCATAGTCTCCCTTTAGCAATATTTCGAGGATAAGGTAATAGACTTTTATGGTCCGTCCCAACAATCCTTGTTGCTTTTTCTTCTTTCCACTGAAAATGAGAATGTTTTTTTTTTTTTTTTTTTTGGTAAATCAAGGCCACAAGTGTAGAAACCTGATTAGTTCCCTGGAGATCAATGAATCACTTTATAAAACTCATGAACTTGTTAATCCAGGCCATTAGCTTGTGCGTGCAGCATTGAGATCGAACAATTTAGATACAGATGGTGAGATTTAAACATCATCTCCAGGCTCCACGCTAAAAATCTTCATAAGATAATTGACAGACTTTGAAATTTGAACTCAATTAATCAACAAAATTATGAGCATGTTTTATTGCATATCAAGACGAATATTGCTTTGAGCGTCTAAAGAATCACAACAGAATTAGCATCTGACATTTTTTTTTTCATAATTGGATTCAATTAGTAAATATGGCGCCAGAAGCGATTAAATGTGAAATGCAAATACGATTAGATGTAGAGAATGACAACATTACTAGATCACTACTTGTCACTAACACCCGATGGCCTCGATCACCTTCATCTACAAGGAGTGACTCAGCCACGTAGGTAAGTTTCTTCTTCCCATCATGCACTCCACAATATATTCTCTCCTCTTAAATCTCTAAATTATACATCGGAGGGCCAATCGTGGTAACAAAATCAGACGCCCTAACTTGTATTTGACGGTGTAGGTCCCTATGAGGGCTTCGATGAATTCCTCGAGACAGGATGGTGCATCTACAAATGACAAATTTTACAAAGCTTGTCCGGTGAATCAATTTTTTTTTTTGACAAATATGATAAACGGAAACCATTAATTTTTTTTTAAATGAGTGAGAAGACCGAAGTGTATCGACTTTTACGAATTATAAGAATGAAGTTTGAGCTTAAAGACCAATCTTGGGAAGATCAGTTCTTAGATTTACTTTTCCTAGTTGCGTGATCTTGAAAAAGAGGAAAAAGAAATCATGAGATTCTCGACCGCATGACCCCAACACATAATAAAAGAACTCACGAATAGCTTCGGGTCGGGTAGATCCCTCCAAAGATGAGTAAACTATAAAAGAATTCAAAAATTTCATAGTGCTTAATATTAAATGAAAGTCAAATACCAAATGCTAAAAAGTTAGAAAAAAGCAGAAGTGAAACTCACTTTCGAATATGTTGTTTTAAATTGATTTCTATGTAGATCGCCCTTAAATTTCTTTCTCTTACCAAAAGAGGGCCTTCAAAGAAGCAGCATACCCCATAATTCTAGTTCTATCATCAATCGAAGATCAAATATTCCAAAATCAAAATATACACATACACTTTCGGTCCGCGAAAGAGGGATCAGGTCTTATTCTTCTTTGCTCATTCCATATCACTACAGGAATTGCCAATTTTATTGGCAGCAAGGTTGACAAAAAGCAATAAGGAGAGACTACTACATCATTATCGATATTAAGTCCGTTTGTTTCACGAAAAATGAATAATTTGAAAAATATTTTTTAAAAATGATCTCACCTGCGTCACTTAAAATAATTAACCGGTGAAAAATATTTTCATTATCGATAATAATCTAAATATAAATATATTTATGGAAGATGAAAATATTTTTCTTTTAGTTATTTGTGTAAGTGATATTTGTGATTATTTTCAAAAAAATTATTTTCCAAAAATTCATGCTCTTCGCGAAACAAACGGTGCCTTATTTTTATTACTCAAATCATGACGTTATCTACCTCAGCTTGCACCCACTGCTTGGACCCGTCCATCAGCCCAGGGCTCAATCTGAACATAAGGATGCAAAACTCCAGCTGGTTCAGATTGCCATCCCCGTCCAGATCGCCTTCTCGCAGCATGCACACGAACTCCTCGTCGCCCATGTCCTGTAACCCTAGCAGGAAGCTGTTCCTCTTCAGGCTCTCGAACGTGATCAGCCCCTTCTCGCAGTCCATCAGGAGCTGGAACCCGTTGCAGAGCTCGCCGATGAAGCCCTCGGCCCCGAGCCTCACGATCATCGAGGGGAAGTAGTCCTCGAAGTCGACTGCGCTCATCGTGCTCTCGTGAGCGGCCATCGAATGAATATGTATGTTTACCAACGAAAGTGGTCAAGAATTTGGAGTTTTATGAAAGGCTCTGGTGTTTGAATCTACTCAAACGGACAAGGAAGAAAAGGTCGTGTTGTGTTCTCGGGAAGAGTGGTGGCTGCGATCTCAGTTGGGGAGTGACGGTATTGAGAGAGAGTAAGGGTTTTTAAATTAGTTTGAGAGAGAGAGAGAGAGAGAGAGAGAGAGAGAGAGGAATGTTCGCGGAAGGAGCCAGGGCCATTTGAAACCAAGGTATAGCAGGTACGAACAGAGGGACTGTGAACGGATTTAATGAAATCTAAGATTGAAAGGGGGAGCTTCGACCATCTTTCATTTTCTGGTTCGCCTACTTTTATTTATTTATTTCCGATCCGTTGATCCGTGATGAGGCCTTCTCTTTCCTGGAAGCTGCATGGCAGGGTTAAGTCAGATTTACTCTTCCGATGATGCAGCCCACGTCAGCTTTGGTGGTATCAAGTGTACGGGAGAGGAGTTAATGCGCCCGCACTAAAACTCGCGGAGCGCGCCTGCTGCTTTTGCATTTTCTTGGGTCTTTGATTGCCCAGTTTATATGTAGTGAACTTATCATCCAGGGCTTTGTTTTTGGGTCTTAAGCTATGTAGTAAGATCGGGTTATGAAAATGGAAATTAATAATTAGGATCGTGTGCTAGGCGAGAAGAAATGATATCTGATAATTCATCACTACTTATATTGATTTCTGATAATATAAGAACATCTGAAGAAAGTAGTGCAATTTCTTTGGCTATTGACTTGATATCCACAAGTAAACATAATCAAGAAGCATGCAGACATTTAAGGGATGTAGTGTAGAGCCATGTTGAGTGGTTGGAGCGCCGCATGTATGTTATGCCGTTTGAAACATGATTTCCATTGTGTAATGAAGAAACTGTTTATGTATATGAATGGATAATGAATCTCTTTATTAGTTTGAGTTCCACCTTACTCAAATGGAGTGAGCATGGATCTTATGTGCATTTTATGACAACTTAATTGCTAAAACATATGAATGTAAATTTTTTGATACAGTGTCGGAACTTGGTTCAAGCCTTATAGAAATATTACTCGGAATAAAGTAAATATGAACCTTACCTATGTTTGCTCTTACAAATTTATAATTTTTGAATTGCAATGTCGAACAGGCAAGGATATTTAGAACCTGTTTAATAATAAAATTCACTATTGCTATTAAATCTTAACTATTTTAAATTTTACAAAGAACATGAACCAATTAGGAAAGTGAGAAATTAGTATATGCAATTTCTTTTTTTCAAATGAAAGGCGTATTGTAGCAGAATTTTTCTTAAAAATGATCTCAAAAGTAAGAAATATTATTGTGAATGAGCCTACATGATCTGAGATTCTTTGTGATCCTTGACTTAATCACTATAATCATTTTCAACTTTTTTTTTAACATGATCACATGTCATGATCTCAAGGGAAATCCCAATTATCTCTCTCTAGATTTGATAAATCTCTACCCTAAGCTCCATATTGCCAACATAACATGGCCCAATCAAAGTCCTAGTGTTACATTCAAGCCATCTTGTCTACAGATTCATGTCGTTCATCAAGAACAAACCACCAAATCAAACCGGTCCATGCATGCCGTTCTAAGTTCGGCTAGTTGAGGCCATGTTAGACATTGTATTCGCTAATTACTGGGTTTCATCTTCTTTTTGGTCCATCATGATGTTCCCATATCATTCGTACCAGCCGTGTCCTTCACTGTCCTTAGCACTCGCTTGTCGTAGTCATACAAGCAAGATAACCACTTGATGGATCGAAGACCTTGGCTTTTTGTGTTCCTAGTCTCTAGTCTACCCATTTCACTCGTTAGACAATGAGTTATTTATTCATTGGCTTATACTTACCATGAAGTGCTGATAGAAATATTCGCTTGTCAATGTCGGTAGGTTATCATGCCACATGAGTGACTCGTGCTGCTCATTGATAGGTCAATTATCAATCATGGCATGCAATTAAACCTCTTGTCGCTTTCCTTTATGTGCATCTATAATTATTTCAGGAGTGTAGCGATAAGTTTCATGTGGATCTCATAAGATCTGGCATTTCAGATCAAATTCAGTACATATGGTAGGTTTATTGAACAATTTTTTTAGCATGCATAAATTAAGTTCAAAGCAAATAAAAAAGGAAAATAGATGAATAATGACTGGCAACACCATGGCGAAGCATGACCATAAAATGTGTTTTGTATACACTCATATTATTATTGATGTCGTGTCATTGGATATAATTAATAATAGTGGAAAAATATGTACCAAGAAACTTGTGTTTGTTATAAGATTCCTAGCGACAATCAAAGCTTTTTTTCGCATAAATGTTTATATATTGAGGAATTATAATATAAATGGATGGACGAGAAAGTCCGCGATGGATCTTTTCTTTTCTTTTTTTTGGGTTTTGTGCTTCGATTTTTCTTTTGAATAAGAGGGCGCGTGATGCTGAGAGCAACGTGAGCGAACATTTTCTCGTGGATCTTTTCAAGTAGAAGTTCTCTGACAGAGGAAGTTTCTCTGCAGTTTCCTACAGCTAAAGTACATGCATATCAGCTTCTTGCATGCCTTTTTTGCAGTTGCTTCAAAAAAGTCGTTATGCTCCTGTGACAGATTCGTAGAAAGCCCCTTTATTTTAATCGACCTACCTTCGCAGAGCTTTCATCACTCTTTTAGATATGCATGAGAGAGAGAGATTCACTGCTCATTGCTCGTGCGAGGTGTGTTGTTGGGCAACGCATAGTTTTGATTCTGCATGCCCATCATGAGTGACAAAAGTTATTTTCCACAGTGATCCCTTTACAGAAGTGACTTCGAAATCAAGGCATATTTCACTTTTAAATTAGAAACTACCTATATGAATAAGTATTTTGATTTTGACTATTTATGTGTTCATCTAAACAAAGAGAAACAAAATAAATTTAATGATTTTATTTGCATTTCCTTATAGAATTACAATATATACTTTTGGCAATGATCTTAGAGAAAGCAAAGATTTTATTTTTGATAATGATTTCAAATCATATTTGATCTATTGATGCTTCAAAAATCCATATACAAGCTTATATGGTTTTGCCATCTATCATGTGCAAATATCGTTAGTCACCATTAACACTTCAAAAGTGATTTTCTTCTTTTTTTATCTCACTTTTCTTTTCTATGTACATGTGTGTGGTGCTCACGGGAATTGATCCCCGGACTTAGTACTCTTCAGCCCTACCCCATAATCCCTCTATCAGTACGGCCGCATGCCCATTGGCCAATTCAAAGTTTAATCTACAGAGAGCAAAAGTATGTGTATGTTGCTTTTAATTTTAACAACAATTGGACGAGTAGTAAAAAAAGATGGGACCCTTTCTATCCGATTAGGAAGGGTGAACCTTGTTCTATCTAGCAAAGAGTCTCATTGAAATCACGAGATATCACCTTAAATGCAACTCAACCATTTAGATATTTTTAAAACGATAACTCATAATTTAAGGCCCAATTGAGTCATATCTATATATTTAAGAGAATACAAATACATTTAGATAACTCTCATAGTTTCTCTTAAGAAACAAGATTTCTATGTCAAGCATAAAAATGGGAAAGAGTTGCTTAAAAGTTAGAAGCCAAGAAAAGTCAAATAAATCTGAGTTTATATCTTATTTAAATATATCGTACGATATCATATTTGATTGCATCCTCACTTTCTTTAAATCATTTATACAGTACTAATAATCAAATCATATGACAATCAAAGATTAAATTGTAAAATTATTTTCTCAATGTTTGTCAGTAATATAACATAGACAAATAATTCAAATGCACCAATTTCGATGTCAAATTATAAGTATTCATAGAACGGGTTCGAGCTGGGAGGGGCCCTTGATTGGTCTTTAAGTTTTTGCCAAAGTCGGTTGATCGTAAAAGAAATTTTCATGCAAATCTTTGGGCTGGATTGGAGGGGATTTTGACTCGGGCTCAATTGAGAAGTTCTAATTGTGCTCATTCATTTACAGAGCATCACAGGCGCAAGTAATCAAGTTGTCAGTACTAACTATGCATTTCAACTGGAATTCCTCTTGTCCTTAACTTTGGGAATGCATCCATCTAAAATCATGACGTATTTCTCTCCATCGTCCATGCAAAATGCCAGCCCTTTTCTTCACATCCTCTCCTTTGAGAGATTGTCTAATCGGATCACATGAACAGTAGCACATACATGGTGAAATCCTTAGGTACCATGAGAGTACTTTTTTTGAGAGATTGTTTAATCGGACCACATTAGCAGTAGCACATCCATGGTGAAATCCTCAGATACAGTTACCTAAGTTCCTCCCCCTACTTATAAGGGAGTTCTTTTGTTGCATCCTTCATAAAATAGAAGAATCCTTTAAATTACTATCATCAACTTGTCCATCTCTATTTTATTTTCCGGTGTAATTGATTGTAGCTTACTAGGCATTCCTCTTTGACCCTTCTCCACTTAGCTTCACCAACGTTGATGAGTATTTCCAGTTCTTTCACCACTTTCGTGTGTGATGTCATAGCATCTCTGCTCCATTCCATCGCTGCCTTCCCTTTTAGAGCCCATTGAGCTTCTGAGCTCATTCCTCCATTGACCACCCCAGTCTCAGCCCCATGAATCCCCTAGCAGAGTGCTCCCTGATAAGCATGCCTAATCGCATGGAATATAAGTAATAATTAATTTTTCATTTTATGACTTGGATGTAGGAATTGGTACCAACTTAAAATTTCGACTTACAAATATTTTAAAATAAGACCCGACACATGCGCACATAGCATATGTACATAGATTTATTACCAAAATGCTATGTACTAACTTAGAAGAATCTAGTATTGATAGAATGAGTTTGAGTTGGGTAGGCCTCGATTGGTCTCAAGTTTTTGCAAAAACCTATTGATTGTTAAAAAAAATTTCATGCAAATCTTTGGGTTGGATCGGATGGGATTTTGACTTGGGCTCAATTGGGCTGAGCTAGGCTTTTTCACTACATGCTCTCAGTTAAACCTGCACAAAATGTCATTAGAATTTTATGGCTACACTAGTTACTACTTTCTAAACCTGTGCGACAGGTCATCAAATCCGTGGTTTTTAGTTACCACTTTCTACTTGTGTGACCTTAGGATTTCTTCCATGGAGAGCCTTTCTCAGAGACAAGCTCTAAACTTGAAATATGTGTGAATGAGTTGACACAATGAGGAGAAGGAGACCTCTATATATAGAAGTACGAGACAAACCGTATCCGTAGATCTCTCTTCGATATAATAGAAGGGCGAGCCTTCGGATCTAGTATGGAGGCAGCTGGCGGCTGAGGGCTTAGATAGGTTTTTGCAAAAACATTGAGACCAATTGAGGGCCCTACCCAACTCAAACCCGTTCTATGAATATTAATAGCATTTTGGTAATAAATCGATGTATGCGCATGTGTTGGGGCTTATTTCAAAATATCCGTAGGTCGATATTTTTAATTGGTACCAATTCCTACATCCAATTCATAAAATGAAAAGTTAATTACTTACTTATATTCCATGCGATTAGGCCTGCTGATTAGGGAGCACTCTGCTGGGGGATTCATGGGGCTAGGACTGGGGTGGTCGATGGGGAGGCCTGCTGATCAAGGAGGCCTCTTTGCTGGGGGATTCATGGGGCTAGGATTGGGATGGTCGATGGGGGAATGAGCTCAGAAACTCAACGGGCTCTGAAAAGGAAGGCTGCGATGGAATGGAGCAATGGAGATTGTGACGTCACACACGACATGGTGAAAGAACTCATCAACGCTGGTGAAGCTGAGTGGAGAAGGGTCAAAGAGGAATGCTCCAGTAAGCTGCAATCAATTACATCGGAAAATAAGACAGAGATGGACAAGTTGATGATAGTAATTCAAAGGATTCTTCTATTTTCTAAAGGATGCAATGAAAGAACTCCCCAGATAAGTAGGGGGAGGAACTTAGGTCACTGTACCTGAGGATTTCACATGGATGTGCTACTGCTAATGTGGTCCGATTAGACAATTTCTCAAAGGAGAGTAGTACCTGAGGATTTCACATGTGCTACTAATGTGGTCCGATTAGATAATCTCTCAAAGGAGACGTGAAGAAAAAGGCTGAAGAAAAGGGCTGGCATTTTGACTTGGGCTGCAGTTAAACCTGCACAAAATGTCATTAGAATTTTATGGCTACATCATCAAATCCGTGATTTTTAGTTATCTCCAAAGAGCCTTTAGAGCCTTTCTCACACTCGACTCACATTTGGGATTTCTCTCACACTTGACTCACAATGATCTTTTAGAGAGAGAAATTCTGAATTTTTTTAGAGAGAGAAACTCTAAGCTCTGAACTTGAAATATAAGTGTGAATAGGTTGACACAATGAGGAGGATGAGACCTCTATTTATAAAAGTATAAGACAAACCATATCCGTAGATCTCTCTTCAATATAATGGTGGAGATCATATCTTCCCAAATATTATCTATCTGTATTTATTATATAATTGTACATTTACCATATCGCCCATCCACAAGAGTATTCTAGAATCTCAAGAAAACTCCCGTTAATGGTGGAGATCATATCTCCCAAACTGCCATCTATCCGTATTTATTACATAATTGTACATTTACCATATCGTCCGTCCGCAAGAGTATTCTAGAATCTCAAGAAAACTCCCGTTAACGGTGGAGATCGTATCTCCCAAACTGCCATCTATCCGTATTTATTACATAATTGTACATTTACCATATCATCCGTCCGCAAGAGTATTCTAGAATACTCAAGAAAACTCAGGGTTTGGGACACTAACCAAGGGTCGCTTGCTCCAAGGATGTGTCATGGCCGTCCCCTCTTTGATCAAGCTGTGACACTTGCTTCCTGTTGTGACCGTGACGGCTTGCTGCTTTCCTTGCACCCGGTTGACAACACAACTGCCGCTCTTTGCCTGGCCTAATCCGACGCTTGCTGAGTTGCTCTCTGCCCGTAATGAGTCCCTACCGGCAAACCCGACGCTGCACTTGCTCATTGTCGCACTTCCTGCTTCTTGACCGAGCGACATTGTTGCTGCCTCCCTATCCTGATCGTGACAACACCGCTCCATCTCACCGGCGAACCCACGACCGATGTGTTGTCCTGCCATGATTTGTCTCCATTGTCGGCAGCCCTTCTGTCGCCTTGACTTGTTTTGATTTGTAGAATTTACTGAAGAGCCTCGCTGAATCATCATCTGTCATGTTTGAATTTGGAAACTTATTCGTCCAATATCTTGAATTAGGTAATTATCTTATTCTATATCAATTTAAATATTCCGTGATCTAATTCGGTTGAGATTGTTATTGAATTTACAGATTTTAGTATTGCATACCAAGATTTTGAGGATATCTATTAAAATTAGGAGAATCTCCTAATTTAAACAATGTGTACATTAATGACAATCTGATTTCAACCCCGAAATATAATTTCGGTTGGCATAAAAAAATTGGTCATCCTATCCATAACTCTTTCGATATGATTGTCTGTTTATTTATTTCCCAAATTTGAATGGATGGAATATTTGATGATTATCTTTTGCAGATTGGGTGAATATATTTTATGATGAGTGCTTTTCTGTTGTTTGATTGCATCCATGCAACTAAACTTAAAACCTCATATTTAGATTAGGTTAGATGCTTAGAAAATCTTGCATGTTTTAAGGAGATCCTTGGTTATCTTTCTTAATAGATTTGGGTAGATTTCAAATAGGATTAAAATAAGTTAGAATGCACGTTGGATGAGAAAATATTAGGTATAATAGTTATGCTCAGTCAACAAATTACCAGTCCATCTGTTGATCGACACGTGTCCTGGAGGGTTCACGTTTCAGATTTTTCGAAAAAAGCTTTCCCAATTAGTTTCTTCCTTCTGCGAACCCCCCCTCTCTCTCCGTCTCTTTTCTATAGAAACAGACGTACAGATCCTGGTGTCTATGAAGGTCGGCCTTCCTTCACCAAGATCTTGGCCTCTGTCGATTGGCCGGCGATGGAGTAGTCAACGGAGGCCGAGATCTTTGTGAGGCGGAGAAAGGTGGCGTGCTAAAAGTCGAGCATCTCGCAACGGAGCTTGTCGGGCTTAGCGTCGATGCGGCCCAGCTCGTTGGCAAGGTCCCCAGTGAAAATGGTCTTAGCGATGGACGTTGCTGACCTCGACGACGACGTTCGTGCTTGGAGGGCAATGGCTCTGGGGTGTTCTGGATCAACTTGAAGAAGGCTTGGGTCAAGTCCAAGCTGCGGAGGACCACCAAGAAATAAATTAGTAATGACTCCAAAATGAAATTGATAAGTATGTTAATAACTTGAATCAAGTTGTGAATTGATGTGGGTTTGATCTATTAGTCAACCTTGGGTGGTGCAATTTGAGAGGTGAGGTTGTGACGTGTATTGGAATTACTGAAACTTATCAGCATAAATGCAATTAGTGCTTAAACTTTCAAAAAATGTAGTTAAATCTTAAAAATTGTTATGAAAGTGTAAGTGAGTCCTAAAATTTTCAAAAATGCGATTAAGTCTTATAATTTATGAAATTGGTCCAGTTAAATCCTTCTCTGATCACATTTTTTGAAATTTTAAATACACAATTTATATAGTTCATTTATTGTATAATCCACAATCCACATCCATGATTATTGATTTGGAGTCAAGTTTTCGTATTATGATTATCAATGTCAATGTTTTAAACTATTATTGGATGAGTGATTTGCGTGAGAAGCCAGTGATATAATCACTTATCTATTTCTTCATATTTTTACTTTCTACTAGGCGGGCTGTTGCCCATTAATTCCGCTTGCCATATTCCAACCTCTTGATAGGTTCAAACTACCCACCAGGAAAGTGCGCCCAAATGCCGCTCGAGCGTCAATTTCGCATGTGTTTCATTAAGTTCAAATGGGCACGGTTGACCCCAAATCTTTCTTGATCAGGAATGATGGGTTCGATAGAGACAAATGTGTTATGTTAATGTCAGTGTCTGAGTTTCATGTGACGTTGAATGATTCAACTTGAATAGGACGAGGAATGAACGTGGCCGAACTGAAAAGTGGTGTGCGAGTCAGAGTTAGGAACGGAGAACCTATAGACAAAGTGGTGACAAAGTGGTGCGTGAGTCAGGGTTAAAAGTGGTGCCGTTTAGTATAATCCAACTGGAACCAAAAAAAGCTGCTATAGACAAAAAGGATAGTGGGGAACGCGGAGAGTTGAGGGAAAATTATGAGAAGTCAAAGTTGAGAACGTAACCAGGGGAATACGCGAGCAAAGCATTACAAAGAACTGGAAAATCTTAAAGCGGAAAGCAATAAAAAAATGTTTAGATCTTGAGGACCCATATGGATAGTGTTCACGTTGTGGATAAGTTTAGAAGGCCTAAGTTTAAGGCCGAGCCTCGCCTTGGCCGGGCGACGGCGGCCCGCCGAGGCTCGCTTAAAAATCAAAAAAAATTTCGCTCGAAAAAAATTAAAAAATTATTTAAAAATTGGTTCGCCGGCCAGCTGTCTCCGGGCCAATTTTGGCCGGAAGGACTGAATTGGCACATTTATAAAAGGTTTAGGACTAAATTGGCAAAAAAAAAGTTTAGGACTGAATTGGCACAATTGTAATAGGTTTAGGACTTTTTGGTAATTCTCCCAACTTAAAAGAGGACATTTGCAAAAAATGGCAAATATCACATTCTCCGTTTTCATCATCGTCCCCATGATTGGTTTGTCACTTGCAGACGATTTTTTGGGTATGAACGGTTCCATTAGCCATGGAGAAACATTGATTTCTTCATACCTAACCTTTGAGCTAGGATTCTTTACCCCTGGCAACTCTACTATGAGCTACTTGGGTATATCGTACAAGTTTATTCCTAACACAGTTGTGTGGGTTGCTAATAGTAAGAACCCGCTAGTGGATCATAATGGTGTTCTCACATTTAACAATGCGGGCAATCTAGTTATTCTCAACCAATCGAATGGTGTGGTTTGGTCTTCGAAGTCATCCGGGGTCCTCCAGAATTCAATTGCGCAGCTCTTGAATTCAGGAAATCTTGTTCTTTGGAATAACTCCGTTTTGAGTTTCGATGAAGGCTATTAGTGGCAAAGCTTTGACTACCCGTCTGACATGCTTTTACCAGGCATGAAGCTGTTGTTGAACCTGAAAACAGGTTTTGAACGGGATCTCATTGTGTAGAAGAGCATGGACGACCCTTCTCCGGGAGAATATGTCCATAGGTTAAACTACAAACAGGGTCTACCTCAGTATGAGATGGTCCAAGTGGATGTGCACAGAAAAACATTTCGAACGGGGCAATGAAACTGAGATCTCCGTATTTGTTGGCTTTCCCACTATACCAAATCCAGATTAACCGCCGTATTTGTGGACAATGAAACTGAGATCTCCTTCATGTTGTTGGAGGTTCAAAACAGTCAATTTTTCTTGAGAATGAAATTAAACTATATGGGACTATTGCCGGTTTTTGTGGTAAATAGATCGAGAAGAGCCCCATGGAATGCCATGGTCGAGTTCCCTAGTGATCCATGCAATTTGTATGGCAGGTGCGGTGCTAATCCATCTGCAGCGGTAGTTTGTGTCAATGCGTAAAGGGTTCATGCCTGAGTCGCCTGACGATGGGCAGTCCGTGATTTTTCTAGTGGATGCAAGAGGACAACACCCATGAATTGTTCCAAAGAAGAAGGGTTCTGGAAAATGGAAAAAGTTAAACTACCCGACCTGTTGAAGGTAACGCTGGACAGGAGTGCGAGCCTCAAGGAATGCAAGAACGAGTGCTTGGAGAATAGGTCATGCACGGCTTATGCTAATTCAGATATCAGAGGAGGGAGTGGCTGCCTCATGTGGTTCGGGGACTTGATTGACGTGAAAGCGCTCCAAGAATGGAACCGCGTGTAAACGATATATGTACGCCTGTCAGCATTTGAACTAGGTATTCATACTTATGCTAATTGACTTTATTTTTTGTTTTTTTTTTTCTGTAAATTATTAAAATGCTTGTTCTTTGGGCAAGAGAAGTTTGGAACAATTAACCTTCCAGACTCTTTTTCTTTACTCTAGATGCCATTCAGGACCGCACCAGGAGGCTGATCTGGCTGCCACTGAAAGTGCTACGGGCAATTTCTTTGATGACAATATGATTGGGGCTGGCTGCTTCGGTCTTGTTTATAAGGTACATAGTTTTGTTTATATCATTCTCCGCCAAACTAATGATGCATATAACAAAGATGTCGCCATTTTGTACAGAAATCTTCAGATAGGACAGTTAGTAGCAGTTAAGAGGCTATCAAAGAGTTCTGGGCAAGGTCTTGAAGAGTTCAAGAATTAAGTACTCTTGATTGCACAACTTCAACACCGAGATCTCGTTGGGCTTCTAGTGTTGCATTGAGGGAAAGGAGAGAATCTTGCTTTATGAGCACATGGACAGCAAGAGCTTAAATTACTTCATATTCGGTTAGACAATTTCGCTTTTTAATTCCCTACCAATTAAGTGATACTCTTTCATAGTAATACTGATCTAAGTTGGCACTTTTCATCAGTTATTTATTGAGGTTTACCTTGCAAGTTTTGAACTGTCCACAGATCGAGAAAAGAGCCTGTTGTTGACATGGAAAAGACGGTTTGACATTGTTGTCGGTATTGCGAGAGTACTTCTCTATCTCCACCGTGATTGCAAACTTCAACTAATTTATCGAGATCTTAAAGCAAGCAACATATTACTAGATGGTGACTTAAACCCTAAAATATCTGACTTTGGCTTGGCAAGAATCTTTAGAGCCAACAAAAAGAAGCAAGAACAAAAAAAGTTATTGGAACTCAGTAAGTCTTTTCTTTTGGTTCTTGACATGAATCACTCATTATTACAAAGGACCATAGCCTAAAAACCTTGTTTTTGTGAAATGCAGCGGCTACATGACCCCTGAGTATGCTATGGATGGGAAATTCTCTTTGAAGTTGAACACATATAGCTTTGGAGTGCACTGATTGGAGATAGTTAGCGGCAAAAGGGATAGAAGATTTTCCCATCCAAGCCATCACCACAACCTTTTGGACATGTAAGTAAATAGGCACTACTAGCACCCGCATTTCATCTCTCTCTCTTATCTTTTACAGAGTCTTTCAAGATGATTTTTCAATGACCAAGGACAATTTCCCAATTTTTCTTTAGGTGGGGTTGCTTTGGAGCAAAGGTAGGGCCTTGGAGATGATGGAGGGATGCTTGCACAGCTCATTTGACAGAACCAGGTGGAAACGGGCATTCAAGTGGGTTTGTTGTGTGTACAAAAGTTTTCTGAAGATAGGCCAACTATGTCGTATGCAATTTGTATGATACTCAATTGTGGTTTGGTCCTACCTGAACCTAAAGAGTCCGGTTTCTTCATGGAAAGAAACTCAAAAGTATTCTGATGGGCCTTCATCAAAAGGAGACTTGCATACGCAAAATGTAGTCACCCTAACTATGTTGGAGGGTCGGTAGGCATTCTATGCCCTAAGAGTCAATACTTTGGTATGGCGGTAGATTACTAGGTTTTCGTGAGATTTTGTATAGATATTTGGTTTAGCTAAGCCATTGCGGTGTATGCCTCTGCTTGTAGGGTTTTATTGCTAAGCTGTAAAAAGAGTGGGACTTGCATAATTTAATAGAGTTTTTATGATATTTCGCTGGCGAAGTTACTTGAACTAGTAAATAGGTCTCATAATATATCTAAAGAAGTTTGATTCCCATATCAAGCACGGGAAGAGCCACTTAAAAGTGGAAGCCAAGAAAAGTCAAATAAATGTAACTTCAAATGAAATTATTTTCCTAATGATTATCAATTATACATATCGATAAACCATTGAAACACATACTTTCATTTTCAAGTTAGACGTAATCATTGAGCGGGTTCAAGTTGGGATGGGTATTAAGGTTGATCATAAATTTTTGCCAAGCCATCATAAAATTTTTGCTGCAAATTTTTGGTTGGACTGGGCTAGGCTTTTTCTAGAGCCTGATCGGGCCGTCTTAGGCTTTTTCACCCAAAACTCGAACTCAAATTTGACCCAAAAGTCTTCCGGACCTTGTAGCAAGGGCTATATCCTCAGTTTCGTGATAGTTTATTTCAAGTTATTACCTTACAAAATTTCATTGTAAAAAAATAATATACCCGAATTCTAATAACCAACGGACGGAATAAAACACAGTAATTTCAACCCCAAAGAGGAAAAAAGAAGTAACACGAAGAAGGTATTAATTGATGACACGTAGGCATTATGTGCGCAAGTCTTTTTTGGCCTTTCTGGTCCATACTCGCGTGCTCTATCCATGCATGTACAAGATCACATTGGAAAGACAACAAAAATGTTCCAAGATTGTTTGCGTGGACCTCTTCCTTAAACATAGCTAATATGTAGTCAAAGTACAAAATTAAAAGAACATGAATAGTTCAAGTAAATCATATGAGCACCCTAAAGTGGGCATCCCACAAAATTTGTCCCCCGTTTTGAAGATAGATTGAAGATCCAAAGGTGAAAGAAAAGGCCTTTGCTTGAACCCTGATAGGTCTACGCCTGCTAAAGCATTGTCGTGTGGGATTCGCAGTTGATGGAACTGTAACATAAAAGTGGGTTTATCGTCTTTAACAGATGTGTAGTCACTTTTCTAAGCCATAATTAGCGAGTGGCCTCAGAACATGTTAATTTGGGATATATCCTACCAATTAACTTTTCCCCATTGCGAATAAATTAATAATTTCCCCCGCCGGGGGGAGGGGGGCGGCAAGGAGATGGCAAATCAATAATTTCCGGGGGAACTTTTAAACGCAAATAAATTGATATATCGAGAATGTAACTAGTTTCGCGTTGTTATCCCCCTTATGTAATCCAACGATGGTCTTTGCTTGTTTGAAAAAGAATGGTGCAGATTTGCCGAGCATCGAACGTAGATGGGGCACAATCGAGGGTATTCTGGTTGCGTTTAGCAGTCGGGATAAAATTCGGGATATGATATGATTTATTTTACCTTTTGTTTGGTGCTCACTTAGTATATGATAAAGTTGAATATAATTGGGATATGAGTATGATAAAATATCTTATGGGAGAGGTAAGATAAAGGTAGATAGGATTTCTAATGTCCATAATAAGAAAGTTATTTTTTTTTTTCAAATAGCAAACTTATTAAATTAACAAAATTGAAATTATATTTCAATATAAATAATATTTGAATTATAATTTAAGAAATTAAAATAAAAATAGAAATTTATTTTTAATTAATCTTATTTTAATTTATATATTCAACTTTAATTCTATCATATAATAAACATTCAATCTATAAATTAAATATTTATATTTATTATATGTTTTAGGTATTTTTGTATTTTAGGTATGTTAGTACAATTTACTACTTGATAAAATTTTATTAAGGAATGATGAAAGGGAAAAAAGAAATAAAAATAATAATAATATAAAAAAGGAAAAATAAAATAAAATAAATTAAAGAATAGCGTTATGCGAGATTTTCACCGTATCCTTTTATGAACATTTAGCTTAATTTATAATGATATGCCATATATATGTGTGTGTGTGAATATATGCGATTTTAATATTGTGATTCACCAAACAATTGATAAGATATCAAATCCGATTTCATATCCTATTTTATTCAATTCTATCTCGATTATAAATTCGGACGACCAAAACGTAACCTTTGGGTTTCTAGGGTTTTCTTTACTTTTGTGGTTTCATCTCTCGTCTTTCCTATTTTCTTCTCTCATCTCTCGCCGGATCACACCGCTTCAAATTTCCATGGGAATGTTATCGAGATGGAGATCGAGTTGAACCTCGGCCATGAATATTTTGGTGTGATCAGGGGCTGAAGAACCAAATCGACACCAGAGATTAGCAACTGGACCGGAGCTCCAGTCCTCCTCCTGGTACGTTCATCTTTTACCCACGTTATGCAATGCAGTGGCCTGTCCGAATACTGTGGCAACTCGTGACGCTCTATTGTAGGATTTTAAGCGTGCAATCTACTTGAAATTGCCAGATCTTCTATATCTTTGAGAAACTTAAAACGCTTCAATCGTTTAATCGGCCAATATGGAACAGAAAATAAGCAATGATCGTGTCTGGTCTTTGTTTCTGGACCTTTTTTCCGGAAGGCGTTCTCTATCACCTGAGATGGTTAATGTTTCCGGTGAGCAAAGTTTGTCGACAATAAGTTTACATAATTAGCATCAGTCAAGTGCTTGGTCAGAGGCGTTCTAGATCCTTTGTCTGAACCACATGGCAAATTTCAACTCTAACTAGCTTTGGAAGCCATTGGTTGAGGCATTCTTGATGCGTGCAAACTGGATTGTTTACCGTCCATTTTTAGAATTGGTTGACATCGAAAGAAATCAACCAGATTGAATAACTAGAGGTTCATCAGCTTCTCTTCCATTGCCTCTGATGGATCTGCCCAGTCGGTCTCTTCCTGCTTTAACCAACATGCCACGCCCTCTGAATGCAGAAGAGGGAGAGCCCATTACGGAGGTTCCACACGGTATGTGTGCATCTCTTAATTTGCCCTGAGTTAAAGCTCGTGCAGGTCGCTTGATTTGTCTTCTAGTCTTCACTTGAGGATAGGGATATAGGCAGAGGGGAGGGGGAGGGAGGGGAGGGGGAGGGGGAGGGGGAGGGAGGGAGAGAGAGAGAGAGAGAGGGAGAGAGAGGGGGAGGGGGAGGGGGAGGGGGGGGGAGGGGGAGAGGGAGAGGGAGAGAGTTGTCTGTGTGTATTGCTATCATGTAAGTAAAGCTTTAATTCAAAGTATAATAACTGTGCTGCAGGTTCATCAGCCTCTCTTCCATTGCCTTTGATGGATCTGCCCAGTCGGTCTCTTCCTGCATTAACCAACATGCCACGCCCCCTGAATGCTGAAGAGGGAGAGCCCATTACGGAGGTTCCACACGGTATGTGTGCATCTCTTAATTTTCCCTGAGTTAAAGCTCGTGCAGGTCGCTTGATTTGTCTTCTAGTCTTCACCTGAGGATAGGGATATAGGCAGAGAGAGAGAGAGAGAGAGAGAGGTGTCTATGTGTATTGCTATCATGTAAGTAAAGCTTTAATTCAAAGTACAATAACTGTGCTGCAGGTTCATCATCTCTTCCATTGCCTTTGATGGATCTGCCCAGTCGGTCTCTTCCTGCTTTAACCAACATGCCACGCCCTCTGAATGCAGAAGAGGAATGCAGAGCCCATTATGGAGGTTCCACACGGTATGTGTGCATCTCTTAATTTGCCCTGAGTTAAAGCTTGTGCAGGTCGCTTGATTTGTCTTCTAGTCTTCACCTGAGGATAGGGATATAGGCAGAGAGAGAGAGAGAGAGAGAGAGAGAGAGGTGTCTATGTGTATTGCTATCATGTAAATAAAGCTTTAATTCAAAGTATAATAACTGTGCTGCAGGTTCATCAGCCTCTCTTCCATTGCCTTTGATGGATCTGCCCAGTCGGTCTCTTCCTGCTTTAACCAACATGCCACGCCCTCTGAATGCAGAAGAGGGAGAGCCCATTATGGAGGTTCCACACGGTATGTGTGAATCTCTTAATTTGCCCTGAGTTAAAGCTTGTGCAGCTCGCTTGATTTGTCTTCTAGTCTTCACCTGAGGATAGGGATATAGGCAGGAGGATGCTCGGATTTCTTATGGTCATAGAGAAACAGAAAATATCAGGAATTAATAGGAAGAGAGGAGTCTTAGAGCTGGTCATTGATAATCACTAGATATTTAAAAATGAGCAGACAAATGTTTTTAAGTGGTTATGCTGTTGCTATCATACAAAGCATTAAATTAGTCTCGTCCTGATTTGACTAACATGCCACACCCACTGAGTGCAGAAGAGGGAGCACCCGATGCAGAGGTTCTGCAAGGTATGTGCATCTCCAAATTCCCCTTTTGTCAAAGCTCCTTCACCTATTACTAGGGATATAGGCAGGGCCTCAGATTTCCACTGGTCATAGAAATACACGAAATAAACTGGAACTAATAGGAAGAGAGGAGCTTAAGAGTTGGTCGCTGGTAATTGATAGATTTTTGAAATACAGAACAATGCTTCTAAGTGTGACATTCAAATCTTGAGAAGCAATGGCTCTCTCTATCCCCTCAGACCACCTACACAAAGAGCATTCGTTTTGAACATGGAAGCAAACTATAGCTTTCAATCTGAAGAGCAAAGTTTGAAAATTGTTTCCCCTATTTTCAAAATAAGAAATTTTCCAAGGTCTTCCTTGTGGTACCGAGTCAATCGAAACTTATCTGTTTTCCCTTTCGTGGGATATAGGGGAAATGCCAAGAGCAACGTATCCATTTTCGAAGCTTGTTGAGGTTCTGCCTAATAACAAGCGGAAGTGCAACTTGCCCGCGAGCGGTTTTGTCACGAAGAAGATCAATGTGCACTTTGCTGGAGTTGGAGGATGTGGAATTCGTGACTACAAGCTCTTCGATGACCGAGTGAGATCGGAAGCCCTAGAGGCGCTGAAGGGAGAAAGAGCGGTGGAAGGTTCGTCCAACCTTACCCAGGGTTCGCATCAGCCCTTGACTGCTAGCAATGAAGGTGCTCGTAGCAAGACTTCATTTGTTGAGAAGAATCAGCCTAGTCGGTCCTTTCCTGCTTTAACCAACATGCCACGCCCAATGAATGCCAAAGGGGGAGAACCCAATACAGAGGTTCCACATGGTACGTGTGCATCTCTAAATTTGCCATGGGTTGAAGCTCGTGCAGGACATTTGTCTTCTAGTCTTCACCTAAGAATGGGGATATAGGGAGGAGGATGCTCAGATTTCTTATGGTCATAAAGAAACAGAAAATAATCGGGAATTATTAGGAAAAGAGGAGTTCAAGAGTCAGTCATTGATAATCACGAGATCTTTGAGAATGAATACAAAAATGTTTTGAAGTGTGCCATTCAAATCTTGAAAAGCCATGCCTCTCCCTATCCCCTCTGATCTCCGACAGGAGCGTTGGCTTTTAAAGTAATGAAATGAGTCACGTGAAATTAAACTTATATTCTAATTCCTATGACTTTTAATCTCAAATAGTTTTTTTTTTTGCCCCCAATGGAGAGCTCATGATATGTGGTTGCCAATATTTCACTATTGTGACATGCATGTCTACATAACATATTGATTATTATATGGGATGTTGTGTTGAAAAAGTGAATACAAAGCTACGAATTATATATTTCTGTGAGTGTAGCATATCTATTAAATATGTCTAAGAAGTACCTATGAGTGAATTTTCATTTATACTTGAGTTTAGGTGCGAGAATGCAGGTTGCATCAGCTGAGAGTCAACAAGGTACCCGTAGGCTTGCCAAAAGGAATATGACATTTCTCGAAAGTAAGCTGGAAGAACTCATCAGTAGTGGCCAAGGGGACATGAGCAAGCTAAATTCGAAGTGGATGGAAGAAGAATACTGGAGGGTAGTGCGGGCGATCAGAGAAGGATCTGTTCCACCGGAGAAAGTAGCTGAGGTGGTAGAGTTGTTCAAAGAAGTTCTTCTAGCTCCAGGAAGATTTTGGCAAGCGGCGACGACACTTGTTAGACGCAGCAAAACGTCTCCCTTGGTGACAACAGAATTGGTAGGCAAAGAGACTCAATTGAAGGTGAATGAGATTTTTTCCAATTTAAAGCAGGACAACTTTTCCAGAATTGGTGTTTACGGTATGGGTGGAGTGGGCAAGACGGCCATTTTGACCCATGTCTATAATAGACTACTTGAGGATCTTGATTCGGATGTATTCTGGGTTGCTGTACCGCAGGATTTTAGTGTGTATGCGCTACAAGAAGAGATTGCCAATGCGGTTGGACTAGACAATCTCTCGAATGAGAAGGACGTGAGGAGAAGGGCGGGCCTATTGTATGGACATCTGAATATGAAGAATAGATCCATCCTAATTTTAGATGGGCTTTGGATGCATTTTGAAGTTAAGGAGGTGGGAATTCCGGTTGAAACGGGCAAACTAAAGTTGGTAGTGACAACTCGATCACTAGAGGTGTGTCGTATGATGCTCTGTCAAAAGCAAATCAAGATAGGACTTCTCGATATGGAAGATACTGGGTGGTTATTTTCAAAGACGCTTTGCGTTGCAGGACTACTCCCTTCGGAAGTTGAACAGATTGCAAGCTCTCTTCTTGATAGGTGCTGTGGTCTGCCACTTGCGATCATTGAGATTGCAACTCGCTTGAGAGGAGTAGAGAAAGTGCATGAATGGAGAGACATGTTGGGAAAATTAGAAGACTCCAAAATGGAGCTTGACGTGTTCAAGAGATTGCAACTCAGTTACGTGAACTTGGGTAATGATCAAGTGCAACAGTGTTTCCTGCATCTAATACTTCGTTTTGGAGAAGCACTTGTCCTTTCAGGAGCTAGTGGAGAGGAGGAGTTGATAGAGTCTTTCATTGATGAGGGTTTGTTAGGTGGAATTGCCACCAGGCAAGGACTGCACGATCAGGGTAACACAATATTGGATAAAATAAGAGGGTCCTGCCTGTTGGATCCAGACATAGAGTATCGGTGTCTGCACCCTTTGACAAGGGACATGGCATTGCGTATGGTGACGAGCACAACTCACATTGTTAAGGCCTGTATGGGGTTGAAAGAAATACCGGAGGAAGTATTCTGGAATGATCATCTAGAGAAAGTCTTTTTACAAGGAAACGATATAGAAGAAATCCCAGATGGCATATCACCAAATTGCCCTAAACTGACGAGCCTGTATTTGAATGGCAACGACATGTTGGGAGTCATCCATGAATCTTTCTTCAGACATCTAAAGGGGTTGACGGTTCTAGATCTCTGCTACACTGGAATCACGGAATTACCGGACTCCATCTCTCAGTTGGAGAGCTTGGAAGCACTGTTACTGCAAAGTTGTTTGGCATTACGTTTTATTCCTTCTGTAGGAAAGTTGGGATCTCTAAGAAAGTTGGACCTTCAAGGGTGTCAAAGTCTTGAAGAAGCACCAGAGGGCATGGAGATGTTGGTAAAGTTGAGATACCTCGCCCTAGATGGCACAATGATCGAGACATTACCAGAGGGAGTGTTGGAGAAGCTGGTGAACTTGCAATATCTTGCGATTGAAAAGCTGAGGGCAGGCGAAGAGGTAAAATCAACAAAGTTGGAGGCACTTTATTGTTCTGTTGCTCATGTGGAAACATTCAATGCATGTGTGGGGTCTCTTGTGCGAAATAGTTGCCGACGGTACACGCTCGCGGCCCCAAACGCTTACCGCCTTTGGCTTGTGGATGATCCTGATAGGTCTATACTCATCGATGGTTGGGACCATATCGCTGCGAGTGTAGACGGAACAAGCGGTGATGGCTGCGCTTTGCTTCCGGAAAGTGTGCAATCATTGGAATTGTCCAGGTGTCATAAAATTAAGAGAGTGGTGGAATGGGAGTGGCTGACCACGCTCCTTCCAAATCTGGAGAAAATTATTGTACATAGTTGTGAGAAATTAGAGGAGATAATACATGGGCCATTGCCAAGCAGAGCCACTTGTCGCCTTACATATCTTGAAGTAAGTGGATGCAACAACATAAAGAGGGAGCTGCTGACGGAAGACATGTTGCTCCACCTCCCTTTCCTCCAAGAGATATTAGTCAAAGACTGCAAGGGCATAGAGGTGATAATAGGCACTGTTGCCGAAATGACGCACCGTTCCTTCCCAAAGATAACGAACCTGGGTCTATGGAATCTTCCGGAACTGAAAAGCATATGTGATGGGACCACGAGTTGGGATACCCTCCGGCAGATTTCTATAGACAATTGTCCGAAACTGAAGAGGATTCCTCTGCAGCTGCCCCTGCTTGACAATGGGCCTCCCCCTTCTCTTCGAGAGATTCGGATAAATCAGCAGACGTGGGAGTCACTGGAGTGGGATCATCCCCTTGTCCGTTCTTCACTTGAACCCTCTGTCAAGTTTCTTGGTAAGTCACCTACTATTTCTTTTTTCTTTTATCCTTTCCATCTTCCCTGGTCCTGTCTAAGGATCGATCCTCCCCCACCACGGGAAGTTCATTTTTCCTTAACTTTTATAGGAAGAGTCCTGCCACATAACTGCTTAGAAACTAGCAGTAGGCCCGTGATACACACTGATGAATGGATTATACTACAACTTGAAAGTGTAGCATAATGGTCATGTTATTATTAGACCTTAGTTGTTTTGGCAATGTTCAAAAATTAGAAAAAGAAAATACTCCCTTAAATTTGCATGAATAACAATGGCGATAGTCCTCTCTCTCTCTCTTTTTGTGGCCAGGGCACTCTTTGCACATTTGAAAGATGTTTCTCACACCGATTTTCCAAAAAGGCTTTTTCTGAGTGCAAAAATTTAGCTTTCTCTAGAACCTTGTGAAATCTACGAGGGCTGATCTTTTGGGAGCACAAATATTGGACAGAAATAAAGATGGGCGTAGGTGTCAACAAGCGAATTGGCCTCAATTCCGGTTTCTGTAAGCTCTGTCAAAGTGCACCACAATATTTATATAGATTTTTCATGAATAGTCGTGGTACACGATGAGATTGGGTATGCGTACGAGAAAGGTCCTTGGGGATCAATTGCTTGACAACTACAGAGAAACCCCTCTCCCACTTCCTTTCTCAACTGCTTTCTGGTCTTTTGGGCCCACGTTGCAATGACTAACAAACATTAATACATGTGCCCCCAGACTGATGAAGCCATAGAGGATCCCGTTGAGGATGAATCATCTTCCGACGTCAGTGGACATCAGACGAATAGCCATTGCTACATCATCCTGCTCGGTTGATGTTTAAAGTACCTCCGAACCTTGTGATGACATATGCTTAATCTATTTCCTCTTTCTGGATCTACGATAACTATATCTTGTTTCTGGATTTCATGGTTTGTATTATCCCCCGTTTCTACCCCTTCAAACATTTCTCTTTCTATTTCTATCTTCCCCACTTGAATTAATCGAGTAAAGAATTGATCTGCGTATGAATTATAGATTATTTACTTAAGAGTAAGTATAATCTACTACGGTGGGAGGTGCTCTTGGTTAGGAGCAGTCTAGTGGCTATTTCACTCGACAGAGGGGGCAAGATGCTAGCTTTAATGGCATCCGCAAAGTTGACCAGTCTTAGAAATCATCTGAGCAGCCAACTTGTAATTAATGCTCGAGAAGGTTATCGTGCAGAAACCCATTCTGACTGGAGCAGAGCTCCAAATATCTAGTCCTGTTACTCGAAAAGATCACCGGTGCTATTTTTGACCGAAAGCACAAAATGCCTGTGCCATTGACAAATACGTTCAGACTGCTGTTGCTTGTTGCTGGTCCGCTATCGATGCCAAATATTGAGTTTGAGAGTCTACTCCCATGTGCGGCATCTGGACCGACCTTGTTGCCCAACATGGTGGCTAGTCTGGCGTGCATGGGCGATTAGTATCCAAGACCATCAAGCTTTTGCTTCGAGCATTGTCTGGAGGTGTCTTGTGAAACAGGTCCTGAGCTTGGGGACTTCTCGTTGGATATGACTTGTCCATGCAATTGTTCTTTTAGCATTTCCGGAACATTGGAACATTGGTTTCAGAAACTGAGTAATATACGATAGCTCTGATGCTTCTCAAAGAATTCCTTGATGAGCACGCTGGCCATTGTCTTCCTTGTTAATGAGGGTTCAGGACGGTAAGATGATATGCAGTGATTTCCAGCATCTGAATTGCTCGACAGTCCCGTCTTTGAGTACCAACATAATAATGATTATAAAGCAAATGTATCACCCATAACGAAACAACATTCTCTTATAATAATGCAATGAAAAGCCATAGAAATGACGGACTTTGTAGTGCCTAAGAAGCGGTGAGCCAGAGCGAACACCTTCACTCTTGTCTTCCGCTGCTACGGCAAATATTATGTACTTAAAGCTGGGAATGATAGTCAAAAGATTACCAAAGGAAGTATTCCAAAGATCTCGTCATCTTCTTTGTGATCCATCCAGTCACCAGAGAATGTGTTTCTACTAGACATTTTTGGGGGACGTGGTTGAATCTCTGTAAATTACTCCAGGACTCCAGGAGTCTACTCTGGTAAGCAAGACGAAGGGTTGTCCTGGACAACTTCCATTGGAGTTCGCGAGTGTGAAAGGTATCGGTTTACTAACTTAATGAATGAGAGGAGAGGATAGATAAGAAAAATTTACTATCAGATTATTGGATTGAAAGGAACATTCCGCACTCCATAAAATCGGTGCGGCGAAAAGCATTTTGATGAGTGAAGTCCTATAAATCACAATGTGCATCCATCGAGGATGATGCGGATTCACTTAATATAACGAAACCGACTCGCTGAGAGGAGAGAGTGAGCTAGCAGTTAAATTTCCATACCGAAACGCTGAGGAAAATAGGGAAATATTCCTCTGAAAGAGCTCGATTGGAATGGCACGTACGAGGGGAGATTCCTTGGATGCAGAGTCTGGGTTGAGTGTCATCTTATTATTGCTTCTTCAATTTGGATGAGCACCCGCTATTACTCTTGCGTCAAATGCTTTGATCAATAACGCTCTTTGGTTTGGTCAGCAACTGTTGCAACTTTAACTATGATTCTCATTCTGAAAAAAGATCCTTCATTTGGACATTTTAAATGGTACTGCCTCCCAAATGAGACAAAAAAATCATTGTAGAATACTGTCTTTCCCTCTCTTTTTTTTTCCTCCCTCTCTTTCGTCAAAAGATAGGCATTGGATGACAGTAATTGTGAGGACAAGAAGAAAGGAAGTTGGAAAACATAGTCTTGGAAATTTACACTTTGTTGAGATCAATAACACATAACATCAACATAGAATGCCATGAGAATCTAATTGTGGCAGTGTCATTCAGAATTTAAACTTTGGCTGAAATTATCTCAATAAGGTATTCTCAACCTGAAACTTAAGTTGTTATTTGAAAGGACGGACATACATTTGTCTTTTAAGGACATTGAAAAACTTCGATTAAAACAATGAGACCCCTAACAACCTCAGTTGCATCTTACTTCTCCAACGAAAAAATAAAGAATGTTCCATGTGGGCAGTTCACATATTAACCAGTAGCTATGGCCATTTAGATTACAATTTAAACTCTACATACTGTTTCTTTTCATTTTCTTGCATCTACGAGCTAATGGAAGTGTAAGCTCATTTTGGGGCTGGTATGCAAAGATTCTAATTTTTGGTCCTTTTTTATTTGGGGGGTTTGAACGGACTAGAGATTCAGTGAAGACGGGTACTCTTCTTGCTGGAGAGATCTTACCTATTGAGAATAAATTATGTGCACCGGTTCGTACATTACTAGGAATATATTATAAGGACGTTGACCTTCGTTGTCTTTCTCTTCCAAGGGGCACAAGAGAGAAAAGAACACGACTTTGCTTTCGAAGGGATTGAATGAAACCATGTTGGTCTGATGGGCGTTCGTGTTGTGGACTGAAAAAACTCCATATGAAGCATCGCAAGACAACATTTTAATCCAAGCGAAATTATGTATCTGAGAGCTGAATTGAGGACCAAACCAATTCCCACATATACTCATTCAATAAACGGGAAAAAACTTCATATGAAGCATCGCAGGACAACATTTCAATCCAGGCGATATTATGTATCTAAGAGCTGAATTAAGGACCAAACCGATCCCCACATAAACTCATTCAATAAATGGAAACCAAGGCAGATCTGATCCTTTAAGATTATTGTTCCTGAAGGAGATACTCCACATTCTTTAGGCTAATTTAGGGTTTTGACGCCATTAGGACGGAACAGAAGAGATCGGCAGGGAATTTTGTACCCGATGCTAATAGTTCATTTGTAATTTCAAAACAAATCGTACAAGCAATATGCTTGCATTAAATAAAGACTTATGCTTCGAAAGGGATGATGATCTTGGTCAACCGAGTCTGAGAGAACTGCGAACACAGTTTTTTCTTTTCATTTTAGGCTACATGGTTTTCTTATTGAACTGAAAAATGGCACATTTATCACCGAGTACTAATCAAATTAGGAGTCTTAAGGTGTGATGATAGATTTTGAAGAGATCAGAGGGCTTCTCAATGTCATGTAAAACTTGGGCAGGAAGAGGAGTTTGCTTGTCGCCTAGCGTATAACTTTCTTGATTGCTTCTATTGTGCTGGTCTCGAGTTGCTTCTCATAGGGTATAATCCTTTCAAGGGAGCTCTCGGGTGGAAGAATTGTCATTGACCTCTTCATCTTCAGAGATGTCCTCGTACTCTGGCCGGTGTGTCGTATCTCCATCTCCAGCTATTGCCTCGATGGCTTTGTAATATTTGAGATTTTTTACTAGGTCAAAGAGAAGGTGGTGGGACCCACTTTTAATAAAGGAAGAAAAAGGGGAAGAGATAAAAAAAAGAAAAAGAAAGAGGAAAAGACAGCACATATTCGGGCAGAAGAAAAGAGGAGAAAAGAAGAAAGGAGGAGGAAGGAGGAGGAGGAGGAGGTGGAGAGACAACTTTGTGTGTTCATGTCGTGGGTGCCTCACCAAGATTATCGACAATGCCTAGTAAGTAATCGTGGCTCTCATTCTTCCAACCAGAGTAGTTTTGGACTTAGGATTTGAAATTCGGAATTTTGAGAAAATCGAGTGGTGAAGTCCAATTTTTGAATTGTTGAGCTGCGTATTTTTATAGAAATGATAGCTTAGGGGATGGAACCGTAGGATTTTACGGGTCTTGATTTGAGCTTACGATTTTCCCGAAACAAAATTTCGAAGTTTCCCGCGTGTAGTGAATAATGTGCGTCCAACAACTTCAAGCCCATATTTTGTCGATTTTTTGCTTGATTTTGGGTTGGTCAAGTTGGGATTCTTATGACACATTGAAAGAGCTTTCTATTGATTATAAATACGTTCGGAACGGGGTTCGGCAGAAGGAGTTATAGTGTGACCAAGTGTCGCGCTCAAAGGTCTGCATTGCGAATGGCTTGAATAATTGCTTTAGATATGTGATTTTTTTTAGTTTGTAAGTGTTATTTTGTTGACGAATAAGCATAATTTAGTCGAGTCGTTAGTTGAGATAGTATTTTACTTGGTTTTTCTCTCTTATAATAGGAATGCGAGTATATGGATTCGAGTGAGCTTTATTATTTGATTTGGGGCATATTCAGGTGAGTGGTGCTATATCTTCTATGAATTTGAAAACTCATGTCTTAATTAAAAGTGATATCGATTTGAGTATCATATAAGTATGAAAGACATGGCATGGCATTTTATTTATAAAAATGGAAGAAGTGATGTTTAAAGCATAATTGTTGCATAAATTTGGATTGAGCATTTACTACCTTGTTGATTTTGAAATGGCATCGCAAAGCATTTTTGGAAATGGCTTATGAGTTTATTAAGGGATGAAGGAAATTCTTTATAAAATTAATTCTTTTGTTACATGTTATAAGTTTTGGTTTGTGAGGAATTAAAAAATGCATTATTTGAAATAAGTTGGAATGATTATTTGTAAACACCTCGATTAAATGCTTTGCAAAGGAATTGTCAAAATATATGGATATAAATTTGTGAAAAGCTTTGAGAAATATAATCTATTTGATAAATTGAGTTGCGAAAATTGATTCGATTCGATTTGTGAAACTGATTTATGATATAGATTATGGTTTTGATTGTGAATTTGTTTTATGAAATGATATGAGATGCTTTGCGAGAAAGTATTTCTATTGGGGAAATCGAGTTATGAAAGGTTATATGATTGGTTTGTTAAATTTATGGTGGATCACGAGATTGATTATGGATTGAGTTTTTGGATATTGGAGGATGTGGGTTTAGTGCTCAATATCTCTGTGAGCCTAGCAAAGGGCTTGTGGGTATGCATTTTGGGTTTAGGATATCTTTTTAGGCTGAGTCACTAGCTTTGTAAGTGGATACCTTACAAGGGGAGAATCTTGATCTTGTCACCAAGCACTATGTTGTGACCATGGTTTGATATTGAGCAAAAGATTGGAGTATGGACGAACCATTGATGTGTTATTTCATATGAGATTAATTAATGGAATAAGCTTTATACTTGTTGCAGCTTTTCTTTACGTATCCTCTCTCCCTGCAAAAGTAGCAAATAACATCATCCTTCTTGGAGAATACTTTCTTAGGACCCAAACTGTTAGAAGAACCAGCACCTTCAGAATTTCCTTTATTGTTGGAAGGACTAGCAACTTCAGAATTGCCCTTGTGGGTATAGTTTTTCAACTTCTTACCTTTATCACTACCAAAACTAGAAGCATAAAGAGCAATGTGCCCTTTATCTTTCTTCAATTTGTCTTTTTCTGCCACCACCCTTGCAATTAGGTCATTAACTGGTCAGGTTTCATCTTGAGAATTATAATTGGTCTTGATAATCCCAAAATCATGAGAACAAGTATTTAGAGCTTGAAGCACAATGTAGGTAGTGGGAATATCAACATTGAGAGCCTGAAGCTTTGTCTGCAAATCTACCATCCTTAGAATATAATCTCTAACTCCACAAGAACCATCATACTTCATAGTAAATGGTGTTTGTAAGTGTATCCCTATTTCAGCATTAAACGAGACACGGTTTCTAACTACCTAGGCTTCCATCATTTGTCTAGCAGTGCAGTCTGCAGACAAACCACTTTTCAAGTGTTTTTGAATGGAACGTTTCATGGATAGCAAACAAATTTTATTACTTTTTTCTCAAGCAGCAAAATGTGATTACTGAGCTTCTGTACTCTCTGCAGTAATATCTGCTAGCCGATCGGTAGTAAGAGCCATATGAACATCTGCCATCTCCATAGCAAACATAAAATCTTCTCTCCATCTCTTAAAATTTGAACCAGCTAGAACCTCAATAGTGAGGGAGTTACCGTTTACAGAAAATATGATTAAAAGACAAGCAGTGTATATAATTAACATCATGTGAGCATTGTGTAACTTGACGTACAAGTGCACATCCAGAAAGTTATATACAAAATCACACAATCACTTTTGGGCAGAATACATGACATGCAATTGTATACTTTCCTCATGATAATGATAATGATAATATATTCCAATCTTCGTGAATTCATCACCTTTTGGTATACGAACCATTAGGATCGGTCATTCCTCTACCACACCATCATGTATCACTCCTTGAATTAATACATAATCACCTCATTTGTAAGTATGACTAGGCATTAGACCATGAGACATCCCAATGATTATACGAGACCGAAATTTCTCAAACCCAATCAAGTGTGCCACTTTGGCGGTCATAATTCAAATGAATCATTGAAACTCTCTCATACCAGGGATATAAACTTTACATCTCTCATCCATCATATGCATGTGATATGAACTTTAGTGATAGGGTCAACATATCACTGAAATCACATATCATGCTAATTACACTGCCTTATTCATTAATAAAAATTAAACTTTATTATATATTATTAATGAATAACACTTTTATAATGTTCATGTGATAACATACTAGTAACCTAACACCTGTATTGATCATAGAAAAATACAATAAAAATATGCAAAAATACACTAAAAATACACCTATTTAGGGTTCCGCTTGTATTTTCACATCCATAAAACTATCAAACATGTAAAATAAATACACCACAACATAGAGAATGGTCATACGAATCCAACGCCGCCAGCCATGCGCCCATTGAAGCTTTCACGCGCCCGCACACGTCACCTAAGTGTGCGGCGCATGGAGCTCACGTGCGGGGCGAAGAGACAGTTCAGAGACCGGTCACGGTCCAATCAATTCCTTGCTCAACCGTCCGATCCAACTAGTTGATCGGGTCAAGTCGGTCAATGCGACTCGGGTTGGGTCGGTTCGGGCCTGGGTCGTTGACGTCATCGTGATGTTAGCACCCGTGTGTGTCGCAAGCGCGAGCCGCGCCCCGCGCGTGGAAGCATGTGAGGATGCGTCACCGCGCGTGGGGGCGTGTCTCTGACGCCCAGGCGGCACGTTGCCGCGCATGGGGGTGCATGTGGTCTCCTCCAGCGACGCGCCGCCTACAAATCTACTCGTCTCGATGAGCCCTATCCGAATATATAATTTAATTTGATTTTTATTGAACGAAAAATCAGGAAAATCTCAAATTAAGGCAAAAATTATATGCGTTCGAGTTCTAGGGTTATGACTGTTCTGATACCACGTGTTGGATGCAAATTGCGCAATCCCGAAATCTCCATAACCAGAACAAGAATATGCATAATTGAGTAGAAAGATTAACACACCTGTTTTGGGATCCATCGTTCTTGAAGTGGGAGTGGAAAATTGATGTTTCACCCGCAAGTCCTTCTCTCTATTACCCTTTGTATCACTTGCTCAATGAGACGGCCTCCTCACTTTTAGCGCTAAGTTAATGCTTCTTATGTGAGGATACTGTGAGAGTTAGGGTTAGATGAGAGACTCGAACACTATTTATAGAGTTTCCAATCAGGCCCTCTCATTACTTGATAAAATATTTATCTCATCATCGGATTTGTTTAATAACCTAGTTAAATGATAAAATATAAAAATTCAGCACCTAAAAGATTAAGCTTGTTTGGTAACTTATAAATAAAATTGACTTAAAATATTCAATTAAGTATAAAGGGCCATTGTTAGCAGCTGGATGTTATAGGAAGGCTGTTAATAAATTACGATTTGCTAGGAAATATTAAATTTCTAGGACCTGATAGAGATGGGGAGTTGGGAGAAAATTTCAAATAAAGACTTAAAGTACAATCATATTTTCAAATAAGAATCTGAAGTGATTATGTCAATCTTAAAAAAGAATATTACCTCACTATAAGTCAAGGGTATTTTTGTCAATTAATATATATTTTTAAATTTTTTTTTTCTTTCCTTTTTGCCGGTGGCCTATCTCAAGTGATGATGAAGAGGGCCAAGCAAGGGTTGCTTTGCCTGTGGCCCATGAGGATGTAGGCGAGACGACCTTTGCTAGTAGCCATCGAGGGCTTGTAGGTCTCCCCCAAGAGCTCAATTTTCTAAAATATCGGTTCTTCTGCTAACCTCATCTAATTGAAGTAATGGAAAATGCTAATGCAATTTTTTCAATATTTTATCTTTCCCACTTGTGTTCTACGTGACATTAAGGTTAACTAAAAGATTAAAATAATGTCATTTTGATTTGAATCCTATTTTTTACACAAAATCTTAATTAAACTAGCATGGAGAGGGCCACGATCCTCTCTAAGATCTAGGCGAGGGTTTTTAGACCTCATCTAACCTCTAGCCTATATTTTTTTTATCAATATTTTTTAGCTTGCTTAATTTTTATTCTAATTTAACTAAAATATAGTTTAAATTATCTTCAGACAAAAACATCATTGACTACCAAAATATTTAGTTGGCTAGAAAGATTAGATCCTTATTTAAAAATGTCATTGCCACTTCAGACACCTATTTGAGAAAAAATGTCATTGCCACTTCAGACACTTATTTGAGAAAATGATAACATTTTAAATCCTTTTTTAAAGCTTTCTTGAGAGTTTATGTTCACCATCTTGACTTTCATAAAGATGATAATTTTCTTTAGCAGACGTTTATATATAAATTTTGGTCTATTGAATTCATATATACAATGACACATGAACTTAAAAAAAAAAAAAAACAAAAACGAAAATATTTCTGTCTTCCACTAGCAAAAGTTTGCCCAAATGTTTTCATCAACCGTAGCGGGAGGGGGAGGAAACATGAATTGTGAATTCAATTTTAGGTTTTTTAATTTTTTAATTTTTTTTTAGGGTTTTGGTCATTGTTCAATTGGTTAACACGAACTCCAGCTCCGATTTCTATATAATGAGAATATTTTGGGCAAAATTGCCCCCATTCTAGCCATCACGAAAAGCTCACTTGCAAAAATTTAGTCTACCAATAAGTTCAGGCTTTATTTGAAGTTAAGATGGCTACTTTAGACTCTTATTCTAGATAAGGTCCCAGCAATCTTTCAAGAAAGATGGCTTCACTGGATATCCTTACTTAAAATTAATTATTTCCAATGCCAATTACAAAAATTGCTAGTTGAACCATAATATCTTTTTTGTTTTCTTTGGACCCTTCTCCATAGTGACCAGACGTGGAGTGTCGTCGTTGGAATTTGCAAGCCCAAATAGCGTGTAATAACCGTTCCAATGTTTGAATATCGTGTAATGACCGTTCCAATCTTGAGAGTTTATGTTCGCTATCTTGACTTTCATAAAGATGATATTTTTCTTTAGCAGACCTTTATATATAAAGTTTGGTCTATTGAATTCATATATACAATGACACACGAACTTAAAAAAAAAAAAAAAAAAAAAAAAAAACGAAAATATGGCTGTCTTCTGCTAGAAAAAAGTTGCCCAAATGTTTTCATCAACCGTAGCGGGAGGGGGAGAAAACATGAATTGCGAATTCAATTTGAGGTTTTTTAATTTTTAAATTTTAAATTTTAAATTTTAATTTATTAGAGTTTTGGTCATTGTTCAATTGGTTAACACGAACTCCAACTCTGATTTCTGTATAATGAGAATATTTTGGGCAAAATTGCCCCTATTCTAGCCATCACGAAAAGCTCACTTGCAAAAATTTAGTCAGCCGATAAGTTTGGGCTTTATTTGAAGTTAAGATGGTCACTTTAGACTCTTATTCCAGATAAGGTCCTAGCAATCTTCCAAGAAAGATGGCTTCACTGTATATCCTTACTTAAAATTAATTATTTCCAAAGCCAATTACAAAAATTGCTAGTTGAACCATAATATCTTTTTTGTTTTCTTTGGACCCTTCTCCATAGTGACCAGACATGGAGTGTCGTCGTTGGAATTTGCAAGCCCAAATAGCGTGTGATAACCATTCCAATGTTTGAATATCGTGTAATGACCATTCCAATCTTGAGAGTTTATGTTCGCTATCTTGACTTTCATAGAGATGACATTTTCTTTAGCAGACCTTTATATATAAAGTTTGGTCTATTGAATTCATGTATACAATGACACACGAACTTTAAAAAAAAAAAAAAAATGAAAATATCGCTTTGTCTTTCGCGAGCAAAAAGTTGCCCAAATGTTTTCATCAACCGTAGCGGGAGGGGGAGAAAACATGAATTGTGAATTCAATTTTAGGTTTTATAAATTTTTTTAATTTTTTTTTAGGGTTTTGGTCATTGTTCAATTGGTTAACACGAACTAAAGCTCCGATTTCTATATAATGAGAATATTTTGGGTAAAATTGCCCCTATTCTAGCCATCACGAAAAGCTCACTTGCAAAAATTTAGTTGGCCGATAAGTTTGGGCTTTATTTGAAGTTAAGATGGCCACTTTAGACTCTTATTCCAGATAAGGTCCCAGCAATCTTTCAAGAAAGATGGCTTCACTAGATATCCTTACTTTAAATTAATTATTTCCAATGCTAATTACAAAAATTGCCAGTTTAACTATAATATCTTTTTTGTTTTCTTTGGACCCTTCTCCATAGTGACCAGACGTGGAGTGTCATTGTTGGAATTTGCAAGCCCAAATAGTGTGTAATAACCGTTCCAATGTTTGAATATCGTGTAATGACCGTTCCAATCTTGAGAGTTTATGTTCGCTATCTTGACTTTCATAGAGATGATATTTTTCATTAGCAGGCCTTTATATATAAAGTTTGGTCTATTGAATTCATTATACAATGGCACACGAACTTTAAAAAAAAAAAAAGAGAGAGAAGAAAACGAAAATATGGCTTTGTCTTCCGCTAGATAAAAGTTGCCCAAATGTTTTCATCAACCGTAGCGGGAGGGGGAGAAAACATGAATTGCGAATTCAATTTGAGGTTTTTTAATTTTTAATTTTTAATTTTTAATTTTTTAGAGTTTTGGTCATTGTTCAATTGGTTAACACGAACTCCAGCTCCGATTTCTATATAATGAGAATATTTTTGGCAAAATTGCCCCTATTCTAGCCATCACGAAAAGCTCACTTGCAAAAATTTAGTCCGCCGATAAGTTTGGGCTTTATTTGAAGTTAAGATGGCCACTTTAGACTCTTATTCCAGATAAGGTCCCAGCAATCTTCCAAGAAAGATGGCTTCATTGTATATCCTTACTTAAAATTAATTATTTCCAAAGCCAATTACAAAAATTGCCAGTTGAACCATAATATCTTTTTTGTTTTCTATGGACCCTTCTCCATAGTGACTAGACGTGGAGTGTCGTCGTTGGAATTTGCAAGCCCAAATAGCGTGTGATAACCGTTCCAATGTTTGAATATCGTGTAATGACTGTTCCAATCTTGAGAGTTTATGTTCGCTATCATGACTTTCATAGAGATGACATTTTTCTTTAGCAGACCTTTATATATAAAGTTTGGTCTATTGAATTCATATATACGGTGACACATGAACTTTAAAAAAAAAAAAAACGAAAATATGGCTTTGTCTTACGCTAGCAAAAAGTTGCCCCCCTTTCCTACTAGGAGGAGTGGCCGGGCAGGCCAATGGGGCTGGTATATTTTTCCAGGCCCAGATTCCGGCTTATACTCAGACTTTTCTGGTGGTCATAGCCTTTTAAGGACCTGCTCGGGTCCAAAATATCGCTTTGTCTTACGCTAGCAAAAAGTTGCCCAAATGTTTTCATCAACCGTAGCGGGAGGGGGGAGAAAACATGAATTGCGAATTCAATTTTGAGGTATTTTAATTTTTAATTTTAAATTTTTTTTTTTAGAGTTTTGGTCATTGTTCAATTGGTTAACATGAACTCCAGCTCCGATTTCTATATAATGAGAATATTTTGGGCAAAATTGCCCCCATTCTAGCCATCACGAAAAGCTCACTTTCAAAAATTTAGTCGGCCGATAAGTTCGGGCTTTATTTGAAGTTAAGATGGCCACTTTAGACTCTTATTCCAGATAAGGTCCCAGCAATCTTCCAAGAAAGATGGCTTCACTGTATATCCTTACTTAAAATTAATTATTTCCATAGCTAATTACAAAAATTGCCAGTTGAACCATAATATCTTTTTTGTTTTCTTTGGACCCTTCTCCATAGTGACCAGACGTGGAGTGTTGTCGTTGGAATTTGCAAGCCCAAATAGCGTGTGATAACCGTTCCAATGTTTGAATATCGTGTTATGACCGTTTCAATCTTTAGAGTTTATGTTCGCTATCTTGACTTTCATAGAGATGATATTTTTCTTTAGCAGGCCTTTATATATAAAGTTTGGTCTATTGAATTCATATATACAATGACACACGAACTTAAAAAAAAAAAAAAACGAAAATATCGCTTTGTCTTTCGCTAGCAAAAAGTTGCCCAAATGTTTTCATCAACCGTAGTGGGAGGGGGAGAAAACATGAATTGCGAATTCAATTTGAGGTTTTTTAATTTTTAATTTTTAATTTTTAGAGTTTTGGTCATTGTTCAATTGGTTAACACGAACTCCAGCTCCGATTTCTATATAAGGAGAATATTTTGGGCAAAATTGCCCCTATTCTAGCCATCACGAAAAGCTCACTTGCAAGAATTTAGTCGGCCGATAAGTTCGGGCTTTATGTGAAGTTAAGATGGCCACTTTAGACTCTTATTCCAGATAAGGTCCAAGCAATCTTCCAAGAAATATGGCTTCACTGTATATCCTTACTTAAAATTAATTATTTCCAAAGCCAATTACAAAAATTGCCAGTTGAACCATAATATCTTTTTTGTTTTCGTTGGACCCTTCTCCATAGTGACCAGACATGGAGTGTCGTCGTTGGAATTTGCAAGCCCAAATAGCGTGTGATAACCATTCCAATGTTTGAATATCGTGTAATGACCATTCCAATCTTGAGAGTTTATGTTCGCTATCTTGACTTTCATAGAGATGACATTTTTCTTTAGCAGACCTTTATATATAAAGTTTGGTCTATTGAATTCATATATACAATGACACACGAACTTTAAAAAAAAAAAAAAAAAAATATCGCTTTGTCTTTCGCGAGAAAAAAAGTTGCCCAAATGTTTTCATCAACCGTAGCGGGAGGGGGAGAAAACATGAATTGTGAATTCAATTTTAGGTTTTATATTTTTTTTTAATTTTTTTTTAGGGTTTTGGTCATTGTTCAATTGGTTAACACGAACTAAAGCTCTGATTTCTATATAATGAGAATATTTTGGGTAAAATTGCCCCTATTCTAGCCATCACGAAAAGCTCACTTGCAACAATTTAGTTGGCCGATAAGTTTGGGCTTTATTTGAAGTTAAGATGGCCACTTTAGACTCTTATTCCAGATAAGGTCCCGGCAATCTTTCAAGAAAGATGGCTTCACTAGATATCCTTACTTTAAATTAATTATTTCCAATGCTAATTACAAAAATTGCCAGTTGAACTATAATATCTTTTTTGTTTTCTTTGGACCCTTCTCCATAGTGACCAGACGTGGAGTGTCATTGTTGGAATTTGCAAGCCCAAATAGCGTGTGATAACCGTTCCAATGTTTGAATATCATGTAATGACCGTTCCAATCTTGAGAGTTTATGTTCACTATCTTGACTTTCATAGAGAGGACATTTTTCTTTAGCAGACATTTATTTATAAAGTTTGGTCTATTGAATTCATATATACAATAACACACGAACTTTAAAAAAAGCAAAAACGAAAATATGGCTTTGTCTTCCGCTAGCAAAAAGTTGCCCAAATGTTTTCATCAACCGTAGCGGGAGGGGGAGAAAACATGAATAGCGAATTCAATTTGAGGTTTTTTAATTCTTAATTTTTACTTTTTTTTTAGAGTTTTGGTCATTGTTCAATTGATTAACACGAAGTCCAACTCCAATTTCGATATGATGAGAATTTTATGGGCAAAATCGCCCCTATTCTAGCCATCACGAAAAGCTCACTTGCAAGAATTTAGTCGGCTGATAAGTTCGGGCTTTATTTGGAGTTAAGACAGTCATTTTATACTCTTATTAGAGATAAGGTCCCAGTCATCTTTAAAGAAAGATGGCTTCACTATATATCCTTACTTAAAATGAATTATTTCTGATGCCAAGGACAAAAATTGCCAGTTAAATCATAATATCTTTTTTGTTTTCTTTGGACGCTTCTCCATAGTGACCAGAGGTGGAGTGTCGTCGTTGGAATTTGTAAGCCCAAATAGCGTGTAATGACCGTTCCAATGTTTGAATAAGAGTATTCACGATATGATGAGCACGTTCTTGCCAAATGTGACAGATTTTAGCTTGACCGATGTTTTTGTCGTCGGTCTTGACCTTTTTTTTCCTTCTGTCCTTTTTCTCTATGACCAGGTTCTTGCCACGTCAGACAATTTTAGCTTTTCTGATTTTTTGTCATTGGACGTTGACCTTTTGCCCTTTCTCTCTTTCTTTATGTAAATAGAGTTTTCACATGTTATCGAATTTCAATCCGGAGTAGGGAGGAGGATGAATTATTAAGACATTTTGAGTTTTGGCGAGTTTAGCTTCATTTAACAAGAGGAAACTTTAGCGCACGTTTGGTAACGTTTACTTGTTCAAAAATTGTTCTAGGGAACAGAAATAAAAAAAAAAAATGTTTATGTTCCGGGGAACAATTTTTAAACAAAAGAACGTGTTTGGTAATTGTAAAAAAATTATGTTCTTGAAATAAATAAAAAAAAAACAGAAACACGTTTGGTAACTGCACTCAATTTCTGTTCCCGGAATAGAAAAAGAACAAAAACACGTTTGGTAACTTGTACAAAATTTATGTTTTAAAATTTTCAAAAAATACTTTTTTTAATAAAGTTTTAACTTGATATTGAATTCTCATTCTCATAAAATGCTCATTAATTTAATTTTCTTCATGGTGAGGGATGACAAATATTCTGAACATGATCATATGGCATACTTAGTAGAAAATTTTGTAAGTAAAGTTTGTATCAACTTTTTTTCAAGTACTTTTTTTATTTTTATTTTTTATTTTTATAGCATATAAACTTGATATTGAATTCTCATTCTCATGAAATGCTCATCAATTTAATTTTGATCATGGTGAGTGAAGAAAAATATTTTCAACATGGTCATATGTGCATACTTAAAAGAAAATTTTATAAGTAAAGTCCGTACAATAAGAAATAGCAAAAAGAAGAGTATCTTATATATCTCAACATGAACCCTTCCATACATGATATCACAATAATGAAGCAATATAGTTCATTGTTCAATTTCATCACAATGAATACTTAAAAATAATATTACAAAAGTCAACAAATCTCATGCATATTGTGATCCATTGCCATTTTATTTGCAATACTTGTCCTAAGCATGTTTATCCCAGAAGTCTACTTATCCGATGTATCATCTGCAACCTCCACTTCTGTAGGTCCAAATGGATACTCCGAATCTCCATATATGGAAAAATTTATGTCCATCCTATCTTGATCACGAATGTAATTATGAAGAGCACAACATGTAATTACAACAAGTGTTTGCTTCCGAATTGTAAATGGAGGCATATGTCTCAAAATGGTGAAGCGATTCTTTAATGCCCTAAATGGCCTCTCAATTACATTTCTTAGTGAAGAGTGCTTATAGTTGAATAACTCTTTTGCTGTTCTTGGCCGTCTCCCACTCCCTCTATATTCGCCGAGATGATACCGTTCCTTTCTAAATGAAGTTAAAAATCTCGGAAGTGTTGCATAACCGGAATCTACCACGTAGTATTTCCCTACAACATGATATATATAAATTTGTTGTGATATTCAATCATAATATAATCACAAATGTCTATATAAACAAAGTAAATACCAGGTGGTGGTCGGGGAAATTGCAATTGAGGAGTTTCGAGTGCTGCCGAAAGCACTCGACAACCATTGGCAGATCTTTCCCATCCAGCATACACGAAAGTAAATTTTATATCAAATGAGCAAACACACAATACGTTCTGGGTGGTAGTCCCTCTCCTACCTCTAAATTGAACCTGCTGAGACATCGAGATAATAGCATTTATATGGGTGCCATCCATAGCACCTACGCAGTCCTGTCAATTTATTACCAATCTAAGATTATATAATATTATGAACTACATGTATTTGACGGTATAAAGTCGATATAGAAATCATACCTCGAAGTAGCGCTTATGACTAGGATCCATAAGAATTTCTTGTGGGATGACATCAAAGGATGGCGGTTTGATTATCTCTTTTGAAAGTTTGATAATTGCTTTCAACACTTTGTTGAAATACTTGCTGATCGTTTCTCCAGAATGTTGAAATCTCTCACATAAATCTCTATTTGAGCTACCGTGACAAACCAAAGATAAGAATATCCCAATTTGTTCATCTATTCGAATATATCGACTATCTTTTAACCAATCTCTTACTCTCATCAAATCACATAAATTCAGAAAAACATGTCTCTTCATCCTGAAGGCTTCATATATCTTATCTGAATGTCCATAAACAATCTCCATTATCCATTTGGATCCTAATAATTTGCTGTCCCTAATGGGTTGTCTTGTATGCACGGATGCGTCAATCGCAACCGTGCACAACCACGCTAGCAATATGCGAAGATCATCATCATCCAAGAATTGTTCAACTTGTTCTACCTGTTCACTACATATACTATCTGATCCGTCTTCCATAGTACCTATACCATCACAAAAATATAAAAACATCAATATAGATTTTGAAAATATATCCAATAACAATCAATAACATAAGTCATAGTCTCAATAGAAGATGCCATTACATATAAGTACCAAGAGTCTCAACACTAATATCTTTAAAAACTAAATATTAATGGATAACATAAGTTATACAGTCTAATGAAACCCCATTCAATCCATAATATATTTCCAAACATCTACTAAAGATGATAAAGAAGTCCATTTCTCCTTTCAGGTGGGGATTTAATGAAAGCCACCCTCCATGAGGCACTATTGCATGCTCGTTCCATTGCTTTATTGTAAACATCTTGGTCTATCTCAGGCATACTAATTAGAATGTCCATCACATCAACTACGGAGAAAGGGTCCACAGGTGATGGCATAACCCCAGAGGCCGCAGAGCCACTACCATATTGACTTGACCTAACTTTCAAAAAGTCTTGTATGGCTTTGCAAGTGTCATCAATATTGTTATGGATACTCTTCCTTCTCCTCTTAGTATTTGGAGTCCTATCCATTTTGTGCTTTCCACGAGTTGAAGTTGCAGCATTGTCTGATGTAAAGACTCTCTCATCAGTGTAGTGATCACTGAAGTCATCTGTATGGCCACCACCATCATCACCATAGGCATTGCCACCACTGTTGTCACCATATGCATTGCAACCACTGTTGTCACCGCCTACATTGCCATCACCATTGTCATCTTCCTCCGACACCGTCAAATCTTGAGCATTTCCAATGCCATATTCTCCAGTAGCATATGTACCACCAAATACAATACATAGCTCGGGATACTGGGGAAATCCATCATTCTTGAATTTTGCCCACTCTACATTCTCCTACAATTTTCACAATAATGACATTTCAGCAATATAATCATACATTTTAAAATTTACATATATAATGACATCAAAATGACCAAAAAATTAAAAAAGATACCTTGATGTGAGATTCCCATTTACTTGGATCTTCGACAACAACTCTTTTATTCACATTATCCCAACCAAATCCAGATTGAGACATAAGTTTATGAAAACTGCTATATTGTTTTCTCAGTTTGTTTACCTAGTTCTTCAGCTGGACCATGCTATATTGGCATCCTGTTTGTCTAACGAATTCAGTCTGTATATTCCTCCACCCTGCTTTGTTGAAAGTAGAAGAGGTGCAATTTCCCTTTTTGACCTCATCCACCAACAAACCGATAAATAGGTTGGTTACAGACTCGGTCCACTTTGCACTGAATGTCTGTCTCTCAGATGCCATTTAATCTTTGACCAGTTGAGCAGCATATGAGCTACGAGTTAAATCAATAACATAATACTATATATGCCATACACAAAATCATTCTCAAGAGATGCAAGCGGAGAAGACTATAGTGACAAAATTGACAATTCTTGAACTAACTTATATAAAACAGATTATAAGTTGCATTTTGAGCTATAAGAACTACATAGTACTATGACTAGCAATGATCAATGAAACAGAATGCTCAAAATAAAATAAAGAGCATTGTGAGAAACCTACCATGTCAAAATATAGGTCATATTTCAAACACTACCATAAAAGGAAATGTGAAAGTTCAATCTTGCTCCAAATGAACCTAAACAACTACTCTCCCCAACCTGTGTTTGAGCTGTGAAATCCAAATGATCAGCCTGAGCATTTCATTGTTATGCTAGATATAATATGCAACCATGAAATTCAGCCAACACAAGGCAGCATTACCCTTGGTTCTTACATTCAAACACAAAAAGAAGTTCTTGAGAGTGGCTCCTGTCCTTCAGTCTTTCCTCTATAAGTTTCTCAACTAGAGTTCCTCTCTGTCAAAAAGATAATTCTCATGGTGATTTTGGATGAGCTCATAGTTACTCAGCATATTACAAAAGAAATTTACCGCCGGGTCGCTCGAGCAAGCGTCTCACAGATTTGGGCAAGCACTGGCTCGAGCGAGCTGTTGTGCTCGAGCCCCAAGCAGCCGTTGCCCAGATCTGCAAGGGGTGGCTCTCGCTGAAGCTCTCATTGAACGGTGAAGGAGGAGGAGCAGAAACTTACCTCGATTCAGAAGCTTCAGCCGGTGAAGGAGCAGCAGCTGTCAGCACCGGAGACTCAGTTGAGTGAGGAGGCGTCGGATCGCTCGACGGTGGTGAACTTGTAAGAGACGCTAGAAAAGGGAGAGTGTTGTTTCGCACAGGGCATGAACGAGAAGAAGAGACGGTGGTGAATGAAAAGTGTTTCGTTTTTGTTCTTTTCAACCCTTCAAGAAGTGTTTCTGGAACAGAAAAGTAACTTTTTTTTGTTTCTTTTTCTGGTTCCAATTTTGTTCCGGGAACAAAAAAACAGTTTTTGAACGAAAACGCAAACAAACGCGTTTCTGTTCTTTTTTTGTTTCCGGAAAAAAAAATTGTTGTTCATAAACAAAAGAAAAGAACATTACCATGCAGCCATTTAGCCTGAAACTGTTGATACAAATTGTTAGGGGAAAGATCCGTGAGGGGATCTTCTTGATTTAATCTGTGAAAATATCTCATATGCAATTGACATTTTATGTGAAGGAAAAGAATTTGGTCAATTAACATGCCATGCGGAGAAGGCAAAAATGGATAAGAATTTTTTTGGGTGCTGTAATAATGGAAAGTCAAGTTGAAGTGATAAAGAATATCAGATTATGTGTCACACCCTAAATCCTAGGGGAAATGCACAGCCGTCATTCTCCTAACCTGAAGGACACCACCTCAAACCATACTTAAAGAAATCCAACTCCTAAAAGTTCTCATTGATAGTGCTCTAACCCAACTTGTCGCTAACTGAAAAAATTGAAAACATGAAAAACAAGTGGAATGAATAATCACAGCCCAAAAAGTAGCACATCTTTTCTAAGGAGATTAAACAATTGATATGCATGTATATAAAGTAATACCAAAATTTCATAACCCAAAGTATAAAATATATATTGAGTCATTCATGAGTTGTTTCATTTTAATAAAGCTTTATACTAATAAAAAAAACCATCTAAACTATCACCGCAATTCAAGCATCAATGGTCAAATTCATTAATTAATTTCTATCAAATCACACGTCAATGGTTAATCTATTAAGAAATCTATTGCTCAATATTCTAATGTAGTTAAGGCACATGCTTGGTGACAAGATGACTAAAAATTCGTCCTTGGCTAGGTCTTCACTCACAAGGCCAACTCAGCTCAAAAGGATATCTTAAAACTGGTATACATAGCATCAAATAATCCTCCTCCAGTACTAGAAATCCAATCCATAATCAATCTCATAAAACCACTATACATTTTAAAAATCAAAACAGATAACCTTTTCACAATACATCTTATCCGCTAGAAATACCTTTCTCAAAGCATTTCTCATATTATTCAAAAATCTTTTTGCAAACTAGTTTGCAAAGTTAAACATGTGCATATGTATATCTTCACAATATCTTGTAGTACACGTTTTCTAAAATATTTATAAATAACCAAGAAGTAGTAAATACTCAACTCAGTTTTCTATACAACAATAATGCCATTTCTTAACCCACATTATATATAATCCATATTGCTTTCCAAATATGAATTTACAAACTTGAAGAAGAGATAGTACTACTTACTTGGAAATACCCAAAACCAAGCAACACGCAGCTATGAGAATCAATGTCAAAACCAAGTAAACTATGGTTAAAGGCTAATAAAACAATTCATACACGACAACAAATTGCTCCCCAAAATTAATTATTCAAGCATTTGCAACATGGAACTCGCATGTGAAATCCTAAAGTCTTTACTTCCACCAAACCATTAGCTCTAAACTGACTCCCATCCAGGAAAAGTACTAAAAAAATCATAAACCTATTGTATTGGTATCAATTCAATTCTAAAATTTTCAATTGGACCAATTAGTCATAAATCTTTTCAGATTGGTACCAATTCAGCTCATTAAGCCAATTTAGCAAATGTTGAAGTGGCAAATTTTTAATAATTTGTTTCTTTTTTCTTTTTCCTTTTTTTCTTGTTTCTTTTCTCTCTTCTTCCTCCTTGAACTGTCCTCATAGTGGTTAGCGAGGGTCGCGGCCCTAGCTCGCCTCTCTAAGTCCCTGGGCGAGACTGGGTGAGGGCTGCGACCCTCACCGGTAGCCTTGCTGGAGGCTCACCGGCTATTGCAAGGATAATCCAAAAGGAAGAAGAGAGAAAATAAAAGGAAAATGGAAAGAAAAAGGGAAAAAAAAAAAAAAAAGAAAAAAATAATAAAAAAATTGAAAAAATTAAAAATTATTTAAAAATTATTGAAAAATTATCACATCAGTGTTTGGCAACTGGCCGATGTCAATGTTAGCCCGACCAAAATTGGTTGAATAGACTTAATTGGTATTAATGTGAAAATAGTTAAGATTGAATTAGTCCAATTAAAATATTTATGTTTGAATTGGTACAAATGTAATAGGTTTATGACTTTTTTGATACTTTTCCCCTCTTGTCTCTACGACACCACAATCCACAATTTCCATGAAATGCCAAAGCTCAATAAGTTTTAAAAAAAAAGATTTCGCGGCTTGAATTCACAAAATTTTGAATATATGACCTAACTCCAAAAACTACGCTGGTTGAAATAACAAAGGGTGTGAGCACTTACCGAGCATTGTCAATAAGAGTTGATTCGGTTTGGTGAGGAGTCCGCGTCGGGAACGCTTGAAGCCCCTCCTTTCTCTTTCCCTTCTTCCTTCTTTCCTCTTGACCGGTCGACTTTTTTTTTATTTTTCTTTTCTTTGACCGGGTCAAAGTCCATATTTACATTATGAACTATCGTGGCATGGAGGCCTCCTAGTAGCTGAGCGTTATCTCCACCACCCGATGGGACTGCCTTACGACTTTCCGCATCATTTGGCCGTATGCGAGCTTGGACTGGTGCAACAAGGATGGTGACAATGGCGGCAAAACAGAAAGCGTGTAAGTGACACATTAATAAAACTTGCCTTTTCACCAATTCGAGTCGGTTAGATTTGGTCTGTGACGATTACAGGAAGGTTAAAGAGTGATCGACGAACATTTGTGTGACTTAGCTTCTTGCTTGACCCAACTCAATCCAATCTGGAACTCCTAGAACTCGCTCTGCACCAAACAAAGGCATCTGTCTTCTGTTTCTTATCCTGTCGTGCTATTCTGAAAAGTTTGAATCTTTATCTAGTTGTTTACTTTATCTCGTGGATCAACAGAAGGGTTTGCAATGGCAGATTATCCTATCTTTAGCTTCTTCTGCACTTCCATCGTGGTTTTGTCACTGCTGCGCTTGTCTACTGCAGTTGACACCCTGACTTCAGCACAATTTATTAAAGAGGGAGAGACATTAGTTTCCGCAGGCAGAAAATTTGAGCTCGGTTTCTTTTCTGCTGGAAGGTCAAAGAGCAATTTCCTGGGGATACGGTTCGTGGCGAGTCCTGATACGGTTGTTTGGGTTGCTAATAGGAACAATCCACTCACTGATTCAAATGGTACTCTGGAAATAAGCAATGAAGGCGAACTTGTTCTTCTCAACCAATCAAGGAGTGTCATTTGGTCAACGAATTCAACTAAGGTTCTCCGTAACCCAATTGTACAGCTCCTAGATTCTGGTAACCTTGTTCTTAGGGAAAGCAACAGTTTAGATTCTGTTGATTACTCATGGCAAAGCTTTGATTACCCATCAGACACGATTTTGGTTGGTATGACAGTGGAATGGAACTTTAAAACCGGTTTGGAACATTATCTGACTTCCTGGAGAAGCACAGACGATCCTTCCCCTGGAGATTATACATTCAGATACAAAATCGATGGGTTACCTCAACTTGAAATAATCAGCCATGGTTCAGCCAAAGTATATCGAACTGGGCCATGGGATGGAGTTAAATTTGGTGGCGTTTCCAATGAGCTGAATATCGTTGTTAAAGCCATCGCTATTTACAACAAAACGGGTGCCTATTTTGCGTTTCGAGCTTTGAAGGACGATATCACTGCCAAAGTCACATTAAGCTCAGATGGGTTTGTGCATTGTCATCTTCTGAAGAGCGGAAGCATGAAATGGGATCTAATGTACTCAATCCCTCACGACCCTTGTGACAGCTATGGACGGTGCGGTGCTAATGGCGTGTGTAGAGTAAACCAAACTCCAAGATGCATCTGCTTGCAGGGCTTTATGCCAGAGTCACAAGAAGATTGGGACATGCTTAATTCAACAGAGGGGTGCATAAGGAAAATTCCATTGAATTGTTCTCTTGGCGAGGGTTTTCAAAAACTTCGGCAGGTGAAATTACCTGACCTTGTAGATTTCCAGCTATTCAAGAATATGAGCCTTGAGGAGTGCAAGGTTGAGTGTCTAAAGAATTGTTCTTGCATAGCTTATGCCAATTCGGACATTAGAGGAGCAGGCTGCTTGATGTGGTTTGGCAATCTCATTGATATTAAGGAAATTGACGAGGTTGATAATGTGCAATATCTCTTCCTACGGCTACCTACTTCTGAATTAGGTAAATACATTTATTTAATCTGCATTGGCTAATTGGTTGAGCAATTGCTTTTTTTTTTTCTGTCCTAATCTTTCACTACATCTGATGCATCCTGTGTGAATGCCGGACTGAACTAGTTCTGTTCCTCACTATATCTCATCTTCAAGTTTTTTCTAATGGAGATAGATTCATCAGCTTATTGATGAACTCTTTCCCTAAAATCAGTTACTTAACTTCTTCCCTTATGCTAGATTCAATCCGCAGTCCATCCAAGAAACTGGTGACTATCATAGCGGCTTCAGCCATTTCGGGATTGCTAATAGTGGGCATGGCATTGGGCATAATCTGGAAGAGAAGAATGAAAAGACGAGGTAAGCTAAATACCTTTCTTTTACATCATGTAATCAATTCCCAATTGATTTTTTCTTGTCGAGATTATGGTATGGTTAGAAACTAGTTTACATGCCTTGTAGGCTTGCCAAGTGGGACGGATGACATTGACTTGCCATTATATAATTTCACTGCTGTTGCTGTTGCCACCAACCATTTCTCTCAAACAAACAAGCTAGGAGCGGGCGGCTTTGGTTCTGTCTACAAGGTAATCAGTTATAAATCAATAAATTCAGATAACAACAGAGGCCCACAATGAGTAATATAAATGCAGGGAAGACTTTCCTCAGGACAAGAAGTAGCAGTGAAGAGGCTGTCAAAATATTCTGGGCAAGGTCCGGACGAGTTTATGAATGAAGTCCTTCTAATCGCCAGACTTCAGCACCGGAATCTTGTTGGACTTGTTGGCTGCTGCATTGAGGGTGAAGAAAGAATGTTAATTTATGAATACATGCCAAACAAAAGCTTGGATTATCTCATTTTTGGTCAGAACCGCTTGATCTTTCTCAGTTCCTTTTCACTCAATTCCTTCTGCTTTTGTTCTATCTGTTGATTTCTTCGCCATAAAATACAGCCAAATGCTAAGTTAATTAGTTTTTGATGGGGTTGAGCGTGCGTAGATCATGATAGAAGTTCCTCTCTGGCATGGAAAAGGCGATTTGACATTGTTTTAGGAATTGCCCGAGGACTTCTTTATCTCCACCAGGATTCAAAATTACAAGTTATTCACAGAGACCTTAAAGCAAGTAACATTTTGTTAGATGCTGACATGAATCCAAAGATTTCGGATTTTGGCCTAGCAAGGAACTTTCAAGGAGATGACACAGAGGCAAAGACAAGAAGAATAGTTGGTACATAGTAAGTTTCTCATATTGATTCATTAGAACAGTGCACTGTCCATCAGTATATGGAGGAATTGAAGCTTGACTTGCTTGATGCAGTGGTTACATGTCCCCTGAGTATGCCTTTGACGGAAAATTCTCTGTGAAGTCTGACATTTTCAGCTTTGGTGTGCTTTTGTTGGAGATAGTAAGTAGCAAAAGGAATAGAGGATTTCAGCATCCTGATCATCATCACAACCTTCTTGGGCACGTAAGTGGTAGAGGATTATTTAGATTCGTCATTTTCTTTTTTGCTAAACAAGATCAGATATTCTGGTTCTCCTAAAACCGCATCCTATTTGTTCTTTCTTCATGTAGACAATGTTATTTTTTCGATGCGCAGACAGTGGTAATCACGAATGGTTGAAATTTTTTAGGCATGGTTGCTATGGGGCGAAGGGAGGGCCATGGAACTCATCGATGTATCTTTAGGCAACTCTATTCTCGAGTCTCAAGTAGAGAGATGCATTCAAGTGGGCTTGTTATGTGTCCAAAAGTTTCCTGAAGATAGGCCGACAACGTCCAGTGTTGTTTTCATGTTGGCAAATGAAGGAGCAACCTTGCCGCCGCCTAAAGAGCCTGGTTTCTTCGGTGAGAGAAGTTCAGGTAGCTCAGATGCATATTTAGTTAAGGAAGAAGCCTACACACCCAATGTCATTACGGTCACATTGCCGGAAGGTCGTTAGAAATGCTATTAAGGATGTTTCTGAAGATTGTAGACTGGCCATCTCGGGTACAAAGGACAGAAGAAGCATAAGTGGTGTAAAGTTCAATAACAAATTTGTCAAACAGGGTACTGAAAATTCTAGTACTGAAGTTAAAGTGTTGAAAATGAAGATAGAAAGTTGTTTCGCAATTCCATTTCCAAATCCCTCTAGAGCCCCTTAAACCAAGGCTGACTCGTAGGAGTTTTGGGTTTTAATTATTTCCGAAATGCTAATATAATTTTTTTTCTTCCAATTTTGCCATCATTAACTTTCAAAATTTCGAAAATGCCTTCACCTTGCTCGACGTCGCCGATGGCCCGAATCTAACTGCCAAGGGCCTGAGCTCTTGGCCAATTTAGGTGAAGGATTTGGTTTTTTTTTTTTTAATGAAAAAATTAGCATAAGAATTTTTTAAGTGTATTTTGTTCCAAGCAACATTTAAATTAGAATTACTTTTCAATGCACTTTTAAATTACACTTTACTGAACACCATTTATAGTTTTCAAAAAAACTCTTTAACCTAAAAGCCCTTTGCATTGCCACAAAGGTTTTCTTTAAAAGCCCAACCAAATTTAGGTTTATCGTTTTAGTCATTAAACATTACTGATGCGTTTGGGTGGAAAGTTGAAAAAAAATCAAATTCCCTACATCCTCTCTCACAATAATTTTGTATTCTTCTCCATTTTCTACCCAAAATTTCATCACCTCCATTTTCCTTCATGTCTGAACAGAGCAGAGCCTTCATGCTCCTTCTGGAAGGTGTTCCCTTTCAAACATGGTCAACACCATTAATACTCCTGCTTGGGGAAGACTCTTAGTCGTGAGGGAGAGAGAGCTGACTTCTTGCATTGCGTGAGGAGACATTGCAAGTCGTCTAATCAACAATTCTCGACCAAGTGTACATTTTATGACCCTTGATTACCTATCTTACTGGGAGTTGCTGGTGATCGGCCCATCATTATAGTAGAACATTCTGTAAGCCTCTAAGGTAGACTTTCAGCTCGATTATTCACGGTAAGCATCTTTTGATTTTTAGAAGTGGCACTGATGAGGAGCATCAAGGGAAAAATAGCAGAGGGCTTTATGGAAATTGGAAACTTTCCTATTCCTCCCCTTTTTACTCTCTTTTTGTGATCTTTCTATCGGCGCTGAACTTGTCGATCGCATTTGATACCTTAACTTCAGGTCAGTCCATTAAAGATGGTGAGACATTGGTCTCTTCAGGCCAGAGCTTTGAGCTTGGCTTCTTCTCCCCAGAAAAATCCACGAATAAGTACTTGGGGATATGGTACAAATTTAGTCCTCAAACAGTCGTTTGGGTCGCCAATGGAAACAACCCACTCACCGATTCAAATGGCGTTCTCACGTTTAGCGGTGAGAGAAATTTAGTAGTTCTCAACCAGTCGAAGAGCGTCATCTGGTCTTCGAATTCATCCAGGGTTCTAGAAAATCCGGTTGCCCAGCTGTTGGATTCTGGTAACCTCGTCGTTTCAGAGAATACAAGTTCACATTCTGGTGAATGGTCATGGCAGAGCTTTGACAATCCAACTAACACCCTTTTGGCTGGTATGCGATTGGGATGGAGCGTCGAAACCGTTTTCGAGTGGCATCTGACTTCGGGTCAACTGAATGTATCTTGTTATGACCACTATGATGCCCAGCAGAGTGGCCCCGTGGTAACATTTGAGAAGGTTCTCACGTTTCCGCAGATTTTGACGTGCCTTGAATATACTTACAATTTCATATCGCCACTCAACCAAATGTCGTCTATGATGCCCCATGGCTAATGCCACGATGACATTGATAAACACATTGTGAAAGTACTCGATTACAGTAAATCACACTGTATAGTTGACCAGTCGAGTCAACTGAAAAATTCTACTCTGAGGGCTTCTTGGATGGTTGCCAGTGGTGATCGCAATCCTTTCCTGTCCGTCTCCGATAACTTTGCTTGCTTGGCACGAGCGCACGCATTTTTTCTTCTAAATCTCACACAGTTTCGCTCTTCTGCATGATTTAGTTTAGGCGTGGAAGCACCTACCTTTTTCATTTGCCTTTTTATTGTCTGCCCGTCAGTCTTCGGCTTATTGACTTCAGCTGACGCGTTAAGTTCAGGCCAGTCTATGAAAGATGGATAGAAATCCGATGTCTTTAGCTTTGGTGTTATGTTGTTAGAGATTGTAAGCGGCAAAAGAAATAGAGGATTCTGCCACCCAAATCATCATCATAACCTTCTTGGACATGTAAGAGAAAAAAGTCAGAGCATATGTTATTCTCTCGCCCTTTTTGTCTTGCGTGACTAAGCCCGGGATGTGATTTTTTTTCAGGCATGGTTGCTTTGGAGTGAAGACAGAGCCATGAAACTCATTGATGGCTATGATTCGGTGGAACCTCAAGTACAAAGATGTATTCATGTAGGCTTGTTATACGTACAAAAGTTCCCCAATGATAGACCGGTGATGTCCTCCGTTGTTGTCATGTTAAAAATGAAAGTGCAAGCTTGCCTGGACCTAAATAGCCTGGTTTTTTTTCATGGAAAGGAGTCCAATGGACTTAAGCGCAACCCAGACAAATGAAGAATTTCATACTGTTAATGTGGTCACGGTGACAAAGTGGGATGGTCAATAGTGTTTTTTGTAAGGCATTGTGAATAGATTCGAGAAATGACATTGATAATTTATTTCATTCATTCCAAGACTTCTTGATTTGTGCGATTGGTATAAAATCCAATATAAGTAGGTCCAGAAAACCATTGACCACCTAAGGATCGATCGGACCAGTAGAATTTTCTTTTTTGCCTTCTCTAAGTGACCGGTTTAATGCATGCTTTATATTCTTTGGAAGCTTCATATGAATATTAGGAATGATATCTTCTATGGTCGTGGACATTTCATGATCCTTCCCCCGGAGACTATGCCTATCTCATATGTAGTAATCGGTGGCCCAATTTGAAGTGCTTCACAAAAGAACTTCATGTAAGTGCATAGAAAAAAAATGCTTTTCACAAAATAACTAATGGCAACCTGAGGGAAATAGTTCTCGAAAAATGATATAAAATGAAAAACTTTTGACTTTTCCCATATGAAGGGACAAGTTTTGAACAATGTTATAACTGGAACAATACTATAACTCCAAGATATCAATTCATTATTTGGCTTATAATTAGGAACCGTCTTCCTATACAGGCCTTACTCTTATCGCATGGCAGGATTGGGGATACGGTGTACCCCTTTTGCAAAGTAACTCCGGATTCTATTAATCATCTGTTTTTTTCATTGTAGTATTATGGCTAGTTGTGCCTTCTCTTGGGTCGCCAGATGCAATCTCCCTTGGAGGAATGGGACTTGGGCTGACAACCTCTATTGGGCTATAAAGTTCCTATCCGGAAAGGACTTCTATCACTCTATCGCCCGTTTCTCTTTTGGGGCTCTTTGCCACTTTATTTGGAAATATAGGAATGAGATTCTCTTTAGGAACTATACCTTCACGCTTATGGCCGTGAAGAACCACCTTATTAAAGTGGTTAAGGATAAGGCTTTAACCTTCTCAAATGTTGAAGACAACCCAAGAAACAGGAGACTTCAACATAGCTAGGGATATTTCCAGCACATCCATAATATTTCCAGGTTAGAGTGGTGGTGCAGAATGGCCACTGTTGTTTGTTTCGGTGCTGGCCTTGATTCCTGCCGATTGTCTTGTCCTTTCCATTTGGGCGATGACGTTTTGTTTGGTTTTGGCTGCGGTTGCCTTTGTTTGGCCGACTGGTTGCTTTCTTTTGTTTTTGTCCTTTTTCGTTGTGGCTGTAGTTGTGCAACTTAACCGCGTTTTGTGCCTTGTTGGCTTCCCTTCTTTTTTCTCTTGGCACATTTCCACTCATTATGCCTCTGTTCATTATGAGTGTTTGTTTTGGTGCCGTTTTTTTTTATGTAATTATTGATTTCAGCTTAATATAATTACCTTTCACCAAAACAAAAAGGGGTCGAGTTTTGACAAGCTGTCATTGATGGGTGGACGATCGTGAGTGTTGGTCCTCGTCATCTTCCTTGGAAAGTTCCCTCCAATTGAAGGAAAAGACATTGAATATGATCGTGTAGCTCAGATGATGCCACGTGCGAACAGGAAAATAGATAGGACATCGGGCCTAAATAAATCAACGGACGAAGGCAATAATAGATGAGAAAGCCAATCAATAATGACATGATGATTACGATTGTGAGATTTTATAAGACCACTATCACTGTTAGCTATAGACTGAACTTTGGGCTAAACCAAAATAGTGGAAATATATAATTGAGAGCATAACATCTTCCCTCATTTGCATGAAAAGATTCGAACTTATGAGTAAAACTAACCATTCTAAAAACTTAAGTCATTAAATAAAGGTGTGGTTTATTAAGACTAGATGAGTCCTTGTCAAGTGAAGGTGATAATGTGCTTATGTTACTTTTTACTAATCAAATGCTACCATTTGACCAAAAAATTATTGAATCAAAATATCTATGAATTACAAAAAATAAATTTTAATAATAAAGAGGTTATGTGCCTTCTTTTAAATTATTCTGTTTAGGTTTTAAATTTTTCCCTTTTCTTAATTTATTTTATTGTTACTTTTTGGAGATATATTGCAAAATGATAAATAAATCTAGACATATTGGTATTATGGTGAAACGCAAGGCATTGATGTTTGAATGACGCGGCCTTTTCAGCACTGTGGATTTTTTTTTCTTTGTTTAATTTGAAACTTATATAATCGATATCTATTACTATAACAGAAAAAAGGGGATTAGTCTCACTTTTAGGTGGTTCCTAATATGCCTTTTTATTGAATTTTCTTAAGACAAGCAAAAAACTGGCACAACAGTAAAATAGCAACTCCTTCTCTCGCGTATTAATGCACATCCTTAACTATATCGCCCGCTTTTCGAATTCTCAAAACCGCTCTTCTGCATCTACCATGCGCAGGTCAGTGATTTCAGAAGGAAATCAATACACGTTCTCACTTCTCACACACCTTTTTCGAACAAATTACCGACGCCACTCGAAGTGAGGTACTCTCTGTGTAGATCACTGTCCTAGGTAAGCTCCACACATGTTTCAGGTTTGAAGGTCTTCATTCGACTCTCTTTTTTTTTCCTGTGTCTACCATCGGTTCTTTTACATCTATGGAAACGATTCTATACCGCAGCTATCTTTTTCGATTTTTTTAGAGAAAATTTTAAATATGAACTTAAAGTGCCTTCATCTTTTCAAATAAAAATCTGAAATAAATTTTATTTCAAATAATAGCCTGAAATGGCTATGTCAATTTCAAAGAATAATCTAACTTTCTAGTTGGTTAAGGACATTTTCACCCTTTACCTTTTTTGAATTTGTTCATTTCTCTGGTTTTCACTTTCTTATTCGCCAGTGGCCGATTGCGATGCCGAAGGGTGCTGGGCAAAGGGCCACCTTGCCAGCAACTAGTGGCACTCACTAGATCTAGGCAATGATTGCCTTGCTGACGAGGGATGGCCTCTCCTTGGCGAGGTCACCCTTGCACTTAGTAAGGCCGACACTCGCTAGATTTGGACATGCCTTGTTAATGGCGTGCAAGGGTCAATGGGCCCTTGCTGAAAAGAATAAAAAAGAAAAAAGAAAAAAGAATTTAAAATCAAAATTGATTTTTGATGAATACATCTTTGAGCAGCCGGAATATTTAATTGGCCGGTAAATGACGAGTGGCCACTTCAAATTCTTATTTGAGACTAACTTGTCCATTTCAGGCTCTTATTTGATACAAGCTCTACTTCAAGTTTTTATTTGAAATTTTCCTATGTTCTTATGTTACTAAGTTGTTAATTGCATGCAGTGCTGACCTTAAGTTTATCTTAGGAATCAAAGAATCGTGTTGCCAGAATCAATCCATCATTTACAGTGGGTATTATTAGGTTAGCTTCACATACTGATTTCAGTGGTTGATGATGGGCGTATATTTACTTTTAAAAAGATTTTGTACATCGTGCTAGAAAAGAACCATCATACAAAACTAACCAAACAGAGAACGGGCATGCGCGTGGCGGTGCACGATGACTGACTATATATTATTATATTTAAGCCAAAAGTGAGGTTTATGTCACTTTTTTGTTTTTTAAACCTTCTTTTTGTTTTCCACTTTAATTAATTTATCTCATAAAGTTAAAAAGGTTAAAAGAGTAAAACCATCAAAAACCGAAAACTAACCCACTACATTTTAGACTAGAAAACTACCCACTACCTAAAAATGAAAATTATTATCCGGTCCACTGTTTATGTAGAAAAAATACTGACAAATTCACCATCGGATTAAATCTAAAAAGGAAAAAAAAAATTAATGAAATTCATCTACAGAATGCATTGCGGTTATCTTTTATTGTAATTGCGTTAAAGTGAGGGAGGAAGTAGTTATGATACAAACAAAAGTATCATATTTTTGTTGTGGATATTGGGCAACTTTAATAGTGAACTCCTAAGTTATCATCCAATCACAGAGTAGGCAACAAACTTAAACTTTATCATAGTAATGAAAATCGAAGACATCTTCCTCTTTTCTTCCGATGCATTTCGTGCTTGTGTACGTAGGAGTTGGGTTGTGTGTGGTAACACTTTGCCAAAACCCTTTAGGACCTGAAAGGCCTTTGGGTAAATATAAGTGGTGTTTGGCAATTTCTTTAGAGAGCTTTTTAAAAATGCAATTATATTTTCAAGCCTCCTAAAGTCCTTAGCCCAAGACAGGTCTATGGGAGCTTTGGGTTTTGAGTGTTTCTGAAATGCTAGTACATATTTTTTTTATTTCAATTTTGCCATCCCTAAACTTTCAAAATTTCATAAATGCCCTCACCTTGCGAGGCATTGCCGGTGACCCGGATCTAACTGCCAAGACAACTGACATGTAAGATAGTTCCGGAATCCATATCTCCCTTCAAATTGCACGCAAATCTTTTCAGCTGGACAAGCAGAATGTCCGGAGGAAAGACCAAACAAATAAATTTCTCTAAGCCACAGTACTTAGAAAAAAACCCAAAGACATTTATCGTCGCGGTAATCGCCCACAATTAGAAGCCCACGGTAGTCAACTAAATGCTTAGGCATAATTCCTTTTTTGAAAAGAAGCTGCAATTAGTGGCAATAAACCGATTCTTGAAGATTGAAGCAGTTAAATGCTGAAATTCAATGAACAATCGTCATTGATATATATTGGGAGCTTCCAAGTCTATATTTGTCAAGTGTAAATAGTTGATGGACCAAAAACAGAAAAAGAAATCAACAAAAGGTTAAAAAGTATGTATCATCTTATGACCGCTATGATGCCCAGCAGAAGGGTCCCATGGTGACTTCTTTTGAGAAGTTTCTCACGTTTCCACAAATTGTCCCAATCGCTCTCGGTTCAGACTCCAGTAACAAGTAAAAGACCGGTGGGGATCTCTTTGTGGTCTACCTAGTAGCGTGATGTGATACAGAGAAGTCCGTAATTTAAAGTCCGGTTATATTTGATCATCTGAGAACAATCTCTCATACGACTTTCTTGTATACGTTTTCAATGCCAACGTACTTACAATTTCACATCACCATTCAGCCAAATGTCGTCTATGATGCCTCCCAGGCTTATGCCACGTTGACATTGATAAAGGCATGGTGAATGTACTCAAATTACAATAAATTGCGTTGTATAGTGTGGCATAGTTCAGACATGAATGCGTATTCTGGTATGAGCTAATCATCAAGCAAAAGGTTAGATAAAGACGAAGAAGCTTTCGACTGACTTGTCCTAAAAGTAAGAAATGTAATGCCCGTGAAATAGAAAGGATCTCTACCATTCTATACTTGCAGGAAATGTGAGTAGATCAGTCGAGTCAACTGAAAATTCTGACAGCTTCTTATAAGGTTGCCAGTAGTCCTGTCCAACTCCTAGAACTCAGCTTGCATGGCATAATGACATGCATTTTTCTTCTAAGTTTCTCAGAGTTTCACGGCTCTGCATGATCTAGTTTAGGCATGGAAACACCTACCTTTTTCAGATGCGTTTTCATTGTCGCCTGTTAGTCTTTGGCTAATCGACTGCAGCTGACACATTAAGTTCAGGCCAGTCTATGAAAGATGGGGAGACATTGATATCTTCAGGCCAAAGCTTTGAGCTCTTGACTTATACGACATTACTTGGTTTCTTGTCCTTCTGTTATGGTCTAAAATGATGAACACGCGTGCTGAATTTGCATGTGGGCATCCTCTCTCTTACACCATCAATATCAAGTAAAATTTTTTTCACTCCATAGGAAAGTATAAAACGCCGTCGTCTTAATTAGCAAACCATTCGTATCTTGGAAAGATCAAATAACTGGAGTGTTCAGTTCAGATCAGTAGATCCAGATTGTTGCCTTAATTAGCAACCATTCCTATCTTGGAAAGATCAATTAGCTGGAGAGTTCACTACAGCTTAGTAGATCATAGTGTGTTTCTACTTCATACATATGCTTGATTCTATACAGACTTGTTACCATCTGATGTTTTTCTGTCCAAGTGCTCCTTATCAGACTACGAGGCAAGATTGGAGTCTTATTCCTTCCATGACTGATGGTATTTTGGTGCTTGCTACTTGAGAAACACGAAAAAGGAAAACCTGGACAAATAAAACTCCCTATTTTTTAAGGCACTATGAGTCTACACATTGTCCTCATTGGATTTTCCAGATGTGTCCTTTGTCCCTACTCCAATCTTCACAGCCTGGCTTCTCCATCTTCAGTGAGTTGCATAATGGTGCAAAAGGAACAGGGCAAAATTGATACGAGAGATGCAATAACTGTAACATTTATGTAGATAGAGAGAATACGCTGAGTCAATTAAATGCTCAGTCAGTTGAGAAATGATTAAGAATGATGTCAAAAAGGTATTTAGTACTTACGAATTGAATCTAGTATATAAGCAAGGACTGTTCGCTTTGATTTCCCAACTGTATAATAGTTAAGACTACAGATTTCAAGAATTTTTGTTCATAAAAAGATTGGGATACATATCATAAGTGACGTATGAATAGAAATCTCAACATTTCACAAGGTGACTAAAACTAAAAGTGATCATCATCAATATCGCAGCTATATGTTCCCAGAGTGTGAATTCTATGGAATGTTTTCTGTGAGATCTAATATATTTAGCCTTGGAGAGCTTTTGTTAGAGATTGTAAGTGGCAAAAAATATAGAGGATTCAACCATTTGAGTCACCACGGCAACTTTCTTTGACATGCAAGAGAGAGCAGGATTAAGATTTCTGCCCTCATTTTGCATAGTAATCCAAATTTGCATTTTTTTCTCAGGCACAAGCGCTTTGGATGGAAGACAAAGGCGTCTAACTCATGCACTACGGGCATTTGTATGATTCATTCGTCGAATCTCAAGTAGAAAAGGTGTATTCAGGAAGTTCTGTACACATCTACAAGTTCCCCGATGATACACCTGCAATTTCCTCTGTAGATCCCCAGTTAAGAAACCAGATGAAGGTGCAATCTTGCCTAAACCTAAACAGCCTAGTAGTTCAAGAAGGTGCAAGTGTGGCCATGGTGTACATGAAGAATCCATGGTCCATACAGTTAATGCAGTCTTGATGACAATACTGGAAGGTCGAGTGGGTTTTTACAAGGAATTACAAACATATCTGAGACATGCTAAGGCTACTTTTGTTTGATTCTTGATTTATGCAAGCTTTAGTAGATAATGAATTGCATAACATGGGAATGCACCATTTAACCACAGAGGAATGATCAGTTAAATGATTTCTTCTTTTTCCTCCTGTGTAAATTGCTCATTACCTCTGTTTCCATGTTACGTAAATTAGCTGAAACGGCTGTATATAACAGTGTAAATGTCTGCGATCATAGGTCATCCGGAAACCACAACAAAATGACAAGCAAGTCTTTGGTTGTGCTTACAATTTGAGATTGCTTTATATCTATGGGATCAAATCTATCACAAAATGGCTCACTGGTTTCCTTTTTTTTTTTTTTCGTCAACAAAATTTTCATTTATTATCAAAATGATGCATGAAAGGATTCATAAAAATCTCTAAAGTCAACATTACAAGGCAAGTCCGTAAAACTCCAATCCTGCAAGAATAGATCTATGATTGCATCCAATGGAAAGGATCAGCGGCTGATTACCAAATTACACATCATCATCACTAATGAGCACATGACGGCATCTTCATTTGTAGTTATGATTTTGCCTTTCAATGTTATGCGCTTAGATTTAGCATCCTCAATGCCATCATCGTATGAAAACAATATAAACGTGTTGAACAAGTTAGATTTGACACTTGTAAGAGTGAACCCTTTAGCAAGTGCAAGACTCCAAAACATGTAACAAAAACACATTGAACGAGCACAGATTTAAGACCAAAACTATTGTGAACGCCATTGAAGCGGAGGCAATGGAGGTGGGGGACTTATTTATTAAAACTCCTAAATCTAAGTTTCAGATCTATAACTAGATTGGAAGGGTAAGAAAAGAAATGATAGGAAACAAAAGGAAAACTAGAGAGGGGAGGGAGAGATTCAAGTCAAATCCCTGCCATCCAAAAGATATAAAGACGAAAAAAGACCGAAACTTGAAGGGTGGGGGCAGAGGAGAGAGAGGGAGAGCGTTAACTGCTCATAAGTTGTCAAACTTGCGTTGTCACTTAAGTAGCACTGACACTAATACGCCACATACAACACAACACGCTAACACATTGTTTCTAAAAAATAAAGAATTTCGACATGTTATGACACATTGTATATTAAGTATATATACATAATAAATTATCAAATTTATGATTATTTCAATCAAATTAATTTGATTCAAATTCACAAATAAATAAATAATAATAAAAGCATAGAATGAAATTTACACTAAAAACATTAATTCACAATTTATTAATATCCAATCATTGTTTCAATTTGACTAATTCAACTCCATCCTAATAATCAATAAAATTTGAAGAAAAAAATAAGCAATTCACATTTTGGACTCGTGTGTTAGACATGTGAAAAGAGAAGAGAAAAAAAAAAACTTGGGGATGAATTGTATATCATGGTTCGACTAAAAAAAAAAAAAGAATTATATATCACAGGAAGTGAGGATCAAAAAAGAAAAGAATATTAGATTTTTTTCTTTCTCCATTTTTTTTTTTTCACATATGTACATTTTGACCTATCATTTATTAATTGACCTCGCCTATCGGAATCACTTGTTGTAAACTCGCATGTCGGAATTCCAACTTGAGTGTCACAAAGTGTCGGAAAAATTGATCAAATGTTGGATTTTTCGACAAGTGTTGACTGAGTGTTGGAAAGTATCGGATACGTGTCAGAGTGGTCGATACGATATGAAAACTCTCGGAAAGTGTCAGTGCTTCATAGGTTGTCACCTCTTCCTCAAATTAGCACAGCCCAAATAATTTTGGGCTGAAAAATAGTGTTGGGCAACAACTCCATCGTTTGTCCTGCTTGGAAAAAGATTGGTAGTTATTACCTATCTTTGTCCTGTAGACTGTAATAGAGCCATGGGGAGAGGGGTATGACTTCCTTTGTCCTGTAGGCTGTGATAGAGCCGTGGGGAGGGGGTATGACTTCCTTTGTCCTGTAGGCTGTAATAGAGCCGTGGGTAGAGGGGTATGACTTCCTTTGTCCTGTAGGCTGTAATAGAGCCGTGGGTAGAGAGGTATGGCTTTCTTGCGATGTCTATCTTGCATGGCATAAATAGACATCGCAAGTCTCCTAATCAACAACACTTGACAGCTTGACTTGGTCGCTTCCATTCCATGACCGTTTGATATCTTATCCCACTGGAAATGGCTAGTGATGGACTATGCAATAAAAGTAAAGAATATCCTCAGGTAGGCTTCAGCTAGATATCATTGGTGAGAAGCTTTGAGTTTAAAACTGGCCATTGAGAGGGATGAGCCAGGAAAGAATAAACAAAATCCTTATGGCATTCTTAAAGCTTCCTTATTCCCCCTTCTTTTACTCTGCTTTTACCATGTTAGTGCTGAATTTGTCGATGGCGTCTGATACCTTAAGTTCAGGTCAGTCCATTAAAGATGGAGAGAAATTGATCTCTTCAGGCCAAAGCTTTGAGCTTGGCTTTTTCTCTCCTGGCAACTCTACGAACAGGTACTTTTGCATATGGTACCAGATCACTCCGGAAACTGTTGTTTGGGTTGCCAACAGGGACAATCCACTCACTGATTCACACGGAGTTCTCACATTTAGCCATGATGGAGATCTAGTTCTTGTCAATCAATTGAAGAGGGTCGTCTGGTCTTCGAATTTGTCCAGGGTTCTGAAAAACCCAGTTGCCCAGCTCTTAGACACTGGGAATCTTGTTGTTAGAGAGCATACTAATTTAAATTCTGATAACTATTCATGGCAGAGTTTTGATCATCCGTCCGACACTTTACTACCCAGTATGAAAATAGGGTGGGACTTGAAAATCGGTTTAGAAAGGCGTCTGACATCTTGGAAAAGCATGGATGATCCTTCCTCTGGAGACTATAGTTACAGGTTGAACATTCATGGGTTGCCTCAATATGAACTCGTCAGCTTAGGATCTGGCAAGAAATATCGGACAGGACAGTGGAACGGACTACAATTCAGTGGTTCTTCAATGGCACCGAGTGAAGTGGGGACGGATGTGTTCTTCTATGGTGAAAATGAAATATATTCTGTATATGGAGCCAGAAAAAGTAAATTTATCCTAAGAGTAGTTGTAAACCATTCTGGGTCGATCCAGATCTATGTCGCAAGTAAAAGAAGCAATGCCTGGAATATCATGTACTCGTCACCCAACGATAAATGTGATACTTATGGTACTTGTGGAGCCAACAGTATCTGTAGAATTAACAGAGATCCAATATGCGATTGCTTGAAGGGGTTTGTACCAAAGTCCCCAGAAGAATGGGGTCTCCTCAATTGGTCAGGTGGATGCACGAGAAGAATACCAATAAATTGTTCGAAGGAAGAAGGCTTCCTCAAACTTGCAAAAGTTAAACTTCCTGACATGTTGAAGTTCTGGTTGAACAAGAGCATGGGCCTTGAGGAATGCCAGGTGGAGTGCTTAAAGAGCTGTCCATGCACTGCTTATGCTAATTCAGATGTTAGAAGAGGAGGTAGTGGCTGTATCCTGTGGTTTGGAAGCCTAATTGACATTAAGGAGTATGAAGAAGATAACCATGGGCAAACTCTATACATCCGCCTACCAAAATCTGAACTGGGTACTTATTTTGCCAATCATTGCTTTTTTTCTCTAGTCATTCTAAATTTTAACCAGCTTATTCAGGAAGAGCACCCTAGAAGATTGCATTTAATCTTCGCAGTCTTCTCTATCCAGATTTCCTTCATAATTCTGACAAGAAGAAAAGGGTGGTCATCCTCGTATTGGTGTCAGCTATTGCTGCTTTGTTTCTATCAGCCGTGGTGTACTTCCATTGTATCAGGAATTGCCGAATAAAGAGCAAAGGTCAGTGCAACTGGTTCTATAAATGTACACCTACAAAGAGACTTTTAGGCCCTTTTGTGAGATTAACAAATGTTTTGACAAGGACCTTTGTATTAACTGGTCTTTTTCAGATTGGAAAGTCAAGGAGGAAGATGTTGATTTGCCACTGTTTGATCTGGCTACCATTGTTAAGGCTACGGATGGTTTCTCTGAGGACAGTCTGATTGGAGCTGGTGGCTTTGGCCCAGTTTACAAGGTAATGAGCCGTGCATATTCCAGGACGAAGTTAACTGCAAACAGAGTGATCATATTTCATTGTTTAACATATCTACTCTAACCGCAATATGCAGGGCAATCTTTTCACAGGACAAGAAGTAGCAGTGAAGAGACTGTCAAGAAACTCAGGACAAGGTCTTGAAGAGTTCAAAAACGAAACGATTCTGATAGCCAAACTTCAACACCGGAATCTTGTGGGGCTTCTAGGTTGTTGCATGGAGAGGGAGGAAAGGATTTTGGTCTATGAGTACATGCAAAACAAGAGCTTGGATTGTTTTATATTTGGTGAGGTCTCTAGACCCATTAATGAAAGATGTTACTGGTGGATGATGATGCTATCTGTACACTGAACTTAATCCCATCTGGTTGACTAAACTGACGTCACATATGCAGATCGTGAAAGATGCTTATTGTTAGACTGGGAAAAACGATTTGACATTATCGTTGGGATTGCAAGAGGTCTTCTCTATCTCCACCATGATTCTAAACTTCAAGTAATTCATCGGGATCTCAAAGCTAGCAACATATTGTTGGATGGCAGCCTAAGCCCAAGAATCTCAGACTTTGGGTTAGCAAGAATTTTCGCACGTGATGAGAAAGAAGCAAAGACAGAGAGAATCATAGGAACTTAGTAAGAACTCGCCTTTTCAGAACATTTCTAAATAGGACTGTTTGTTATGTTAGAAGACTAATAACAATCACTTTGTCATTACAGTGGCTATATGTCCCCTGAGTACGCCTTCGATGGAAAATTCTCTGTGAAATCTGATGTCTTTAGCTTTGGTGTGATGTTGTTAGAGATTGTAAGTGGCAAAAGAAACAGAGGATTCTGCCACCCAAATCATCATCATACCTTCTTGGACATGTAAGAGAAAGAGCCAGAGCGTATGTCATTCTCTCTCCCTTATCTCCTTTTTTTGGTCTTGCATGACTAAGCTCGGGATGTGATTTTTTTCAGGCATGGTTGCTTTGGAGTGAAGACAGAGCCATGGAACTCGCTGATGAGTGCTTGTGTGATTCGGTTGAACCTCAAGTAAAAAGATGTATCCATGTCGGCTTGTTATGCGTGCAGAAGTTCCCCAATGATAGACCAGCGATGTCCTCTGTAGTTGCCATGTTAGGAAATGAAAGTGCAAGCTTGCCTCCACCTAAACATCCTGGTTTCTTTATGGAAAGAAGTTCAATGGACTTAAGTACAACCCGGATGCATGAAGAACTTCATTCTGTCAATGTAGTCACGGTAACGAGGTTGGATGGTCGATAGTACGTTTTTCTGAGTAATTGCTTATAGATCCAAGAAATGCCATTGATAATTTATTTCATCATTGTCCAAGACTTCTTGATTTGTGTGGTTGGTATAAAATCCAATGTATGAACGTTCATGATTATTGATTTGGATGGTTAGTCAGTCTTTATTATAATTGCCTATATTCATGTCTAAAACTATAATTATTAGATGATAGGTCCCTTCGAAATGAATATCAAAGTTTTCTCGTTTATGCAGATCGAATATAAAAAAATTACAATATTAGGTTTCATTTATTTTGTGAAAATGTGACATTTTTGGAAAATATTTTTTCATGAAGTCATTTTTCTAGAAAATGACAATATTTTATGGTGTTCGGGTAAATCTTGAAAAATGAATAGGAAAATATTATCCACTGTTTAGAATGAAAATCGCATTTAATTTTCCTAAATAACCGTATACTATTTCAACACTAACAGCTTGTGCTTGGGTAGTTGATGAACCAAATGCGGGCACTACAGTCCCACGTTTGGCCTTAATGGACCTTGATGCAGACATCTGGGTCTCGGGCGCAGCCTTGATAAACCTAAGCGCGGGCATTGGGATCCCAAATTTGGCCTTGATGGTCCCTAGGACAGCCTTTGTGGACCCAAGCTTAGGTGTTGGGAATTCTACCTCAAGTATTGGTATCTTGTCCTTGGCCACTATGGACCTGGGCCTAGGTGTCGGGTATTGGGCCTAGGCATTCGAGTTTTGAGCCTAGTCTTGATGGATCCAGGCATTGGTGCCAAGATCTCTGGCTGAACCTTGATGGACACAAATGCAAGCATAGGGGATTTGGGCACGGGCATGAAGGTCCCGAGCTTGGGCATTGGAGACCTGACCTTGGATGCTGGTGAACCAAGATCAGCATTGGAGTTTCCATGCCAAAGCATAGAGTTTTGGATCTAAACACAAATACCTAGTCATATTTTGGAAAATAATTTTTCAATATTTTAAAAAGGAAATTATTTTCTTGAATTTAAGAATAAGTTCCGTTGACTCATTTTCTTAAGTGAATCAAACGCCCAAAAATGAGAAAAATGTTGTCCCGAAAATGTTAGGGTGCATACGTGAATTGTGTTAAAGAAATCTCATGTGAGAGATTGGTGTAGTGCATAGTAGTTAATATGTCATAGTTAGTCTAGAATTCATTAGTTAAAGCTTTTGAGTGATGGTGTGTCCAATTAAATATGTTAACATGTTCGGACTTGGATTTCTTCTTGGCGATCTTCCCAAGCGAATGGTATTAGATTTTTGCCGCCCTCTCCTAATAAATAGTATCAAAGCCAATGGTAGATTGAAGGAACCCCAATCTATTTAAGTTGAGATATCTTGATGTGAATGATACTTGGATTAAGGGTTGAGCTCATATGTGATGGGGATATTGTTAGGATATATGTGTGAGTTGTGTTAGAGAAATCTTATATTGGAGAATTGGTGTAGTACAAAGTAATTATTATATTTTTGTTGACTCATAATTCATTAACTTAAGTTTTTGAGTGAATGTATGAATAACTAGATATGTTAACATGTGTGAAGTTAGGCTCTCTCTTGATGATATCCCCAAGTGAAAGCAGATGTCTGCTCCATAGTCCTGATAGGAAAATATTTTCCGTGGGACAAATAAAATCTTAAAATGATTTTCCTTTTTTTTTGTTTTTTTGTTTTGTTTTGTTTTGTTAGCACTTTATATACTTATCATTGGACGAGTGATATGCGCAAGAAGCCTAATATATAATCTCCTATCTCAATCTTCGTAAGTCCTTTTTCACGTCACAGCCTCCGCAAATGGTAGCTGCTGCCATTTGATTCTCGTTGCCATATCAAGATCCGACCCATTTGAAGGTTAAAATGACCCGCGAGGAAAGTTAACCCAAACGCCGCTCAAGTGTAAACTTGGCGTGTGATTGCATGAAGTCCAAACGGGATGGTCGACCCTGAGATTATCCTTGACCAGGAATTGATGATTTTTCTCGTCAAAATGTCTGAGTTTCATCTGATGTTGAATGATATAGCTGGAAAAGTACGACGTATGAACATGGCCGTAGTGAAAACTGGTGCGTGAGTATGAGTTACGGCTTTGAATATCCGTCTGGAATCTAAAAAAGCCGCTATAAAAAAGTGGTTACGTGGAACATGGGAGAACTTGGAGAGTGAAAAATACTAGTCAGAGTTAAGAACAGAGAACCGAGGGAATATGCGCGCAGACTAGTGCAAGGAACCAATAGGTCTTAAAGCGGAAACCCACAAAAAGGTGTAGGCTTCGAGGACCCGCTCGAATTGTGTTGACGTTGTGAATTAATCTGGAATGATCTGCATATAAAAATGGAGTAAGAACTTAGAAGAGGGCATTTGCAACAATGGCAAAGATTGCATTCTCCATGTTCATCATCATCCCCTTGATTGGTATGTCACTCGCAGCCGATACTTTGGGCATTAACCATTCCATTAGTCATGGAGAAACATTGGTTTCTTTGGACCTAACCTTCGAACTAGGATTCTTTACTCCTAGCAACTCAAGTATGAGCTACTTGGGAATATGGTACATGTTTAGTCCTGAAACAGTTGTGTGGGTTGCTAACAGAAACAACCCATTAGCCAATCATAACGGTGTTCTCACATTTAGCAATGTGGGCAATCTAGTTGTTCTCAACCACTCAAATAGTGTGGTCTGGTCTTCGAATTCGTCTAGGGTCCTTTGGAATCCAATTGTGCGGCTCCTGGATTCAGGAAATCTTGTTCTTCGGGATAATTCTATTTCAAGTTTTGATGAAGCTTATTCGTGGCAAAGCTTCGATTACCCATCTGACACACTTTTAGCGGGCATGAAGCTGGTGTTGAACCTGAAAACGGGTTTCGAACGGCATCTCACTGCATGGAAAAGCATGGACGGCCCTTCTTCGGGAGATTATGTCCATGGGTTAAGCTACAATCAGGGTCTACCTCAGTATGAAATAGTCCAAGTGGATGTGCATAGAAAAACATTTCGAACAGGGCAATGGAACGGAGTCCAATTTGTCGGCGTTCCCTCTATCCCAAATCCAGCTAAAGTGCCCATATTTATGGACAATGAAACTGAGATCTCCTTCATGTTTGAGGTTCAAAACAGTCAACTTTTCTCGAGAATGAAATTAAACTATTTGGGAGTGCTGCAGGTTTTTGTGGTGAATAGATCAAGAAGAGCCACGTGGAATGCCATGCTCGAGTTCCCTGGTGATCTCTGTGATTCTTACGGCAGGTGCGGTGCTAATGCCATCTGCAGCGGTAGCTCGTGTGAATGTGTGAAAGGGTTCATGCCTAAGTCTCCTGATGAATGGGCAGTCCGTGATTATTCCAGTGGATGCAAGAGGACAGTACCCACAAATTGCTCAAAAGGAGAGGGGTTTTGGAAAATTAAAAAAGTTAAACTGCCCGACGTGTTGGAGGTAACGCTGAACAGGAGTATGAACCTCAAGGAATGCAAGGACAAGTGCTTGAAGAACTGTTTGTGCACAGCTTATTCTAATTCAGACATCAGAGGAGGAGGCAGTGGCTGTCTGATGTGGTTTGGGGACTTGATCCACATGAGAGTGCTCGAAAAAGGGAACTACGTGCAAACTCTATATGTACGCCTATCAGCTTCTGAACTAGGTATTCATACTTATTCTAATTGACTTTTTTTCCTGCTAAATTATTGAAATACTTTGTTCTTTGGGCACGAGAGGTTCGGAAATAGCTAATCTTCCTGATTCTTTTTTTACTTTAGATGCCATTCGTGGCCGCACCAGGAGGAAAATAATATTAGTAGCTGTCATATTGAGCTCAATCATTGGTGGATTGCTTTCGGCCGGAACTAAATTGTGGGGTGTAAAGCATAGGAAAAGGAGAATCGGGAATGGAGGTAAGCCTGGTCTTCGATCAGGGAAGATTTCGCCATGAACTCAAAGTAGCATTGCTTCAATTGGTTTGATAGGCGCTCTATTTAGTTATCGTAATCCTATGCTAATGCAAATCAATGCATACTATTTTACTAGGTCTTGGAATCACAAATGAAGACATTGATTTACCATTATATGATTTGGCCACCATTGAAAGTGCCACAGACAATTTCTCTGATGACAATATGATTGGGGCTGGTGGCTTCGGTGTTGTTTATAAGGTACAAAGTTTTATGTATATCATTCCACACCTTACTGAGCTGAGATTACTAACTAATACTAATCTAATACTAATAGAATAGGAACCGGTGATGCATAAAACAAAGATGCTGCCTTTTTGTAGGGAAATCTTCAGAAAGGACAGTTAGTACAGTCAAGAGGCTATCAAAGAGTTCGCGGCAAGGTCTTGAAGAGTTCAAAAATGAAGTACTCTTGATTGCGCGACTCCAACACCGGAATCTTGTCGGACTTCTAGGATGTTGCATCGAGGGAGAGGAGAGAATCTTGCTTTACGAGTACATGGACAACAAGAGCTTGGATTACTTCATATTTGGTCAGACAATTTCGCTTTTTAATTCCCCATCGATTGAATGAAACTCTTTTATAGTGATATTGATCTAATTTAGCACTTTTCATCAGTTATTTGTGGTGGTTTACCATGCGATTTTTGAATTGTACACAGATCAAGAAAAGAGCCTGTTGTTGAGATGGCAAAGACGGTTTGACATTGTTGTCGGTATTGCAAGAGGACTTCTCTATCTCCATCATGATTCCAAACTTCAAGTAATCCACCGAGATCTTAAAGTAAGCAACATATTACTAGATGGTGACCTCAACCCTAAAATATCCGACTTTGGCTTGGCAAGAATCTTTGGAGCTAATGAAACAAAAGCGAGAACAAAAAGAGTTATTGGAACTTAGTAAGTCATTTCTTTTGGTTTTTGACACGAAGCACTCATTATTATGAGGGGAGCACAGCCTGAAAATATTGTTTATGCAAAATGCAGTGGTTACATGGCCCCTGAGTATGCTATAGATGGGAAATTCTCTTTGAAGTCGGACATATATAGCTTTGGAGTGCTCCTGTTGGAGATAATAGGTGGCAAAAGGAATAGAGGATTTTCCTATCCAAGCCATCACCACAACCTTCTCGGACATGTAAGTAAATGGGCACTGCTAACACTTGCATTCCATCTCTCTCTAATCTTTTACGCGGTCATTCATGGTGAATTCTCAATGACCAAGCACACGAGTTCCCAATTTTTCTTTAGGCGTGGTTGCTTTGGAGTCAAGGTAGGGCCTTGGAGATGAAGCAGGAATGCTTGCACAGCTCATTTGACAGAATCCAAGTGGAAAGATGCATTCAAGTGGGTTTGTTGTGTGTCCAAAAGTTCCCTGAAGATAGGCCGACTATGTCATCTGCAATATGTATGATACGTAATTGTGCTTCGGTCCTACCTGATCCTAAAGAGCCCGATTTCTTCATGGAAAGAAACTTAAAGTATTCTGATGGGTCTTCATCAAATAGAAGCTCACATACGCAAAATGTAGTCACTCTAACTATGCCGGAGGGCCGGTAGACATTTTATGCCATAGGGGTTGATACTTTGATATTGCGGTAGATTACTAGGTTTTCCGTGAGATTTTGTATACATATTTGGTTTAGCAAGGTCCTTGAGGTGTGGGCCTCTGCTTGTAGGGTTTTATGGCTAAGCCACAAGAAGAGCTGGACTTTCTTAATATAATAGAGTTTTTACGAAATTTTTGCCGGTGAAGTTACTCGAACTGGTAAATAAGTGTCATAATTTCTCTTAAAAGCATGATTTCCATATCAAACACGGGAAGAGCCCCTTAAAAGTGGAAGCTAAGAAAAGTCACATAAAAATACTTTACATAAAATTATTTTCTTGATGATTGTCGATGATATATAAATCGATAAACCTTTCAAACAACGCTAATTTCATTTTCAAGTTAGAGGTTATCATTGTTGGGCCTAAACTGGGATGGGTATTAAGGTTTGTCTTGAATTTTTGCCCAGCCTATCCATCATAAAACTTTTATATGCAAATCTTCCGGTCAGACCGGGCTAGGTTTGGACTAGGGCTTGATCGGCCTTTGTTAGGCTATTTCACCCAGTGCTCTTACTCAAACCAGTCCAAAATGTCTTTCGGACCTTGTGACTAGGATTGGACACCTTAGATCCGTGATAGTTTATTCCAAGTTACTATATTTCAAAATCTGATTGCAAAAAATAATATACCCGAATTGCAGTAACCAACGGATGGAGCAAAACAAAGTAATTTCACCCCAAAATGGTAATTTAAAAAAAAAAAAGAAGTAACATGAAGAAGATATTAATTGACGCCACATACGCATTGCATGCGCACGTCTTTTTTAGCATTTCCGGTCCATACTCGTGTGCTATATGTGTGCATGTACAAGGTCAAATTGAAACGTCAACAAAAATGTTCCAAGATTGTTTGCATGGACCTTTTCCTAAAACACTGCTAATATGCAATCGAAGTACAACATTAAAATAACAAGAATAGTTCAAGTAATCATATGAAAATCCTAAAGTGGGCATCCCACAAAATTTGTTTCCCGTTTTGGACAATGATTGTAGATCTAAAGGTGAAAGAAAGGGCCTTTGCTTCTACCCTGATAGCTCCGGGCCAACTCAAGCATTGTTCTGTGGAATTCATAGTGGATGGAACTATAGAAGTGGGTCTATGGTCCTTCACTAACAATTATATTTCAGATGAACGGTTAAAACATATGGTTAAAACATAATAAAAAAAATATAATCTTATAAATCATTTTCCGTGGTTTTTCCCCTTCTTACCCCTTTATATGCTTTGTCGCGGCACCCAATAATGGCGGCTGCTGCTCTTAATGCTTTTTGCCAAACCGTCAATCTCCCAGGTCAATAGTTATTTATTTATGAGATATGACTTCAATCTCCCAGGCCAATAGTTATTTATTTATAGCCATCTCAAGGAAGATGAAATGATTATTTTCCAATAATGCAGTGTGGTTTTGATCTTCATATTGACATATAGTTATGTTAGAAATAGGAGGGCCGCATCAGCATCTTGTACTTTATTAGTACAAACTGTATGATTGGGGCACAATCTAAACAAATCTCAAATTTCACCGTTGCATTGAAGACATTCAGAAGTTAATATAGAATTTCAAAGCACTTGACCTTTGCTGTAATGTAATTTCCGAGCTTAAAAGCACTTATAGTGCTGCGATAGGGTGCTTCTAAACTAACTTAACTAGAAAATTCTTAGGCGAACTTTTTTTTTTTTTTTTTTTTCTGTGGGTGGTGGTGCTTTGAGCAACACTGCGCTTGCTGACACCATCGACTATCTGATAGGATCAGCTTACCAATGTTTTATTCATGCTAAATGGGCGATCATGACTTAGTCTAAATTTAGTTTCCTCCTTATGTTCTCATTTAGTTTTGTTATGTAAAACAGGAGCAAGAGCTAGCAGTCGCTGCTTGCCAGTTTGCAGGTGCCAGAAGACTATTTCATCTCTCGCTCAGCAATTAAAATCTCTAGCTACAGTAGACGACTTCTTCGCAGATTCCGATCCAATGTGCAATCACACGGATGAAGGATTACTAAGCCCCGAAAACGAGCTGCACCATTTAAGCAGCCCACCGGTCCTCATTTTTGCTGAACAAAGATGAAATAATCATGGTTTAAGGATTTGATTATTCAACTAGCTGAGGCAGGAAGATGAAATGAGTGAGGTGAGATGGGAAGAGTGTCTACTTTGATCTTTTGCCTTGTGAATAAACAACCACCGTTGTAAATGCATTCATGACATATCTGAAACTGACACTCGTGAATCTCAAGTATAGCGATACATAGTCAGGCTTTTGAATGATAAAAGGTTTCAATTCCTTCATAGCATGTGGATGTCCAAATTGCTTAAACTTGCCAATTGTCTTGTTTGGTGTTAGTGAGTTGTAGCAGAGGTCGTAAGCTCATCTTGGCCCTCGGCAATCCCATGGCGGGCCACCTAGAAGAGTACACATGCCCCAAACTTTCTCCGCTAGACAAAATAATTAGCGACTTTCGTGACCATTTTAGTTTGGCTTTTAATTTTTTTTTTTTCCTTAGGAAAAACCTTTAGCTAGACCGTTTGGCAACTTGGCATTCAGTTTTTCCACTAAATCAAATCAGAGGTGGAAAATAAAATGAAAAGGAGTTACGTAGGAGCAATACGAAAATTAAACAGAATGAGGTATTGGGTTTGGACGCCAAATTATTTTTGCTCAATAAGACACTGAGGTTTTAAATTAGGTGCGTGCAAAGTTTGATGGATTAATTTTTGAGTACGGAAACACGTACGAATTTATTTCTGAAAGCTTTAACAAAAAAAAAGTTGGAAAAGGGTTGTTGGGTAAGAAATAGAAAAAAAAAAATTGAGGTATTGGGTTTGGACACCAAATTTTTTTTTTCTCAATAACCAATGAGGTTTTAAACTAAGTGCTTGCGAAGTTTGATGGATTAATTTTGAGTACGGAAACACGTACGGATTTATTTCCTAAAGCTTTAACAAAAAAAAAAAAAAAGAGGTTGAAAAGGGTTATTAGGCAAAAAATAGAAAAAAAAAAAAAATGAAGTATCGGGTTTAGACGCCAATTTTTTTTTTTTTTTGCTCAATAACACAATGAGGTTTTAAAGTAAGTGCCTGCAAAGTTTGATGGATTAATTTTGAGTACAAAAACACGTACGAATTTATTTCCGAAAGCTTTAACAAAAAAAAAAAAAAATAGGTCGAAAAGGGTTATTAGACAAGAAATATAAAAAAAAAATGACGTATTGGGTTTTGATGCCAAATTTTTTTGCTCAATAACACAATGAGGTTTTAAACTAAGTGCGTGCAAAGTTTGATAGATTAATTTTGAATACGGAAACACGTACGAATTTATTTCGGAAAGCTTTAACAAAAAAAAAAAGAGTTGGAAAAGGGTTGTTCGGCAAAAAATGGAGAAAAATTGAGGTATCGGGTTTGGACGCCAAATTTTTTTTGCTCAATAACACAATGACGTTTTAAAGTAAGTGCCTGCAAAGTTTGATGGATTAATTTTGAGTACGGAAACACGTACGAATTTATTTCCGAAAGCTTTAAAAAAAAATAGTTGAAAAAGGGTTGTTGGACAAAAAATTGAGAAAAATTGAGGTATCGGGTTTGGATGTCAAATTTTTTTGCTCAATATCACAATGAGGTTTTAAATTAGGTACGTGCAAAGTTTGATGGATTAATTTTGAGTACGGGAGCACATACGAATTTATTTCCGAAAGCTTTTAAAAAAAAAGGTTGAAAAATGGTTGTTGAGCAAAAAATAGAGAAAAAATTGAGGTATCGGGTTTGGACGCTAAATTCTAGGTGGCCCGCCATGGGATTGCCAAGGGCCAAGATGAGCTTGCGACCTCTGCTACAACTCACTAACACCAAACAAGACAATTGGCAACTTTAAGCAATCTGGACATCCACATGCTATAAAGGAATTGAAACCTTATATTATTAAAAAATCTGAGTTATGTACCGCTATAGTTGAGATTCACGAGTGTCGGTTTCAAAGATGTCATGAATGCATTTACAACGGTGGTTGTTTATTCACAAGGCAAAAAATAAAAGTAGACACTCTTCCTATCTCACCTCACTCATTTCATCTTCCTGCCTCAGCTAGTTGAATAATCAAATTCTTAAACCATGATTATTTCATCTTTGTTCAGCAGAAATGAGGACCGGTGGGCTGTTTAAATGGTGCAGCTTGTTTTCGCGGCTTAGTAATCCTTCATCCGTGTGATTGCACATTGGATCGGAATCTGCGAAGAAGTCGACTACTGCACCTGCAAGCTGGCTAGCAGCGACTGCTAGCTCTTGCTCCTGTTTTACATAACAAAACTAAATGAGAACTTAAGGAGGAAACTAAATTCAGGCTAAGTCATGATCGCCCATTTAGCATGAATAAAACATTGGTAAGCTGATCCTATATAGTCGATGGTGTCAGCAAGCGCAGTGTTGCTCAAAGCACCACAACCCACAGAAAAAACAAAAAAAAGAGTTCGCCTAACATGAGAATTTTCTGGTTAAGTTAGTTTAGAAGCACCCTATCACAGCACTGTAAGTGCTTTTTAAGCTCGATTAGAGTGCATCACACAAAAGAACAAGATAACATAAAACATAGCATGATCATGCCTTCATTCGTCGAACTGACAGCAAAAAGACAAACTTGAACTCATACAGTCATACGAATACCATCAATTGCCGCTTTGATTGCAAACTTAACTCATTGCAGATCCATTTTACTCGAATCGGCAATTGCATAGGGATATGGGGTATGGTGCAAGACGCTTGCTCCATATTGGCAACCTCTCTGCTTTCGTTATTGATTGTGACATTCTTCTGTCTAGGATGTGCGGTGCCAACCAGAACAAAGGGAGGAAATATGCATTACCAGAACGAGAAAGACAGAATTTCCATATAACCGAGCCACATTTCTCACTCTTATCCTGCATGTAGCTACATCTAGGTCCAGTAATGTGCTGGCTAGTTTCTCCAATCACTAGCTGAAAAGCAACCATTCCAATCAAAACACAAAACATATTTATGATCTGATACTGTGTCATTTATTCGTTCATTCATTTGCAATCTGACAGTTTCTACGTTCTTCTGAAAATGAGAAATAACAATGGTGTCAGAAGCACAGATAGCATGTCACAAGCCAATCTCACAAGTATCCTATGTCGACCTTCAATATGAAAAAAGCAGCAGCATTTGGAGATGATGGACTCTCACAAAGATAATTCAATACTGTACATCGAATGGATACATTCTTAAGGCCCAGCTTACAGCTCAACTATTCTTATGTAACTTTTTCAATGTGCAACACTAAAATGAGCTACATGATCCAGGCAACAGGCACAAAGCAGTCTCGTTTCAATGCGAAGGGGGCGTCGGCGTTGGAGTCGGGGGCGACGGACTCTGACGCCGACGGAGGCAACCGGCGGAGGTGGAGGGCCGTCGGCGTCGCGTTTCGCGTACGGCACCAGCTTCTCCAGCAACCTCGCCTCCGAGCCTTCCGGTGTGTGGGGGTCTCGCTTGGCGGGCGACGCTCGCCGACGTTGAGGGGAGCTCGAAGAGGCCTGCTTCTCCTCCGCGTGCTGCATCTGCGACCCCAGGAACGCCGGAACGAACGACGGAGCAGCAACGAGCGAGCCCGAAGAGAGAAGCGAGCGAGCACCGGAGTAGCTGCGGCCGCAGTGTGGTTCGTCGGCGACGGTAGGGGAACGGCCGCTTGATGCTCGGCGACGGCATGGGAACGAGCGCGGAGAGAGAATTTCAGATTCAAAAATTCGAAAGGAAAGAAATGGAGAGGGACGTGCGTCCGAACGGCATTTTCTTTCTCAAACGAAGGAAAGAGAAACCACTGGGATTCGCCCCAGTGGCCACCCTTCCAACATGGAAGGGGGAGGTGAGGGGTTCAAATCCTCATCTTCTCAGGGGGGATGGGGTGGGGACACGTAAGTTTCAGGAGTGGGTTTCGACTCCCACGCCCTGCAAGAGGCAGGGCAAAAGTCTGAGTGAGTGTAGAGTAGGAATAGAGTAGGACTGATCGAAAAAAAAAAAAAAAAAAAAAAAAAAAAAAAAAAGAAAAACGTCCGCAATAAATGCTCTGACAGGAGAGAGAGAGAGCGTGCAGGCTAGGAGGAGAGAGGGCATCGGCAGGCTAGGAAGAGGAGAGAGAGGGGAAGAAGGCAGAAGACACAAGTGGGGCCCACCCCTCCACATGGCATCTCGTGAGTGGCCGGGGACCACGCTGACATGGTGGTCCCGGACCACCCAATATTTTCTTGATGGAGGCTACCCGAGGTGTATCTCCACCTGCTGGGACTGTGTAACAACTTTCCACTTCATTTGGTCGAACGCGAGCTTGGACTGGTGCAACGAGGATGGTGACAATGTCTGCAAAACAGAAAACGTGAAGTGGCATGCTAATAAAACTCACCTTTTCACCGATTCGAATCATCTAAATTTGATCCTTGACAATTACAGGAAGATTGGAGACTGATCCACGAATATTTGAGAGGCTGGTCTTCTTGCGTGGCCCAACTCAATCTAACCAGTAAGTCCTAGAACTTGCTCTGCCCCAGACAAAGGTATCTGTCTTCTATATCTTATCCTGATATGCTATTCTGAAATGTTCGAATCTTATCCAGTTATTTGCTTCATCTCGTAGATCAAACAGAAGGGTTTGCAATGGCAGATCCTCCTATCTTCAGCTCCTTTTGTACTTCCATCGTCGTTCTGTCATTGTTGCATCTATCAAGCGCAGGTGATACCCTGAGTTCAGTGCAATTAAAGAGGGAGAGACATTAGTTTCCCAGGGCCGAAAATTTAAGCTCGGTTTCTTCTCTGCTGGAAGTTCAAAGAATAGCTTCCCGGGGATATGGTTTGTGGTGAGTCCTGAAACGGTCGTTTGGGTTGCTAACAGGAACAATCCACTCATTGATTCAAATGGCACTCTCGAAATGAGCAATGCAGGTGAACTTGTTCTTCTCAACTAATCAAAGAGTGTCATTTGGTCAACGAATTCAACCAAGGTTCTCGGTAATCCAGTTGCACAGCTCCTTGATTGCGGTAACCTCATGCTTAGGGAAAGCAACAATTTAGGCTCTGTTGATTATTCGTGGCAGAGATTTGACCACCCATCAAACACGCTTTTGGTCGGTATGACCGCAGGATGGAACGTTAGAACTGGTTTGGAACATCATCTGACTTCCTGGAGAAGCACGGACGATCCTTCCCCTGGAGACTATACATACAGATACAAAATTGACAGGTTACCCCAACTTGAAATAGTCAGAAAGGATTCTGTCAAAGTATATCGAGCTGGGCCATGGGATGGAGTTGAATTTGGCGGTCTTTTCATGGAGGGGAATACCATTATTAACCCCATCTTTGTTTACAACACAACGGATGCCTGTTTTGCGTTTGAAACCTTAAAGGATGATAGCACTGCCAAAGTCATATTAAGCCCGGATGGTTTTACGCAGTGTCATCTATTGAAGAGTGGAAGCACGGAGTGGTATCTGATGTACTCGCTCCCTCATGACCCGTGTGACACCTATGGACAGTGTGGCAAAAATGGCGTGTGCAGAATTAACCAAAGCCCAAGATGCCTCTGCTTGCAGGGTTTTACGCCCAAGTCACAAGAAGAGAGGGACATGCTTAATTCAACATATGGGTGCAGAAGGAGAATTCCGTTGAATTGTTCCCGTAGGGATTTTATGAAGCTTTCGCAGGTGAAATTACCTGACCTGGTAGATTTCCAGCTGTTCAAGAACTTAAGCCATGAGGAGTGTAAGATTGAGTGTCTAAAGAATTGTTCTTGCACGGCTTATGCTAATTCCGATATTAGAGGAGCGGGCTGCTTGATGTGGTTTGGTGATCTCATTGACATAAAGGAAATTGACATGGGTGTCAATGGGCAATATCTCTTCCTAGGCTCCCTGCTTCTGAATTAGGTAAATACAGATATTGTGTCTGCATCAGCTAGTTGGTTCAGCAATTTATTTTTTCTTCTTTGTTCTAATCTTTCATTTCATCGATATGTCCTCTATTAATGCCGGACTTAACTACCGTTTTGTTCCTTGCTATTTATTTCTCATGTTCAAGGTCCTCTAACGGAGAAAGATTCTTCAGCTTACAGATGAATTCTCTGAAATTAGTTACTTCGCTTTTTCCAATATGCTAGATTCAATCCGCAGTCCATCCAAGAAATTGGTGACTATCATAGTGGCTTCAGCCATTTCAGGATTGCTTTTAGTGGGCATGGTGTTGGGCATAATCTGGAAGAGAAGAATGAAAAGACGAGGTAAGCTACATACCTTTCTTTTACATCATGTAATCAAATTCCGGATTGATCTTTTCTTTTTGACATTATGGTATGGTTAGAAACTAGTTTACATGCCTTGTAGGCTTGCCAAGTGGTACAGATGACGTTGACTTGCCATTATATGATTTTGCTACTATTGCTATTGCCGCCAACCATTTCTCTCAAACAAACAAGCTTGTGGTCATTGTTCAATTGGTTAACACGAACTCCAGCTCCAATTTCGATATAATGAGAACATTTTGGGCAAAATTGCCCCTATTCTAACCATCACGAAAAGCTCACTTGCAAAAATTTAGTCGGCCGATAAGTTTGGGCTTTATTTGATGTTAAGATGGCCACTTTAAACTCTTATTCGAGATAAGGTCCCAGCAGATGGCTTCACTTTATATCCTTACTTAAAATTAACTATTTCCAATGCCAATTACAAAAATTGCTAGTTGAACCATAATATATTTTTTGTTTTCTTCGGACCCTTCTCCATAGTGACTAGACGTGGAGTGTCGTTGGAATTTGCTAGCCAAATAGCGTGTAATGACCGTTCTAATGTTTGAATATGAGTAATCACAATCCGATGAGCACGTTCTTGCCAAATCTGACAGATTTTAGCTTGACTGATGTTTTTGTCGTCGGTCTTGACCTTTTCCTTCTCTCCTTTTTCTCTATGTAAATGGACTTTTCTCATGTTATCAATTTTCAATCTGTAGAAGGGACGAGTATGAATGATTCAAACATTTTGAGTTTTGGTGGGCCCACCTTCACCTAACACGGGGAAACTTTAACCTGAAATTATTGATACAATTTGTCGGGTTGAAGATCCGTGTGGGGATCTTCTTGATTCAACCTTGAAAAACGTCTCATATGCAATAGACACTCTATGTCAGGGCAAAGAATTTGATCGATTAGCGATCCCACGCAGCGAAGAAGACGAAAGGCTGTATTTTTGGGGTTGTGACAATCGAAGGTAGAGTTGACGTCATAAAGGGTACCGGGTTATGAACTAAATTATTTGAATCAAATTAATTTGATTCAAATTCACAAATAAATAAATAAATAAATAAATAATAAAAGCATAGAATGAATTTACACTAAAAACACCAATTCACAATTTATTAATATCAATCATTGTTTCAATTTGACTAATTCAAATCCATTCTAATAATCCATATAATTTGGAGAAAAAAAAAGCAAATCACATTCGGACTCACGTGTTAGACATGTTAGAAGTGAAAAAAAACTTAGAGATGAATTGTGTATCACAGAAGTGAGAATCGAAAAGAAAACAAGATTAGATTTTTCTTCTTTCTCAACTTATTATTATTATTATTATTATTATTATTATTATTATTGTTGTTGTTGTTGTTATTATTTTTTTCACATATATACATTTTGACCGATCATTTATTAAAAGTTTTTAAAATTGACATTACCTGTCGGAATTACTTGTTGGAAACTTGCATGTCGAAATTCCAACTTGAACGTCGGCAAGTGTCGGAAAAATTGACCAAGTATCGGATTTTTTAACACGTGTTGATCGAGTGTCATAGAGTATCGGACATGTGTCGAACATGAAGGCTCTTGAAAAGTGTCAGTACTTCATAGGTTATAACATCTTCCTTAAATTAGCACAGCCCAAATAATTTTGGGCTAAAACATAGCGTTGGGCAACAACTCCATCATTAGTCCTGCTTGGAGAAAGATTGTTAGTTATTAACTTATTGCCCTGTCTTTGTCCTGTAGGCTGTAATTGAGCTGTGAGGGAGAGGGGTATGACTTTCTTTTTTTTTTTTTTTTTTTGGACGAAAGAGCTGCATTTCATTTCAACTTAAAGAGATAACGTAGAACAAGATCCCCTCGGGATTCAGAACAAAGAAGACTAAACAGAGGCTGTGGTGGACTCGACACCCAATTGTTCGGGAGGTTATGGTTGAGCTGGGCTTTAACCACTCAATCAGCGATTTTGTTTTGTTCCCTAAAGCAATGGGTAATGTTTATGTGGGGTAAAGAAGCCAGAGAAGCCCGGCCCATTTGGATTTGTGCGGCAATGTCCCATGGAACTTGGCCTTCCCCCGACAAAGCGTGGACAGCAACAGAAGCGTCTGACTCAATGCTTGTACTTTCACTCTTCCCTTTTCTCTTCTCCCATTCGTGCGCGAACTTCATCCCCTCCAGCAAAGCTAGGGTTTCGACTTGGAGTGCTGTTTGCACTCTAACTTGGCGTGCGAACCCTCCGAGCAGATCTCCACTCGCGTCCCTGCATACACCAGCGATCGCTCCTCTGGTCTCGCCTACTCGAAGACCTCCATCTACATTGATTTTCAGAGATTTCGGTGTCGGTGGGATCCAGTTTGTCGCACAGGTGCGGTCCCTCTGTTCTCGCCCTTCCTGTTTTGAGTTCCAGACACTGAATTCTTTCTGTTTTGCGATGGCTTCCGAGATGATTCCTTGCGGATCTGGCGGTTTCCTTTTGAAGATGGCTTCGTTTCTTGCTTTCCACATGAACCAGAGGAGTACTGCAACTTGCTCGAGGGTTGGAGCTTCTGGTAAGGCACTTTTGTGGTGGAGGATCCATCGATCAATGCTTGTTAGTCCCCTTCTTCGAACCGGTATGCTGATTCGTGGGTCGACCATATCTTGGTTGTCCGGGCGAGCAAAAATAGGTGTTCCTCTGTTTCGGGTCCTTTTTACAGGCGGCATGTCGCTTCGGGTGCGATTTTTCTTCTTCTTAAGTTCTCGACGTTGGGAGCGCATTTTGACACGGGGTCCACATAAAAACTTTTATTTTCGTTATAGTCCGCATGTTCCAGATTTTGCACCATAGTTCTCTTGGCTTCTGGTATGAGGTCGATGCTTCATTAGTTGCTAGCTTGGTTTCGCTCTCCTTAACTGGTTATACCCACTTTTGACGGTGTACATGCCTGATGTTGTTGCATTCCATACTAGTTTGTCTTTTGCGCTTGTGGCGGGGATGGGGATGGCCAATATTTCATCTGCAGTGCTATCATCAAAAGTGTTTTGCACTATGTCCTCTTTCCATGCTCCGATCTCCGCTTGTCAATTAGCTCTTCCACTAGCTCAGGGTCTTCTCTATTAGCAGGTCCGATTAGTATACCCCTCTTTAACCATTTGTCCTGCCGTATTCTGACTGATTGTCCATCACCCACAGACCATAGGGATGATTCTGAGATAGCTTCCCTCCCAATTAGTAGGCTTTTCCATCCCCATGACGCCCTGTGATTCTGTTTTGCATGCCAGAAGTCTGTATTTTGAAAATATAAGCCTTTCAAAAGTTGGATTCATAGTGTGGGAGAGTTTGCCGCTAGTCGCCATGCCTGTTTCCCTAGCATGGCTTTGTTGAATGTAATGAGGTCCCCGAATCCCATACCACCATGATCTTTCCTTTGCTTCGACACGCCAGTTTTTTCAATGAATTCCAGCTTTTCTTTCACTGTTTTTCCACCAAAAGGAAGCTATTTTTTGTTCTATGGCTTTGCAAATTGATACCGGGATTTTGAAGATCGACATTGCATATTGTGGGATAGCCTGAACAACTGCTTTCAAAAGGACTTCCTTCCCTGCTTTAGACAACAAGTTTTCCTTCCATCCTTCCAGCTTCATATTTACTCGGGCCAAAATCCATGCGAACATCTGTTTTTTTGAACTACCCCAATCAGAGGGAATGCCCAGATATTTCCCTGTTTTGTTGATTTCTGGTACTCGTAGCTCCCTTGCCATGTTCCTCCTCAAGCTCTGGGGACAGTCCGCATTGAAAAATATTCCTGATTTGTTCAGATTCACTAGTTGCCCAGTGGCAAAACAGTATTGATTCAGCACCTCAGCTAGATTTTGGCATTCACTGATCTTGCCATCTAGAAAGAAAATAGAGTCATCTGCGAACAGTAAGTGCGATAATGTGGGGCATTGGCTGTTTAACTTAATACCTCTTAATCTTCCCTCCTCAACTGCTCTTTTCATCATTAGGGATAACACGTTCGCCATAAGGATAAACAAGTAAGGGGAGAGAGGGTCCCCTTGTCTGATACCTCTTGCTGGTTGAAAATAGGGTAGGGAGTCTCCATTTACTTTCACGCTAAATGAGGTAGTTGTGACACATTGCATGATCCAAGTTACCCAAGTAGGGCTGAAACCCATTTTCTTCATGCAAGCTTCAAGGAAATCCCATTCAACCCTATCGTAGGCCTTCTTCATGTCCAGTTTAAGGACGGCTTGGAATTTCTTCTTTCTTTTCCTGATTCTAAGTTGGTGAAGGACTTCTTGAACTATGATGATGTTGTCTTGTATCAACCTTCCACTTACAAAAGCGCTTTGCTCTGTTTCAATCAATTCAGGAAGCCATCGCTTTAGACGATTTGCCAACACTTTGGAGATAATTTTATAGGAGAAGTTACAAAGGCTGATTGGGCGGAATTGGTCTAGTTTTTCTGGGTTTGGGGCTTTAGGGACAAGTACTATATGTGTTCTGTTCAGATTCGGATTTAGGCATTTAGTCTCCATGAAATCTTCTACCATTTCCATAATATCTGTTTGAATATCTTCCCAATGGTGCTGGTAAAACTGACCATTTAACCCATCTGGTCCTGGTGCTTTTAACGCCCTAGTTGGAAGACTTCGCCGCTTTAACTTCTTGTAACATGATTTTTGCTGTTAGAGCTGTGTTCATCTCCTTCGTCACCCTAATAGGGCATTGGTCGATGATGGGTTGGATATGGCGAGGTCCCACCGAGGTATACAATTCATTGAAAAAGGCGAATGTTTCCTCTTTCAGTCTTCCTTCATCCTGTGTCCATTCTCCATTGGCCATCTGGAGCATGGATATTCTCGTTTCTTTTGCTGCGTTGTATAGTGGTAGCATGAAAGTATTTAGAGTTCTTATCCCCCATTTCAGCCATGAAACTCTCGATCTCATCCCCCGAACATTTCTTCTTGCTTCCATAACATTTCTATTTCTCCTTTTACCTCTTGAACCCTCTTCTGATCCTGCTGAGCTCCTTGGTTATTTGTGATAGCTTCAAGTTCTTTTTTTAATTCTCTGATTTGCTTCTGTGCATTGGTAAATTTTCTGCTCCATACCTCCAAGGATGCCTTTAATTTCACCATCTTGGCCTCCCAACTTAGCTTTTTTATCCCCGGATCATTCAACACCATATTTACTTTTTCCTCATATTCATGATCTTCCATCCAGAACGCTTCAAGCTTAAAGTGCCTCGTTCTCTTCCTCCTTTCAGCCATAAGCGATACTATTAGAGGACAGTGATCTGAACCAATTGCTGGGAGGGCAAATACTAAAGCTTCTGGGAAGGAAACCCGCCATTCAATGGTACATAGGACCCTGTCAAGTTTTTCTTTTATAAATTCATCTCCACCCTGTTGTTTGCCCATGTAAAAGCACAGCCTTTGCCCTCTAATTCCATAAAGGAACATTCATTCACAACTTGTCTAAATGCTGCCATTCTGTGATACTCAGCCAATCTTCCTCCGACTTTTTCCCAATGATATAAAATTTCATTAAAATCCCCGATACAAATCCATGGTAGAGAATTGTGGGACTTTATGTATTTCAATTCCTCCCATAACAACACCCTTCTGTGAAAAGTATAGGGTGCATGCACAAAAGTACTTCGCATCGCTGTTCTATTTCCTTCCCATTTACATGTTGCATTTATAAAGTCAGCAGAATGTGATTCAATTGATACCTGGATATCAGCATTCCATAATAAGGCTAGCCCGCCTGCAGTCCCTATTGGGTCCACCACAAAGTGGTTCTGAAACTTTAAGTTCTGCTTTAACCTCATTACCAGCTGTTCTTTGTTCTTCGTCTCCATTAGGAACACTAAACTGGGCCTGTTTTGAGCCACTAAGGCTCTTAGTTCCTGAATTGTCAGGGGATTGCCCAACCCCTGACAATTCCAGCTTGCTATATTCATTTGTACCCCGGTGGCTTATTAGGGCTAGCCACCAAAGCCCATGTGCCCTCTCCCTTTTCAAGTTGGATTGGGGTCTCTAGGAGTTGAGTTTCATCCAGAAGCTCTTGGTCTTGCTTCTCATTGCCATAAGGACTGAACCTTTTCTGTTTTTGCTTGTGTGCCTGGTTGTTTTTGCTTCTTTTTTGGATGCAATCCCTTCGGATATTCTGGTTGAGATGTGCGGAGGAGGATTCGTTTTACGGCCATGTCAATAACGAGGCGAGCTTGCCTTTCCTTGTGCTTCCCCTGTTTTTACATTTGCCCTCTCTTTTCTTTTTTCAGGTCTTTCCATGCGGCTGCTATTCAAGGGTAGGTGCTGGACAATATCCATTTGGCTGGGATTCTCCTGTGTTTCAGGTACAACTTCTTCTTCTTCTTCATTGTCCTTTTTCAGTCTTCATAAAACATCTTTCACATGGGACTAAATTCTTTAGCTTCGGCCTTCAACCAATACCCAAATCGTAGCTCGTTAATTTTCTCCAAGTCCACTTGGTTTTCAGCACACTAAGTAGTGTAGTGTCCCATTTTGCCACATGCATAGCAAAAGTGAGGAGTCTTTCGTATTTGTATTCCAGCCAGAATTTCCTTCCCGCGCGTTTACTACACTTCCTTGTTTTAAAGGAGCAAACAGATCCAACTCGACTTTCACTTTCCCGACACGAAGTAAGCACCAGCTTTGGGTTCCACTTTAATCTCTAATACTTCTCCTAGATCCTGCGCTATTCTCTTGACCGCTACCTCATTACGCCATTCCACCGGAAGCCCGAAGATGTGGACCCAAAAAGCCCCTTTAGAGAAATTGTAACAGCGAGGGGGGGTATTTGGTTCCCATGGTTTCAGTAACAAACAGTGATTAGCAAAAGACCACGGGCCACTATTCAGCACACGCCTTGAGTCCCCTTCTGTTTTGAAGGCAAATAAGAACAGCCCCTGCTCCAGGGGGATAATAACAACATTGTCTATTTTCCAAGCCTTCCTCATAGTGGTCTGAAAAGCTGGAAAATTGACATTTGGATTCATAAAGAGCTTTCCTATCAGCATTGCACGACAATCTTTCTCCTGCTCACTTGTGTCAATATCCTCCAGATCTATTATATCATCTTCTGACCACATCTCTCCCAATCTTTTGCAGAGAGATTCCAACCGAGGATCTGCGCCTTTTTGTTCCATGGGGCTAAGCGCTTTAATAAACAGTCCGAGAAGGTAGTTTAACACACACAAGCTTTCACGATTATGCCCGGTGACCTATTCTTGAAGCTTCAAGGACAGAGACCAACCTGAGACGGTGATTGGCGTTTGAAACGAAGATGAAGATGGAAGGCGTGTTGCTGCTGTTTTAAAATCACCATATTGAAGCTGTTAGGTTCATTCCTTCATCTGCGACAGCTTACATAGGGTCGATTTGAAGCTTTGTGCAGTACTTGGTAAAGGGTTAGGGTTTTTGTATTGTGGGGTATGGGTTCTGGGTGGAATGTATTATTTAGACTGATATGGTGGATATGGTGGCTATTTGGTTTCTATTTTAGTGGGAAAAAGGATAAAAGAAGCTCATTTTGTGAGAAAGGGCGTGAATACACCATGGATGACATCTCCGATGGAATGAAACAGTGCTCGAGAAGCTTCCACTTTCACAGGGAGACATTGTCTGGGGTGGAAAGCGCTGGAAATGGGAACTCTATGGAGAAGGGATGGTGGGTGTTTCGCTTAGGGTTCTGATTTGGGGTTCTTGGGGCCATTACCAAACCTGGCATGGAGAGGCTCTTCCTTCGAGAGAGAGACTCCCAGAACGGGAGAGAAAGTTTACAGGTCGTTTTTGGGGTATGACTTTCTTGCATGGCATAAATAGACATCGCAAGTCTCCTAATCAACAACACCTAACAGCTTGACTTGGTCAACAACACCTAACAGCTTGACTTGGTCGCTTCCATTCCATGACCGTTTGATATCTTATCCCACTGGAAATGGCTAGTGATGGACTCTGCAATAAATGTAAATAATATCCGCTCAGGTAGGCTTCAGCTAGATATCATTGGTGAGAAGCTTGAGTTTAAAACTGGCCATTGAGAGGGAGGAGCCAGGAAAGAATAAACAAAATCCTTATGGCATTCTTAATGCTTCCTTATTCCCCCTTATTTTACTCTATTTTTACCATGTTAGTGCTGAATTTGTCGATGGCGTCTGATACCTTAATTTCAGGTCAGTCCCTTAAAGATGGAGAGAAATTGATCTCTTCAGGCCAAAGCTTTGAGCTTGGCTTCTTCTCTCCTGGCAACTCAACGAACAGGTACCTTGGCATATGGTACCAAATCACTCCGGAAACTGTTGTTTGGGTTGCCAACAGGGACGATCCACTCACTGATTCACACGGAGTTCTCACATTTAGCCATGACGGAGATCTAGTTCTTGTCAATCAATTGAAGAGGGTCATCTGGTCTTCGAATTTGTCCAGGGTTCTGAAAAACCCGGTTGCCAAGCTCTTAGACACTGGGAATCTTGTTGTTAGAGAGCATACTAATTTAAATTCTGATGACTATTCATGGCAGAGTTTTGATCATCCGTCCGACACTTTACTACCCAGTATGAAATTAGGGTGGGACTTGAAAATCGGTTTAGAAAGGCGTCTGGCATCTTGGAAAAGCACGGATGATCCTTCCTCTGGAGACTATAGTTACAGGTTGAACATTCATGGGTTGCCTCAAGGTGAACTCGTCAGCTTAGGATCTGGCAAGAAATATCGGACAGGACTGTGGAACGGACTACGATTCAGTGGTTCTTCGATGGCACCGAGTGAAGTGACCACGCCAGTGTTCTTCTATGGTGAAAATGAAATATATTTTGTATATGGAGCCAGAAAAAGTGAATTTATCACAAGAGTACTTGTAAACCATTCTGGGTCGCTCCAGGTCTATGTTGCAAGTAAAAGAAGCAACGTCTGGAATATCATGTACTCGTTACCCAACGATAGGTGTGAAACTTATGGTACTTGTGGAGCCAACAGTATCTGTAGAATTAACAGAAGTCCAATATGCGATTGCTTGAAGGGGTTTGTACCAAAGTCCCTAGAAGAATGGGATCTCCTCAATTGGTCCGGTGGATGCACGAGAAGAATACCAACAAATTGTTCGAAGGTAGAAGGCTTCCTCAAACTAGCGAAAGTTAAACTTCCTGACATGTTGAAGTTCTGGTTGAACAAGAACATGAGCCTCGAGGAATGCCAGGTGGAGTGCTTAAATAGCTGTCCATGCACTGCTTATGCTAATTCAGATCTTAGAGGAGGAGGTAGTGGTTGTATCCTGTGGTTTGGAAGCCTAATTGACATTAGGGAGTATGAAGAAGATAACCATGGGCAAACTCTATACATCCGCCTACCAAAATCTGATCTGGGTACTTATTTGGCCAATCATTGCTTTTTTCTCTAATCATTCTAAGTTTTAACCAGCTTATTCAGGAACAGCACCCTAGAAGATTGCATTTAATCTTTTCAGTCTTCTCTATCCCAGATTTCCTTCATAATTCTGACAAGAAGAAAAGGGTGGTCATCCTCATATCGGTGTCAGCTATTGCTGCTTTGTTTCTATCGGCCATGGTGTACTTCCATTGTATCAGGAATTGCCGAATAAAGAGAAAACGTCAGTACAACTGGTTCTATGGATGTAGACCTACAAAGATACTTTTAGGCCCTTTTGTGAGATTAACAAATGTTTTGACAAGGATCTTTGTATTAACTAGTCTTTTTCAGGTTGGAAAGTCAAGGAGGAAGATGTTGATTTGCCACTTTTTGATCTGGCTACCATTGTTAAGGCTACGGATGGTTTCTCTGAGGACAATCTGATTGGAGCTGGTGGCTTTGGCCCAGTTTACAAGGTAATGAGCCGTGCATATTCCAAGACGAAGTTCACTGCAAACAGAGTGATCATATTTCATTGTTTAACATATCTACTCTAACCGCAATATGCAGGGCAATCTTTTCACAGGACAAGAAGTAGCAGTGAAGAGACTGTCAAGAAACTCAGGACAAGGTCTTGAAGAGTTCAAGAATGAAACAATTCTGATAGCCAAACTTCAACACCGGAATCTTGTGGGGCTTCTGGGTTGTTGCATGGAGAGGGAGGAAAGGATTTTGGTCTATGAGTACATGCAAAACAAGAGCTTGGATTGTTTTATCTTTGGTGAGGTCTCTAGACCCTTTAATGAAAGATGTTACTGGTGGATGATGATGCTATCTGTGCACTGAACTTAATCCCATCTGGTTGACTAAACTGACGTCACATATGCAGATCGTGAAAGATGCTTATTGTTAGACTGGGAAAAACGATTTGACATTATCATTGGGATTGCAAGAGGTCTTCTCTATCTCCACCATGATTCTAAACTTCAAGTAATTCACCGGGATCTCAAAGCTAGCAACATATTGTTGGATGGCAGCCTAAGCCCAAGAATCTCAGACTTTGGGTTAGCAAGAATTTTCGCACATGATGAGAAAGAAGCAAAGACAAAGAGAATTATAGGAACTTAGTAAGAACTCGCCTCTTCAGAACATTTCTAAATAGGACTGCTTGTTATGTTAGAAGACTAATAACAATCACTTTGTTATTACAGTGGCTATATGTCCCCTGAGTATGCCTTCGATGGAAAATTCTCTGTGAAATCTGATGTCTTTAGCTTTGGTGTGATGCTGTTAGAGATTGTAAGTGGCAAAAGAAACAGAGGATTCTGTCACCCAAATCATCATCATAACCTTCTTGGACATGTAAGAGAAAGAGCCAGAGCGTATGTCATTCTCTCTCCCTTATCTCCTTTTTTTGGTCTTGCATGACTAAGCTCGGGATGTGATTTTTTTCAGGCATGGTTGCTTTGGAGTGAAGACAGAGCCATGGAACTCATTGATGGGTGCTTGTGTGATTCGGTTGAACCTCAAGTAAAAAGATGCATCCATGTCGGCTTGTTATGCGTGCAGAAGTTCCCCAATGATAGACCAGCGATGTCCTCTGTAGTTGCCATGTTAGGAAATGAAAGTGCAAGCTTGCCTCCACCTAAACATCCTGGTTTCTTTATGGAAAGAAGTTCAATGGACTTAAGCACAACCCGGATGCATGAAGAACTCCATTCTGTCAATGTAGTCACGGTGACGAGGTTGGATGGTCGATAGTACGTTTTTCTGAGTAATTGCTTATAGATCCAAGAAATGCCATTGATCATTTATGACATTCATTGTCCAAGACTTCTTGATTTGTGTGGTTGATATAAAATCCAATGTATGAACGTCCAAAATGCTATTGACCACAGAGCAGCGATCAGATTAGTAGAATTTTCTTTTTCTGCCTTCTGCAAGTGACAGTTTTAACGTACGGTTTATATTCTTGGGATGTTTTTTATGCATGCCGGGAATAATATCTTCTTTGGTCATTCACATCTTTTAGCTGGTATGAAAGTAGGATGGAGACTGAGAATCGGTTTTTGAACGATATCTGACTTTTCGGGGAAGCGTGAATGATCCTTCCTCTGTAGACCATGCCTATGGTATAAATATTAATGGATGGCCCCAATTTGAAGTGCTCCAGAAAGGAAACTTCATGCAAGTCTGAAGAGATAAAAAAATGCATTTCCTGAAATAACCAACGACAACCTAAGTGAAATTAGTTCTTGAATAAGGACATACAGTGAAAATAATTACAACCAGACAGCTAAGACATATTTTTATTATTATTAAGACTTGAGACTCAAAAAAAGAAAGTTTGATCCAAATTTTATTCTATATTTCTGGGTGTAGCTTTACAGCGGACGACGAAACTGCAATTTTCTCTTGGACCTGAAAGGAATGGTGGAGGAAGGTGATGTGGGCCCAACATTGGTGGGACTTTCTTGTTATAATGCAGGCCTTGTAAGGTCGACGCTCTTGACTTGGATTTGCGCTAACTCGGTTTCTTGTGCTTTTGTTATGGTCTATCACGGAACAGGCGAGTTGAATTTGCAAAAGACAAAAATAAGAAATCGATATCAAAATGGGAAAATTAGAAATAGAAAAACAGGTTTAAATAATGCCTGTAAAATACGAGCTATTTGTGTTGAGCTAAGTCATGTACAGATCCGGTCGCCTCTACCGAATTGCATTTTCATTTCTATTCTTATCTTGTTTTTGAAAATCTCCGGAGCGGTACAGCGATCCCCAAAAGTACCAATCTTGTACGTTTTCGTTAATTACCTGATGTTTAAGGATTATGCGGGCGCTCAAAAGTTCAAAACATATGGATGTTAGAAAACAAAAGCTTAATTTTTAAATATCAATGCATGTACCCACCCGGACCGACCTAACCTTTTTAATATTACTCATCTCACTCCCTTCGTCTTCGGATCACCATTTCATTGTGTAATATTGTCCATTTTGGACACTGAGTCCTCATGACTTTAGGTCTCTCTAATCTGTGTGACGCATTTTAAAGTCATGGGGACTCAATGTCTAACCCCTACTCGCGGACAATATGGCTTTAGGTCCCTCTAATATGTGTGTCGAAAAATCGTGAGGACTCGGTGTCGTTATTACACGAGAGAGCCCGCGTAATCCGTAACCTAACCACCAAATTTATCACACCAACCAACAAGAAATGGGGAATGACATAGCAGTTTCAAATATAACTAACAACCTATTATCAAAATATATTAGCATATTGGTTATAATATCACATTTTCTATAATCTATAAAAAAAAAAAACATTTACATCTCAAAACTTAGGTAAACCCAACAACTATCAACAAAAAGATATACAATTTCATCATACCATGCCCATAATCTAACTCCCAAAAGTTCTTATTGATAGTATTAAGATGTACATGTGAGTGGGTTGTGTTAGATAAGTCTTACATTGAATACTTGGTATGGTATGGGGTAGTTAACTCATTAACTAAAGTTTTGAGTAAATGTGAGTCTAATTAGATATATTGATGGAGTTGAAGTTGGATTCCATCTTAGCAATCTCCTCATATGAAGGTATTGGACTTCTACTGCGTGCTATCAAAAAATGGTATTAGGGGGTAGGTGAAGCGTCGTGGTGTAGCAAGATGGATCGATAAGTTGATGCAAAATGATACCTGAATTAAGGGAAAGCGGGCCTAATATTGAACTCAAAAGTGAGAAGAAGATTGTTAAGATGTACATGTGAGTGAATTGTATTAGAGAAGTCCCACATTGGGGAATCAATGTCTTGTAGAGCAGTTAATTATCTTAATTGGCCTATAACTCATTTGTTTAATCTTTTGAATAAATGTGGGTCCAATTGGATATGTTGATGAGCTCAAACTTGGGTCCCTCTTGGCAATCTTCTTAGGTGAAGGTATTGGACATATGCTACGTGTTCCCAATAGATAATGCCCTCGTACTATCAACCACTAGCCTAGAAACTAGTGAATAGTACAACTCTTCAAAACATGAAAGATGAGTGAAATGAGCAATCATAACCTTTAACCAATCTTGTGTTTAGATATCTAAATATTATCACACAAAATAGTTTCATGACAAAGGCGCTCAAGATCAATATTGTAAAACTAGTATGTGTACCCATAAACCATTTAAAGGGGCTTACCAAGATATTGAGTATCAACACAAACCCACAATAGCATCCGCCAAAATCCACAAAGCCAATCCATAATTTGTATCACAAATCAAAACATAATTTTTTTTTTCACAACCTAGTTCATCAAACAGGATATATTTCACACGACATATCTCATTTTTGGAATTCATTTGATAAACTAGTCAACTTTTGAAATGTCTTTCATAAAACGTTTCTCAAACTATTCACAAATAATCAAAGAATAGTAAATACTCGATTTAAATTTATACAATAGACATGCTTTTAAAAGCTTCCACTAGGATTCGCCCCAGTGGCCACCCTTTCAACATGGAAGGGGAGGTTAGGGGTTCAAATCCCCACATTCTCAGGGGGGATGGGGTGAGGACGAGTAAGTTTCAGGAGTGAGTTTCGACTCTCACGTCCCGCAAGATGTAAGGTAAAAGTCTAAGAGTGAGTATAGAGTAGGTAGAGTAGAGACCGACCAAAAAAAAAAAAAAAAAGCTTCCAATACATCTAATCCATACTTTTTTTTGACAATATGAGTATACAAACTCAAAGAAGAGATTCAGTCATCTATGAATCGCCTAAACTAAACTTAAAATGCTAATAAAATGACTCTTACGCGTAAGCGAATCACTCACCCAAAGCAATTATTCAAGGTTATCCACGAACCAAAACTTACTCGTGAAACTCTAAAATTTGGCTTCGATTAAATTATTACTTCAAATTAACTTTAGTCAAATCCCATAGCTCAACAACACCATGACCCATAATCTCCATGTAATTCCACGACTTGATTACTTCAAAATCGGACTTCGCAACTTAAATTTTACATAATTTCAGATTTATGCCCTAATTCCAAATACTACTTTGATTAGACAACTAAATGGCTTAAATCCTTACAAAGCATTGCAAATCGAGATAGATCCAACCTGACGAGGGATCCATGACGTGTACGTGTACACGTCACAGAACACGTCACGGATAGATCCAACTAAATGCTTGGTAAATGGAGATAGATCTAACTTGACGAGGGATCCGTGACGTGTACGCATGAGTTTCCCTCTTTTCCTTTCACTTTCGTCTCCTTCCCTTTTCCTCTCTATCGCTGTCGCTCTCTTTTTATTCTTCCACTTTCGTCTCTCCGTCAATGTCCTTTTGCTTTAAATAAGGTCGTTTTCTTTTTTTCATTAGCCACTTCAATTGACCAAGTCAACAAACCCAGATACTCTTGAACTAGTCCAAGGAGGTGTTCTGGTCCGTGAGAGCCGCCCTCACCCGTGTCTTCACATTGCTCATGTATAAGGAGTCGTCCTAGTCCAGTACCTAAACCAAGCAACCGAGCTCTCTCACCGACTTGACGAGCCAGTTCACAACATTGCCCATTTTTCAAAGGCAACATATTAAGAAGAAAATAGCTAAAAATTAGAGCTTGGGTTGGATAGAGTATGCATGGGGCTAAGATCGGGATGATTATGTGTCACTGACATAATATTGCATAAAAATAAATCAATTTGGATCGTACCGACCCAACTCACCTTGTTGACGGGCTAGCCGTGAGGAGTGGGTATGACTTTCTCGCATTGCATGAATGGACACCATGAGTCTCCTAATGAGAACACTCGACAGCTTAACTGGTCGTCTCCATTCCATGACCCTTGCTTTCTTATCCCCTGGAAATTGCTGATGATATAGACTGCACGAGAAGTACAGAATATCCCGTCGGTTGGCTTCAGCTGAATATTCTTGTTGAGAACCTTTGAGTTTAAAACTCGTCATTGAAAGGGAGGAGCCAGGGGAAAAATTTACAGAAGGCTTTATGGCATTGGAAAAGCTTACTCATTTCCCCCTCTTTTTCTCTGCTTTTGTCATGGTTGTGCTGAACCTCTCGACCGCATCTGATACCATAAGGTCAAGTGAGTCCATTAAAGATGGAGAGAAATTGGTCTCTTCAGGCCAAATCTTTGAGCTTGGCTTCTTCTCTCCGGAAAACTCCAAGTACAGGTACTTGGGGATATGGTACAAATTTAGCCCTGAAAAAGTCGTTTGGGTCGCCAACAGAAACAAGCCCCTCACTGATTCAGATGGTGTTCTCACATTTAGCGAGGAGAGGAATCTAGTTGTTCTCAACCGATCAAAGACTGTCGTCTGGTCTTCAAATTCCTCCACGGTTTTAAGAAACCCGGTTGCACAGCTATTGGATTCGGGTAACCTTGTCGTTTCAGAGAATATCAGTTCAGGTTCTGGTGAATATTCATGGCAGAGCTTTGACTATCCAACTGACACCCTTTTAGCTGGTATGAGAATAGGACGGAGCCTCAAAACTGGTTTCGAATGGCATCTGACTTCTTGGAAAAGCACGGATGATCCTTCCTCTGGAGACTACACCTACGGGATAAAATTCAATGAGGTGCCCGAATTTGAAGTGCTCAAACGAGGCTCCACAAAAACATTTCGAACAGGGCCATGGAATGGATTCTGTTTCTCGGGATTTTCAATGACTGAGAGTACCCTTTTCAAGCCAACGTTTGTTTACAATGAAACAGATGTATATTTGAAGTTTGAATCTTCAGGGGATGATATCACCACCATAATCACATTGAATCAGTCTGGTCTTGTGCAACATCTTTTAAGGAAGAAAGAGAGCTCTGCATGGGATGTCACAATCTCATTTCCCCGTGATCCATGTGATAACTATGGAAAGTGTGGTGCTAATGGTGTCTGCAGAAGTAACAAAGACCCTAGATGCCAGTGTTTGCAGGGTTTCATGCCCACGTCCCAAGAAGAGTGGCAAGTAACTAATCCAACCAGGGGATGCATTAGGAAAGCTCAATTAAATTGCTCTCAGGAAGAGGGCTTCCTGAAACTTTCAATGCTGAAACTGCCCGACCTGATAGACTTTTGGGTAAACAAAAATATGAGCATTGAGGAATGCAAGGCAGAGTGTCTAAAGAACTGTTCTTGTACAGCTTATGCTAATTCAGATGTTAGAAGAGGAGGAAGTGACTGTTTCATGTGGTTCGGCGATCTCATTGATATTAGAGAATCTGAACAAGTCAACTATGAACAAGATGTCTACATAAAATTACCTGCTTCTGAGTTAGGTATATATGTACATAATAATTTAGTTTGCAATTGCTTTCCTGCGCTGCAATGATCTTGCTTCTTCTTCTTCTTCTTTTTTTCCTTTTTCTGTGTACATAGAAAATGCTGGATTAATCTTGATCTCGTACCCGGCTATTCGTTACTCGTTTTCTTATCCTTTTACTGCACTATTTTGGTTACATTCATCAGACTGTGAACACATTGCTTTCTGTTATTAGTTAACACGCTTTTCTTTTCTTTCTTTTTTGGCTATTCTAGATTCCATCCACAGCCCTGCCAATAAGAAAATACTGTTGATTGCCACAGTGGCTTCAGTCATTTGTGGATTGTTAATAGCCGGTATAGCATTGAGTATAATGTGGAAGAGCAGAATCAGAAGAAGAGGTAAGCTTGTTGGTAATCCAGTCCACTTTTAACAATGAAGGTTTGCTTCGAAATTCTGTTGTCGGACCATGACGAATTAATTATTACTTTCATGTGATAGATAATGTTCATCCTTGTAGGCTTGCAATGTCAGAAGGAAGAAATTGATTTACCATCATTTGATTTTTCTATCATTGCTGTTGCTACCGGACATTTCTCACAGACCAACATGATTGGAGCGGGTGGCTTTGGTTCAGTGTACAAGGTAATGAGCTCTGAATTTGCGAATTTAGAGAACACCATAAGCTTAATAAAAAAATATACATGCAGGGAAATCTCTCCACGGGTCAAGAAATAGCAGTGAAGAGGCTGTCCAGAAGTTCAAGACAAGGTCTCGAAGAGTTTATGAATGAAGTACTCCTAATTGCCAAACTTCAGCATAGGAATCTTGTCGAACTTCTTGGCTATTGCATCGAAGGAGAAGAAAGAATGTTAATATATGAGTACATGCCAAATAAAAGCTTGGATTATTTCATCTTCGGTTCGAGCTTTTTGACCCTTTTCATTTCCTTTTCACTCGGCCCCCATGTTATTAGTCTATACGCCTTTTGGGCCTCTGCATGGACACATATCCAAATGCTAACTGATGAACTCATTTTCTTTAGATTGTTGAGCTTAAATGTTAAGAGTTACGTTGGATTGAATGCGTGCAGATGATGACAGAAGCTTCTTGTTAGCATGGAAAAGTCGCTTTGACATAGCTCTAGGAATTGCCAGAGGACTTCTGTATCTTCATCAGGATTCGAAACTACAAGTCATTTATAGAGATCTCAAAACAAGCAATATATTGTTAGATGCTGACCTCAATCCTAAAATCTCAGACTTTGGCCTTGCAAAAATCTTTGGAGGCCATGAAAGAGAAGCAAGAACAAAAAGAATCATTGGTACCCAGTAAGTTTCTCATCTTGATTAATGAGCAACTATCCATGAACATTGGGTAGATTTAAGACGTGATATTCTTATTGCAGTGGCTATATGTCTCCGGAATATGCTTTTGATGGAAAATTCTCCGTGAAATCCGATGTTTTTAGCCTTGGTGTACTTTTGCTAGAGATAGTAAGTGGCAAAAGGAACAGAGGATTCTGCCATCCTGATCATGAACACAACCTTCTGGGGCATGTAAGTGGTACAATATGTTTTGTATATACTCGTCTTTTTTGTGATGTTTAATGACATGAATGGATTTGTCCTAGGCATGGTTGTTGTGGAGCGAAGGCAGGTCCTTGGAGCTTCTACATGAATCCCTACGCAACTCCTTCATCACATCCCAAGTAGAGAGATGCATTCAAGTCGGTTTGGTATGCGTCCAAAAGTGTCATGACGATAGGCCAACAATGTGTTCAGTCATTTTCATGTTAGTGAATGAGGAAGCAATCGTGCCACAACCTAAACAGCCGGGGTTCTTTAAGGAGAGAGGTCTGTCGAGCACAGAGGCATCTTCAACAAGGGAAGAATCTTGCACAGGGAATATTGTTACAATCACCATGCCAGAAGGTCGATAAACTTCCCATCGAGGAAGTTCCCTGCACTGTGGAATTCAGAGAAGTTTTCTCGGTGAATGAAGGGAGAAAGGATCAGAAGATGGTCTCCGATCACTACAATCTTCAACGTGGGAAAGTTGCAGTGACCTGCACTTTGATGTTGCTTCATCAGGTTTTAAAATTTTAGAAAACATTACTAAACATTCTGAAAAGTTTCTGAAGGCATACATGCAGTTGCCTCTTCCATGAATCTGTGATATTTGTGTTCGCAAATCTGTCGCCGCCTTGCAGATGGAGGACTGGTTAACGCGAGACTAGGGCTACAGCAAAGGATTCTCGTTTTCATTCAGTGGGTCAAGCAACTTGTTATGGGCCTTTCAAAAAAATAAATTGAGCCAGTGATTATTCATAGTGAATTATATCGACTCTCTAACCTTTCAGATGAGCAAATCGTTATATTTAGTGCTTCACTTTATCCTTATACGATACATAGATAAATACTCTCCCAGGAAAGTATTTCCACATTTATGAATAATATAAAGATCATTCGCCATTTGCAGAGTAAACTATTATTTGGTCCTAATTGAATAAGTCCAACAACTCTTTGACTGCATCAATAAAAATTATAGGGTTAATATCATAAAAAATCTCAAATTAATATACCTATAACAAATTTATCTCACATTAATTTTTTGATCACTAAAATCCTTAATTTAGTAAATCAGTGACAAGTTACTTCAAATTAATTTCTGACTACAAAAAAAATTCAAAAATAATACATTTGTAACAAATTTACCATTTATTAATTTTCATTAAATTAATATAATTGTCAGAGCACTTAGAGAACCTAAGTAAGATGAAAAGAAATTCGTCATTACGATAACCGTCAGCAATTAGAAGCCAACATTAGCCACCCAAGTATTTTGGCATAGTTGCTTGTCTTTGAAAATAAGTTGCAATTAGTGGCGATAAACCAATTTTTGGAAATTGAAGCGGTTGAGAGCTAAGACTCAATGGATAATTGTCATTAATTTATGTTGGTATGTTCCAAGTCTAAATTCGTCAAATGCGAATGCCAGAAACAGAAAAAGAAAATAAAAATCAACGAAGGGGTCGAAGGTATATGTGTCGTGTTATGACCGCTCTGATGCCGGCAGAAGAAGGGCCTTCCATAGATTTTGACGGGTCTCGACTCTTTAAGAGCCAGAACAATTGTCCCAAAAATTTCAATTTTGGGGCGTTTTCAGTTCTGACTGAAGTGACAAATGAAAGACCAAGGCGGTGATCTCTTTCGAGGTCTATCTAGTAGCTTTGATGCGACAAACTGGGAAGTCCGTAGTTAAAAGTCCGGTGATGTTCAAAAATCAAATAACAATCTGTTATACGACTTGGTCCCTTTACATTCTTAAAGCTAAAGTACTCGCAATTTCACATTTCACATCGCTACTCAGCCAAAGGCCGTCTATGATGCCCCCGTGTTTAATGCCACGATGACATCGATAAACGCAGGGTGAACCTAATCAATTACAGCAGATTACAATGTGTGGTATAGTTCGAATATGAAAATGCATATTCAGGCATGTGCTAATAATCTGTCCTGACCCTATTGTGTAATATTGTCCGCTTTGGGTCACTCGCCTTGGCGCGGACGAACCGTCATCCCAGCAACAGTCTTTTTCCTCACGGCTTTAAAATGCGTTACACAGATTAGACGGCCCGAGTGACGATCTTCGAATGTGCGCAAGGGAGGGGTCTCTCTCTTCTCTTGTCCCACATCGCCTAGGGAGAGAGGTCTTGATTAGCTTATAAGGCTGGGTCCCTCTAACCTGTGTAATGCATTTTAAAGCCATGAGGGAAAAGACCGTGACTGGGATGGCGGTTCGTCCGCGCTAGGGCGGGTGACCCAAAGCTGACAATATTACACAGTGTATGGGGCCAAAGCCGTGGAAAAAGACTCTCGAATGTTACATAATCAAGCATTTCCCTTCTGAATCAGATAGATTCATATCTGAAAGAGGTTGACAATAAGTTCTTTCAAAATTGAAAATTTGTCCCTCTGTTAGAGTGTTCCAAAATGTCTGCGATCGAGTAAATAGCTCTACGAACTAATGGATCGGATCGAATTGCAAAATGGAAAGATTTGTACAAGTTAGACCTTTCATCACCACTTTGTGGAAAATCGTTAGGTATGAATATGTTAGATACCTGTGACTCGATTAGTGAAATAGTATCTCTCTCCAAAAAAGCGTATTTTTTTTACCGCCGCACAAAGAAAATATTTTGTTGCGAATGAACAAGATATTGAGGAATTGTCCATATGTAAAATCAGAATTATTGATACGGGCCCTTTCCACATAAAAGGGAATCTTTTGTTACAATAGAAGCAGAAGTGATGTGGATTATTCAAGAATCGAAGTCGATTTGCTTTATAAAAAGAAGATATCAATGAACTTCTATGAAATGGTTTCACGGGATTCAGCCAATTGTCTTGATCGTGGGATATCATTGAGAAATAGGAATCCGTGTTATCAAAAGATTTCCTGCGATTATTTCTAGTATGGAATGAGTCAATCATCCACTTTGGTATCTTATTGAAAAAAAATGGTGATATTGTTCCTCCATTGATCAATAATTTCGATTTTTGGGAAGTATCATGATCATCCAATAATAATGGTTTCCATTTTTCAAATGGCCAAAATAAGAACCAAGAATCTCGGTCAGTGGGGCTCGGATGTTACATAATCAAGCATAAGGCCAAAATAAGAACCAAGAATCTTGTGACCCACGTGTCCTAGAAGTAAGAAACGTGATGCGTACGACCTAGAAATAATGTCCGCAGGTCTTGCTGGACATGTGAATTGATCAGTAGAGTCAACTGAAAATTTCTATCCTGACAGCTTAAGGTAGACAGTAGTGATCACATTTCTATTTCTATCTGAATCCTAGATTTTAGCTTGCAGGGCGCAAGCAGGTGTACTTTTTCTTCTAAATCTTATACAGATTCGCGGAGGCATGGAAACTCCTACTTTGTTAATCTGCCTTTACTTTATCTGCCTGTCAGTCTTTGGCTTATCGACGGCAGCTGACACGTTCAGTTCAGGCCAGTCTATGAAAGATGGAGAGTCATTGGTCTCTTCTGACCAAAGCTTTGAGCTCGGCTTCTTCTCTCCTGGCAACTCCAAGAACAGGTACATCGGCATATGGTACAAGATTAGTCCGGGAAGAGTTGTTTGGGTTGCCAACAGGGAAAATCCCCTCACTGATTCACACGGAGTTCTCGCGTTTGGTCATGATGGAGATCTAGTTCTTTTCAACCAATCGAACAGCGTCATCTGGTCTTCAAATTTCTCCAGGGTTCTGAAAAATCCGGTTGCACAGCTCTTAGACACTGGAAATCTTGTTCTCAGAGAGAATTATAGTCTGAATTCTGATGAATATTCGTGGCAGAGCTTTGATCATCCGTCGGACACACAACTACCCGGTATGAAATTAGGATGGGACTTGAAAATTGGTTTAGAAAGACATCTGACTTCTTGGAAAAGCATGGATGATCCTTCCCCCGGAGACTATATTTACAGGTTAAATATACAAGGGTTGCCTCAATTTGAACTCATCAGCTTAGGATCCGGCAAGAAATATCGAACAGGAACGTGGGATGGAATACAATTCAGTGCTGTTCCAATGGTTTTGCATGCACTGACCAAGCTGGTGTTCTTTAATGGTGATGATGAGAAATTTTTTTCATATGAAACCATAAAAAGCGAATATAGCGCAAGTATATTTACATTAAACCATTCCGGGATTATCCAGTTCTATACTGCAAGTAAAAGAAGCAATGCCTGGAACCTCGCGTACTCACCAAACGATCCATGTGATAGTTACAGTACTTGTGGGGCCAACGGTATCTGTAGAAGTAGCAGAGCTTCGATATGCAATTGCTTAAAGGGCTTTTTACCGAAGTCTCCTGAACAATGGAATCTCCTCAATTGGTCCGGTGGATGCACGAGAAGAATACCAATAAATTGTCCAAAGGAAGATGGGTTCCTCAAACTCGCAAAAGTGAAAATTCCAGACCTGTTAGAGTTCTGGCTGAACGAGAGCATGAGCCTTGAAGAATGCCAGGCCGAGTGCTTAAAGAACTGTTCATGCACCGCTTATGCTAATTCAGATGTTAGCGGGGGAGGTAGTGGCTGTATCCTGTGGTTCGGAAACCTAATTGACATTAAGGAGTACGAAGAAGATAACTATGGGCAAACTCTATACATCCGCCTACCAATATCTGAACTAGGTAATTTTGCCAATCAATGCCTTTTTCTCTAGACATTCCATCTTTTAACTAGCTAATTCAGCAGCAGCACCCTAGATGATTGCATTAATCTTCTCTGTCTTCTCTATTCCAGATGTCCATCATAACTCTTTTAAGAAGAAGGGGATGGTCATTGGCATAATGATGTCGGCTATTGCTGTTTTTTCTGTATCGGCCATGGTGTACTGCCATCGAATTAGGAATTGCAGAATAAAGAGCAAAGGTCAGTAATTCTTTATCCATGAATGTACACCTCCAGAATATACAAAGAGATCTTAAGGCCCTTTTGTGAGGTTAGCAAATGTTTCGGCTAAGATTTTTGTTGTAACTGGTCTTTTTCAGGTAGGAAAATCAAGGAGGAAGATGCTGACTTGCCACTTTTTGATCTGGCTACCATGGTTAATGCTACAGACGGTTTTTCTGAGAATAATCTGATTGGAGCTGGTGGCTTTGGCCCAGTTTACAAGGTAATCGGCCACGCATGTTCCAAGACAAAGCTGACTGCAAGCAGGGTTATCATGTTTCTTTGTTGAACTGTCTACTCTATACGCAATACGCAGGGCAATCTTTCCACAGGACAAGAAGTAGCAGTGAAGAGACTGTCAAGAAACTCAGGACAAGGTCTTGAAGAGTTCAAGAATGAAACAATTCTGATAGCCAAACTTCAACACCGGAATCTTGTGGGGCTTCTGGGTTGTTGCATGGAGAGGGAGGAAAAGATTTTGGTTTATGAGTACATGCAAAACAAGAGCTTGGATTATTTTATCTTTGGTTAGGCCTCTAGACCCTTTATTCAAGCATGTTACTTGATCATGATACTATCTGTGGACCGAATTAATTCTTCTGGTTGACTAAACTTATCTGCATATACAGATCATGAAAGATGCTTATTGTTAGACTGGGAAAAACGTTTTGATATTATCATCGGGATTGCTAGAGGTCTTCTGTATCTCCACCATGATTCTAAACTCCAAGTAATTCACCGTGATCTCAAAGCTAGCAACATTTTATTGGATGACAGCCTAAGCCCTAGGATCTCTGACTTTGGGTTGGCAAGAATTTTCGCTGGTGATGAGAAAGAAGTAAAGACAAGGAGAATCATCGGAACCTAGTAAGAACTCATCTTTTCAGAAAATCTCTATATAGTAGTACTATATATTATGTGAAAAGGCAAACACCAATCACTTTGTCATTACAGTGGCTATATGTCCCCTGAGTATGCATTCGATGGAAAATTCTCTGTGAAATCCGATATCTTTAGCTTTGGTGTGCTTTTGTTAGAGATTGTAAGCGGCAAACGAAACAGAGGATTCTGCCACCCAAGTCACAACATAACCTTCTTGGACATGTAAGAGAAAAAAATCCAGAGCATAGGCTGTTCTCTCTCCCTTATCTCCCTCTTTTCACTTGCAACGCTAAGCCCGCTATGCAATTTTTTCAGGCATGGTTGCTTTGGAGTGCAAACAGAGCCACGGAACTCATTGATGGATGCTTGTATGATCTGGTGGAACCTCAAGTACAAAGATGTATCCATATCGGCTTGTTATGTGTGCAGAAGTTCGCCAACGATAGACCAGCGATGTGCTCTATTGTTGCCATGTTAGGAAATGAAAGTGCAAGCTTGCCTCGACCTAAACAGCCTGGTTTCTTTATGGAAAGAAGTTCAATGGACTCAAGCGCAATCTTGACACATGAAGAACTCCATTCTATTAATGCAGTCTCAATGACATCGTTGGATGGTCGATAGTGTGCTTTTGTGGGGAATTGCAAATAGATCCCAGAACTCTTGGTCTGTTGCTCATTATTTATTTCATCCGATGTCCAAACTTCTTGATTTGTGTGAATGGTATATGAATCCAATGTATTCAGGTCCAAAAAACCATTCATGTCCGTTTGCTATGTGTCCAAAAGTTTCGTGGAGATAGGCCAATAATGTCACTAGAGGCATCTTCAATAAGGACTTCTAACTCTGATACTATATAAGTTTTTGTGGATTCATCACCAAATGCTCTAAAAACTTAAGTTCTAATACTACGTGAGATTTTGTGGAATTACCATCAATGTTTTAAAATTTTAAGCTATTAGATGAAAGAGTAATTTATTGTTTAAATATTATAACATCTTGTCCATAAAATATCTTTACAATCATCATGCTAGAAAGTAGACGAACTTCCTATCAAGGATGTTCCCCAAAATCTGCAATTTAAAATTTTAGACCAGCTTTCTCAGCGCATGAAGGTAAAAGGGATCGGAAGATTATGTACACGAAACAATTGCTTCTTCGTAAGTTGAGGATAATTTAGCGCGAGACGATGGCTCCAATAAAGAATTATCAATTTTTATGATTTAGTGGCTCAATCAACTTGGTGGAGGCCTTTTATTGAAAGTTCATTGCCAATGATTATTCTTAGAGATAAATAATATCGACTCTCGAACCTTTTTATATATGAGCAAATTGTAGGATTTACTGTTTACTTTATCTCAAGGATTTTGAAACATCGATTTTTTTCCAACAAGAAGTCCAAATCAAAATCCGCAAAATTCTACAAATTCTTAGAGACACGAGCAATCTAATTATCACCATCGAACAGCTCATCCTTGGCCGGAGCTTCATCGGCAAAACCAACACAACCAAGGCTAAAGTTTATTATTCTTATAACAAAAACTAACTTGCAAGAGGAAAAAAAAAACCGGGAAACCATTTACCAATCACATGCAATTCAATAGGCATATTTTGGCATCAGCCAATCGCCGTGATTTTTCCGTCTCTTCTTTCTCTCGGTCGTGCTCTGCTTTTGTTCTACCTTTTTCTTCTCCTCTCTCTTGTCCTTTCATTCTGCCTTTGAAGACTGAAGCTAAACTAAGGCTAAAAGTAGCCTTATGGGCTTAAGTGGTTTCTTGGGCATGTGAGCTTGGCCCAACCTTTTACAACACACGTCACCGAAATCGCTCGCTGGGTGCCAAACTCGTGCGGTCACATCTTGCTTTAAATTTGCACAGCCCGAATAATTTTGGGATGAAATTTTTTGGGGACCAACTCCATCATCAGTCTTGCTTGAGGAAGATTTGTTAGTCGTCGACTTGTCCCCGGATTTTATAGACTGTAATTGAGCCGTGAAGGAGGGGGCATGACTTTCGTGCATTGCATGAATAGACATCATAAGTCGCCCGATAAAGACACCTGCTTAACTTGGCGGTCTACATTTAATGACCATGGCTCTCTTATTTCGTTGGGAGTTGCAGGTGATAGAATCTGCTACAAAACTATAGAATATCCTGTCAGGTGGGCTTCAGCTACATATTCTTGGTGAGAACCTTTGAGTTTAAAACTTTCCATTGAGAGGCAGGAGCTAGGAAAAAACTACCAGAAGATTTCATGGCATTGGGAAAGGTTCCATATCCCCCCTTCTTTTACTCTGTTTATGTCATGTTTATGCTGCACTTGGTGGTCGCATCTGATACCTTAAGTCCAGGTCAGTCCATCAAAGATGGGGAGAGATTGGTCTCTTCAGGCCAAAGCTTTGAGCTTGGCTTCTTCTCTCCACAAAACTCCATGTATAGGTACTTGGGGATATGGTACAAATTTAGTCCTGAAAAAGTCGTTTGGGTTGCCAACCGAAACAACCCGCTCACTGATTCAAATGGTGTTCTCACATTTAGCGATAAGAGGAATCTAGTTGTTCTCAACCGATCAAAGAGCATCATCTGGTCTTCAAATTCATCCAGGGTTTCAAGAAACCCAGTCGCACAGTTGTTGGACTCTGGTAACCTTGTCGTTTCAGAGAATACAAGTTCACATCCTGGTGAATGTTCATGGGAGAGCTTTGACTATCCAACTGACACCCTTTTAGCTGGTATGCGATTGGGATGGAGCCCCAAAACCAGTTTCGAATGGCGTCTGACTTCTTGGAAAGCAAGGATGATCCTTCCACTGGAGACTACACCTACGGAATAAATGTTAATGGGTTGCCCCAATATGAAATGATCAAAAGAGACTCCACAAAAACATATCGAATAGGGCCATGGAATGGATTCCGCTTCTTGGGAACTCCAGCGACCGAGAGTACCCTTTTTAATGCGTCGTTTGTTTACAATGAGACAGACGTATATTATGAGTTTGAATCTTCAAGGGATGATATCATTACCATGCTCACGTTGAATCAGTCTGGTCTTCTGCAACGTCTTCTAAGGAACAAAAAGAACTCTAGATGGGATGTCATGACCTTAGTACCCAGCGATCCATGTGACAACTATGGGCAGTGTGGTGCTAATAGTGTCTGCAAAAGTTACAAAGACCCTAGATGCCAGTGCTTGCAGGGATTCGTGCCTAAATCCCAAGAAGAGTGGCAGTTATTTAATTCAACCAGTGGGTGCATTAGGAAAGCTCAGTTGAATTGCTCTCAAGAACCGGGCTTTCTGAAAATTTCGATGCTGAATCTGCCCGATCTGATAGACTACAGGGTAAACAAGAATATGAGCCTTGAGGAGTGCAAGGTGGAGTGTCTAAAGCAGTGTTCTTGCACGGCTTATACTAATTCAGATGTTAGAGAAGGAGGAAGTGGCTGTTTGATGTGGTTTGGCGATCTCATTGATTTAAGAGAATTTGAACAAGACAACTATGTACAAAATATCTACATAAAATTATCTGCATCCGAGTTAGGTAAATATGTACATAGTGATTCAGTTAGCAACCACTTTTATACACTGCGGTGATCTAGCTTTTTTTAAAAGTATGTACATAGTAAATGCTGGATTAATCATGATCTTGTACCCAACTATTTACTCGTTTGCTTATCTTTTTGCTGGAATAATTTTGGTTACATCCATCAGCTTATGAACATATTACCGTCTGAAATTAGTTAACACACTTTTTCTTGGCAATTCTAGATTCCATCCAGAGCCCTGTCAATAAGAAAATACTGGTGACTGTCGCTTCAGTCATTTCTGGATTGCTCATAGCAGGTGTAGCATTGAGTATTATGTGGAAGAGCAGAATGAAAAGAAGAGGTAAGCTTGTTTGTAATTTAGTCCTCTTTTATCTGTGAAGATTTGCATTGAAATTCTGTTGTCAAACCATAACCAAATTAAATATTACTTTAATATGATAGAAAGGGTTCATCCTTGTAGGCTTACAAAGGCAGAAGGAAGACATTGATTTACCATTATATGATTTTTCTACCATTGCTGTTGCTACTGGACATTTCTCACAGACCAACATGATTGGAGCGGGTGGCTTTGGTTCAGTCTACAAGGTAATGAGCTATGGATTTGCAAGTTTACAGAACACGATAAGCTTATTCAATTGCAAAAATAACGCAGGGAAATCTCTCCATGGGTCAAGAAATAGCAGTGAAGAGGCTGTCAAAAGGTTCGAGACAAGGCCTTGAAGAATTTATGAATGAAGTTCTTCTAATTGCCAAACTTCAGCATAGGAATCTCGTCGGACTTCTTGGCTGTTGCATTGAGGGAGAAGAAAGAATGTTAATATATGAGTATATGCCAAATAAAAGCTTGGATTATTTCATTTTTGGTTCGTCCTCCTCGATCCTTTTCATTTCCATTTCGCTCCACCCCCCATCTATTAGTCAGCATGCCATTTGTGCCTCTGCCTGGACATACATCCAAATACAAATCAATAAACTCATTTTCTTTAGAGTGCCGAGCTTAAATGTTTAAGACTTACATTGGGTCGACTGTATGCAGATGATGACAGAAGCTTCTTGTTAGCATGGAAGAGTCGCTTTGACATAGTTTTAGGAATTGCGAGAGGTCTTCTCTATCTTCATCAAGATTCAAAACTACGAGTCATTCACAGAGATCTCAAAACAAGCAATATATTGTTAGATGCAGACCTCAATCCTAAAATCTCAGACTTTGGCCTTGCAAGAATCTTTGGAGGCAACGAAAGAGAAGCAAGAACAAAAAGAATCGTTGGTACCTAGTAAGTTTCTCATCTTGATTAACGAGCAATGTTCATAAACGTTGGGAAGATTTAAGTCTCGATATTCTTAATGCAGTGGCTATATGTCACCGGAATATGCTTTTGACGGAAAATTCTCTGTGAAATCCGACGTTTTTAGTCTTGGTGTAATTTTGCTGGAGATAGTAAGTAGCAAAAGGAACAGAGGTTTCTGCCATTCTGATCATCAACACAATCTTCTTGGGCATGTAAGTAATTACGATATGGTTGTCCAAACTCTTTTCTTTTATATGATATTTAATGACATGAATATTTTTGTCCTAGTCATGGTTGCTGTGGAGCGCAGGCAGGTCCTTAGAGCTCCTACATGAATCTCTATGCGACTCCTTCATTGCATTCCAAGTTGAGAGATGCATTCATGTCGGTTTGCTATGTGTGCAAAAGTTTCCTGGAGATAGGCCAACAATGTCTTCAGTCGTTTTCATGTTAACGAATGAGGAAGCAATCTTGCCCCAGCCTAACATCCCGGTTTCTTTATGGAGAGACTTCCATCGAGCACAGAGGCATCTTTAATAAGGGAAGAATTGTACACAAGGAATATGGTTACGGTCACCATGCCGGAAGGTCGATAAACTTCCCATCGAGGATGTTCCCTGCAATGTGGAATTTAGAATTTTAGATCAGCTTTCTCGGCGCATAAAGGTAAAAAGCATTAGAAGATTGTGTACACAAATCTGTGGCTGCCTTGGACTGAGGACAGTTTAGAGCGAGACGAGGGCTACAATAAAGGATTCTCGTTTTTATGATTCAGTGGCTCAAGCAACTTGGTGATGGCCTTTTTTTATTGAAGTTCATTGCTAATGATTATTCATGGAGATAAATCATATCGACTCTCTAACCTTTTGAAGGAGCAAGTAATTATAGTTACTGCTTCACTTTATCCTTTTACGATACATCGATATGTACTATCCCAATGAAGTACTTCCACATTTATAAACAATATAAAGTATCTATCGTTTGGTCTTAATTGAATGAGCCTGACAACACTTTCAGTGCATTAATCAAAATGATAAGAGTAACAAATTCTATTGTCCTGATGTTATTATCTAGTTTAGTCAATATCTGAAATTCAATAAACTGATTCTTTAGCATGTGGACTGGCAATAACTCGCCCGGAACTCTGGAGTTTGCAAGTTGAAATTGTCAAATATATTTTCTCATGATAGCAAGAAAGGGGAAAGAAGAAACGAAAGCAATGTGGGATTTCAAACTAATTTATCACCCAATCTAACGATGAAAAGAATCAGTAATGATTGATATCTAATACATAATTGTGTTCAAGAGTCTTCCTAATTATGTATGGGCTAGTAATAATTAGATGTGAACTAAGCACTTCAATGTGTGAGAATTACAATGAGCTAGACCTTAATGTTGCTTCGTCGGGTTCTCAAGTTATAGAAAGCATTTGCTAGAATAATCTGAAAAGTTTGTGAAAGCATTGTGATGTGTGTGGATATGAATATGTCCGCTTGCTTGCATATTGAGGACCATTTAGCACGAGAGTATCAAATGAGTTTCCTATTCTTAATGACATAGATCATTTTTAAAACGACATGCACTGTCAAATGATATCACTAATGTTTGTTTAGAGTTAATGTCAAATCCATCTCCACATTTCTCCAATTATTTCTTACCTTTCTGTACTTTTAAGAACACCAATTAACATCTCGAGGTTTGCCATTGGAGATCACTTTACATCCATATTTACAATAATGCATTTCGTTTCCGAAAATGTCACCACCCAAGTCATAAATTTTCTACCATACCCCAACCCAAAACCAAACTGAAAACATAACCGCATAACTCTAAGCTTCTTTACTGCTCATTGGCCGCTGTAATGGCCACCACCACAATGGGGGTGGCGGTAGCGGCAGACGGTGATGGTTGATAAAAGAGATGAGGGTTTGTGTGTGATGGAGACTAAGGTTTGTGAGAGATTTGGAGGATTACATTCCAGAGAGGGACATCTCTGTTATTTTAGCAATGCAATATTTTCGGAGGATGGTAAGTGGTACTTTTCTAAATAGAGGAGGATATGTAGTAATGGCCGGAAAGAAATAATGGCTTTTTGGTATTTTCCTTTTCTTTTATTTTGTTGAGAAAAATTATGAACAACTAACGACTAAGGTAGCTCCATGTATGACCAAAAAAAAAAAAGGTAGCTCCATGAATCTGCATCTTCCTTAAAATTACATTCAAATCATTTCAGCTGGATAAGCAGAAAGTTTGGAGTATAGACCAACAAAAATTTCTCTAAGCCAAAGTACTAACAGAACCTAAACAAAATGAAAAAAAATTCATCATCGCAATAATCGTCAGCAATAAGCAGCCCACAGTAGTCAACCAAATGCTTTGGCATGGTTGCTTGTCTTGGAAAAGAAGCCGCGGGATTATTGGCAATAAGCCGATTTTCCAAAAGTGAAGCAGTTGGAAGCCGAAATTGAATGAACAATTGTCATTTGATTACTTATTGGAGGTTCCAACCCTAAGTTTGTCAAACGTAAATAATTGATGGACCAAAAACAACAAAATGGTCAAATGCGTGTAACGTCGTATGACCGCTATGATGCTCAGCAGAAGGGCCCTGTCGTGACTTTTGAGAAGCTTCTCACGTTTCCATACATTTTGACCGGACAAATTGCCCCAAAATTTTCCATTCTGTGGGCTTTCAGTTCAGACTCAAGTGACAAGTGAAAGCCTGAGGTGGGGATCTCTTCGACGCCAGAGCAGGGGACCATCATGGTGGATGGCCACTGGGGTGGTGGTGGGGTGCCGCCCATGAGAAATGCTGAGGACAGTAAGTTTGGCCCGAAGAGGGGTTGTCTTGGTGCGTGAAAATTATTAAGTTAATTTTTAAAATTTTATATCCAATCTGAGTTCATTCCACCCCTACACCAGATCTCTAATGAAATGATGTTGAATCTCTATTTTTTTTTGCTCTTGAGTGAAGAATTAGATTTTTGGTGAGATTGATTGCGATGGTGTTGCCACATTTGATTTCAGTGCATGAATCTTCAATTCCAAAGTCTCTTAGCTGTTGTTTTATCCACAGAATTTTTGAACAACAACTTCCAAGAGCTACATACTCTGCTTCTACCATAGAAAGAGCTACGGTACTTTGCTTCCTTGAAAACCAAGACACTGTCCTATTATCAAGTAGTTGACAGGTGCCTGAGGTGCTCTTTCTATCAACTCTGCATCTGGCTAGGTCTGCATCTGAGTATCCAAGAAGAGTGAAGTCTCATTCTTTAGGATACTTGAAGCCTAAATTTGAAGTTGAGGCCATGTATTTGATAATACGTTTTGCAACACTTAAATGAGATTTTTTAGGGTTTGATTGAAATCTGGCACGAATACAAACACTAAACAGAATGTCATGTCTAAAAATAGTAAGATAAAAAAGTAAACCAATGATACTCACGTATAGCTTCTGGTCAATTTTCTTTACTCCTTCATCTTTGTCCAGTTTCAAGAAACTTGACATTGATATATAAGTTTTTTTGCAATTCTCCAGTCCAAACTTTTTGACAAGTTCTTTAACATATTTTTCTTGATGAATAAAGGTTCCCTCCTTCAATTGTTTTACTTGAAGCCCGAGAAAAAAGGTTAGTTCACTCATCATGCTCATTTCAAATTCATCCTGCATAGACTTAGAGAATTTCTTGCACAGATTTTCATTAGAAGATCCAATAATATCATCAACATAAATTTGAACAAGTAAAAAGCTTTTACTTTCTCTTTTGATAAACAGTGTAGTATCTACTTTACTTTTGACAAAGCCATTTTGAATTAAAAACTTACTTAGTCTATTGTATCAAGCTAGAGGTGTTTGCTTTAAACCATATAGAGCATTTTTCAATCTGAATACAGAGTCTAGTTTCCTTGGGTCTTCAAAATCGGGTGGTTGTTCCACATAGACTTCTTCTTGGATAAATCCATTTAGGAAAGCACTTTTAACGTCCATTTGGAATAACCTGAAATTCTTATAACAAACAAAAGCAAGTAATAATCTAATTGCTTCTAAGCTTGCTACTAGCACGTAAGTCTCATCATAGTCTATCCCTTTTTCTTACGTATATCCTTTGGCCATGAGCCGTGCTTTATTTCTTACGACTTTTCCTTTCTCGTTCATCTTGTTCCTGAAAACCCATTTAGCTCCAATGATAGATTTACCTTTCAGTTTAGGAGTCAATTCCCAGATATCATTGATACTGAATTGCCTGAGTTCTTCTTGCATAGCTTCAATCCAGCTTTCATCAATTAAAGCTTATTCTATGTTTTTGGGTTCTATTTTAGAAATAAGAGCCACATCATTAGACTCTTCACACATTTTGGATCTTGTGCGAATTCCTTCATTAATATCACCAATAATGAGATCTTTGGGATGACTGGACTTATGTTTCCAGTTGCTGGTTGATTTGTTAGACTGTTGATCATTTCCCTCATTTGAGTCTTCGATGATCACTTGTTATTGGTCTTCTGAAGTTTGAGATGCTTCTGGAGATTTAGACTCTGTAGAGTCTGGAGCAGGTTCAGATTCTTCAAGTTGAGTCTGAATCGATTGATTTTGCATAAAGTCTTGAAATTTGACATTCATCGATTCCTCAAGGGATTGGGTCTTTTTGTTGTATACTCTGTAAACTTTGCTTGTGATAGAATATCCAAGGAAAATACATTCATCTGATTTTTCTTCAAACTTACCAACTCAATCATTTGCATTTTTTAATATAAAACATTTACATCCAAACACATAAAAATACAAGACAATTGGTTCCTTTCCTTTAAATAACTCACAGGGAGTTTTCTCTAGAATAGGCCTTAAGAAGACTATTAATAATATAGCACGCTGTAGAAACTGCTTCAGCCCAAAAACGAGAAGAGATGTTACTTTCAATTAAAAGAGTTCTAGCCATTTCTGTAGCGATCTATTATTTTTTTCCACGACTCCATTTTGCTCGGGTATATGGTGAAGAGAACACATGCTGAAAGCCAAATTCATCACAGAATTTTGTAAAGTCTTGATTTTCAAATTCACCTTCATGGTCTGTTCGTATACTTGAAATAACGTACATTTTCTCATTTTGGACATTTTTAGCAAAATTTATAAAATAAGAAAACGTTTCAGACTTACTTGCTAGGAAATATACCCAAGTGAATCGTGAATAATCATCCACAATTACTAGGTAGTATTTCTTACCTCTAATGCTCTAAGTTCTAATTAATCCAAAGAGATTCATATGCAAGAGCTGTAATACATGATTAATGGATACTTGATTTATTGGTTTGAATGAGTTTCTTACCTATTTTCCCAACATGCATGGTGTGCATAGATAAGACTTTTGGTATTTCAGTTTGGGTAGTTCACAAACAAGCTTCTTTGCTAAGATTTTCGCTATTTGCTTCATATTGATGTGCCCAAGTTTTATGTGCCATAAGTTTACTTCCTATTGAATTGAGATTAGACATTGGGTTTCATCTGATTTGATATCCAAGAGGTAGATATTCCCATGTCTTCGCCCCGTGAAAAACTGAGAATAGTCTTTACTGGTCCATGAACATATTCCTTCTTGAAAGTTGATTTTGAAACCAGTGTCGTACAGTTGACTGATACTTAGCAAGTTGTAGTTGAGTCATTATACTAAGGAAACATTATTGATCGTGAGACTTACAATCTTTACAGTTCCGTATCCCACAATTCTTTCTTTACTATTTCCTCCAAAAGAAACTTTTCCATCATTAACTTGTGCAAGTTTTATGAAACAATTTGAGTCTCCTATCATATATCTTGAGCATCCACTATCCAAGTACCATTTAATCTTTTTCTTGATAGTGACCTACATTTAGAAAAGAAACTCAAGCTTTCTTTGGTACCCATATTTTCTTGGGTCCATTGGTGTTAGTGTAATATATGGTCTTTGCCCATACCTTCTTAACAGGTTTCCAAACCATATGACATTCTTTCTCAAAATGATCTGAAATTTTGCACTTAAAACATTTAAGAGCACTGCGGCCTACAGGTTTTACAAAAAAATTTTGGAAATGATTTTTGTAAGAATCTTTTATAGGTCTTTACTTAATTCTTTCCTTTACTTTCGGAAAATCAATTAGAGGAATGGTTTCGGTAGTCATTCCTAAACCTGATTTGTTGAAGTAAGGTCTTTGTACTGAAAGAATTTTTTCAAGTTTCTCAGATCCTATAGAAATTTTTTTAGAAATACTTGAGATATCACTTTTCAAGAATGTATTTTCTTTTGAAAGATTGTCTACATTTTCTTTCAAAGTAGTAACACTTTGCTTAAACTTTTGACCTTCTCTTTCCAAACATTTTCATGTTATTTCAATGTAGAATTTTCCCTTTTAAATTCGGAAATCCTTTTGAGAGAAGTTTTAAGACTAAGACACAATTCATTAATGTATCTAGAGACTTTAGTAGGAATTTTTAAATTACTTACCTTGATTTCACTATTTGAGTCTGTGTCTGTCTCAGAGTTTGAATCTGAGTCCGATTGTGCCATGAGACAAATATTGTCATAATCATCATCACTTTCCTCACATTCGGTATCACTCCAAGTTTCTGCTTTAAGTGCATTTCGATATTTCTCAGCTTTTCCTTTCTTTCTCTTCAGACGGGGATAGTTGGGTCTGATGTGTCCATTTTTCTTGCATTCAAAGCAGACTATATCTTTATTGAATTCATCATCCTCAACTGATTTATTCTGTAGCTTTTGAAAACTTTGTATCTTTGGATTGAATCTTCTTCCCTTTATGTTCAGTTTTCTGAACCTTCTTAATAAGAGCAAGCTCTTCATCATCCATATCGTCTTCAGAATCTGTGACATCAGAATCATCATTAGATTTTAATGCAATGGATTTCTTACGTTTAGGATCTTCATCTCTGTTGATTTGCTCCACTTCATAAGACTGAAGAGTCCCAACCAATTCGTCAACGGAGAGTGACATGATTCTTTGTGTCTCCCTTATTGAGGTCTTTATGTGATTCCAATCCTTAGACAATCAACGCAGTAACTTGTTTACCTTCTTGACCTTGATATTCAAGACCATTTACGATTTTTATAAAACGATTAAACATGTCAGTGATAGATTCTCCTAGTTTCATCTTGAATGCTTCATATTGACCGAACAGAATGTTGATTCTGGTTTCTTTCACTAGATTAGTTCATTCATATGTGATATGTAATATATCCCAAACTTCTTTAGCTGTTTCACAAGAAGATATTCTATTATATTCAATAGGGGATAATGCACAATATAAATAATAAATTGCTTTTGCATCAAGAGCTTGTCTCTTGGTTATCTCTTCTTAAGTTATTTCATTGGACTCAACAACTTCTTTTCCTCTTTCTGAGACTGTTGCAGCTTTAGGAATGATTCCTTTGTCTACCACATCCCATTCCAGAGAATCCTTTGATCTTAGGAATGCATTCATTTTGTTTTTTTTTTTCCATATGCTGTATTCATTTCCATCAAAATAAGGCGGTCTGGTATTGTTTTGCCCTTCAACCAAACCTAGAGCCAACATACTAGCCATGGATCTTTAACTCTAAAGTAAAACACTTCAACTTAAGTGAGTACACATGCTCTGATACCAATTGTGAAAGCTAGTACGAGCACCTAGAGGGGGTGAATAGGTGCAGAAACAAATTTTCTAGAGTGAAGTGAGCAACTCTAATTAGCAATAGATTATGAAAAGGAAATTAGATTCTTGTAAATGAATTGAGTTACAATCAAAGTAAAATAGCGTAGGGAAGAGAATAAGAATACACGATTTATAGTGGTTCGGCTTAATCCAAGCCCACGTCCACTCTTCCGCACTGACAACCCACCGGCTGGATTTCACTATGAATCGAAAGAGTTGTTACAATATAGTTCTTCCTTGATTCCACAGTGTAAAGACTCTGCTACACTTTCTCAAGGTCTCACAAAGATATAAACTCTCTTTTGAATACAAGATTTCGCTCAACAATTGAATTGACTAAGAATAATGAGCTTCAGACTTTGGAATTCTTCTATCGCGCATACACTCGAATAACTGGAACGTCTTCCTTATATACCCCTTCATGCCATCACACCCGTTGGCACTTACCAAAGGAGTTCTTCCAATTTACCCGTTGGACATAATCAATTAGGGAGATTTCGAGTTATTTAAGGAATATGTCGATAGCCCACCAATCCTACTCGCCCATACAATCAGGATCTAGGTTTCTATAAGTAGAACATTCCAAGTATATTTTGCCAATCAACAGATCCAAAATCCCTAAATCAATCTCAATTTGAATAATTGATTCCGACATGCTATATCCATTCAAGAGATCTTCAGTCGATAGAATTAAATCCTTAACAAAATACTCAGTGTCGCGACCAATTTTTTGGGTTTCAACCACCTAGGGTTTGGCTAATGGATTGTTAAGCCTAAACTTAACTCGGGCTCTCCCAAGCCCATACCAATTCGTGACTTAGGTTTGAATTCTTAACATGCAAATTGATTTTATTTAGGAGTCGCCACTAATCAGTTTATGGTAGGTCGATTAGACACCTAAGTAAAATAATGTGAGAATTACTTTACTCCTACGAACCAGAGACTAAGGGTACGGGGACTTGATTACATTAGATTTCTCTAATGCCCTTTCGGTACCATTCTTTTTATTTTCAAAAATGTTTGGCAAGGAGTTTGGATTGATTTAAAACTAATTCCATAACATGTGAGGTGTTCATGCGGGTGCGCAAACCACCAATTTAACACTCAAGTAAAGCAGAAAATAAATTGCGGACTTACCTCAAAGCAACGAAAGCATCTCGCAATGTTAGTTTAGAATTCACATCAGCAGTCCTAAATATGATTTCTAATTAACACGCAATTTTTGTTTTGTTTTCACTTAATTAATGAAAATCATGCAATATGCAATGCATGCCACTAATTTAACATGAATGATATGACATGGCAACATGACTTAGCTATATGATCCAAGCAATATGACATAACTAAGCATGTGATCTATCCCAAGCATGAGATGATTTATTCTAAATAATTTTTTTTTATATTTTCTATGAGATTCGAAATTAAAGAAATGCAACATTTAAATATGCAATCTAAATTAATCTAATGACCTAATTCTAGTGACGGGCAATTTCTAATTAAATGCACCTAACAAAAATCACTAAATGATGTGCATTGTATGAAACTAATTCTATATGACGTGCACATGATTTTTATTTTCTAATAAGCATGCAATCTATTTAGGAGAAATTATCTAAACCTATAATATGCAATCTTAGCATGCAATGACGTGCAAAGAATGCCCTAATTCTACATGACATATGCATATGACATTTTTTATTTTAAAAATGCAATCTATCTTAGAAATTGCAACTAATTTATCCTAAGACAAATTTTATGAAATTTCAAATGATCTAGCTAGATTAAGATTCTATCTAATTTAAACTAAGATATTATCTTAATCTACCATGCAATTTATCTAATATGCGATGACGTGCAAAGAACGTCTTAATTCAACATGATATATGCATGATGATTTTTTGTGTTTTTTATCTTAATTTTGAAATTAAAATTTCCACATGCAATTCAAATAAAACTAACATCCTAAATGAATGTGCTTTTTCTTTTGGTTTTCTTTTCCATGATTCAAAATAAAATTCTTATTTTAAATGTAAAAGATAATAGCCAAACCTAATCTTAATTCAACATTTTTTTGGATTTTCTTATTTAAAACTCAGGATAAGATTGCAATTTTAACCCTAAAACAGCAAATCTAATCCTAACTCAAATATTTTTTTGGATTTTTCTTTTACGAAAATAAGATTGACTCAACTAACTTAACGATAGCAAATCAAACAAGATAAGATTAACATCCAAAATTAGCGAACCATATCTCGCGCATGAGATCGGGTTGGCCAATTTTAAATTAAATCGCGAATCAAATCTCGGGCTTGAGATTGGATTGTCGACTTTATAAGGGATTGCGAGTCGGATTTCGGGCGCGAAAATCGGACTGTCAATCCCTAGCTTGAGGGACTATTTCATATTGGGATATCAATAATACATTAAGGAACAATTCCACTAAAACAGAATATTAAAGAAATAACAATAAAAAAATAAAAGAGAAACTACCTAATCTGATTTTTCTTTTTCTCTTTTTCTTTTTTTTTCTTTCCACACACAGCCGTGAATCTCCAAGGGGAGAGAGTCGTCGGGCCGGCAAGAGGAACTCCGGCGAGGGTGAATCGGCGGTGGGCAAGCGCGCAGAGGTGAATTGGCGGCGGCTTCGCGGACAGGGGCGTCGGATCGCTGGGAGGTCGAGCAAAGGCAGAGCAGCGATGGGTTCGAGGCTGCCGGCGTCGAGCGGACCACCGGGTCTGCGCGCGATCGGTCACGGACCGGCGCGGAGGTGCGAGCTACGGGGACGTTGGGCCATCGGATGGGCGTATGGTGGCTCGGGCTCCAGATCTGGAGCGGTGCTGCGAGCGAGGAATTCGGATCCGAGCGGCGTCGGGAAATCCGGTGACTGCGAGGCAAAAACGGGTCGAGGCCGTGGGTCGTCGTTGGGGCTGAACAGAAGCGGATCGTGGCGCGGGCTCTGCGGGTCGCTCGGCGTCGCGGTTGAGGGAACAGTCGCGAGCGGCGAGCGGCTAGGCGCGGGCGTAGGCGAGACGGGCTGGGCCGGGCACCGGGACGGGCGGGTGACGATGCGGCAGCGCTGGTGCACGGCTACGGCGGAACGGCGGTGGCGGGAGCGAGGCGAACGGAGCGGAGCGGCGTCGGTGGTGCTCGGTGATGGCGAGCGAGAGACCTGCAGGTTGCGGGCTTCGGAGGTGCGGCGGAGGTGGGGCGTCCGGCGGGCTTCTTGGCTGCGGGTGGAAGTTACAGAGGGGCGAGCGGCGAGGGAGACGATGAACAGTGTCTCTCTGCCGCTTGTACTTTTCCCCTCTACTTTTCTTTTCTCTCTCTCACACCGTCTCTCTCACGCCACCTTCCCTCTTTTCCTCTTTTCCTTTGACTTTTCCTTCTTTTTTTCCAACACACCTCCACGGACGGCTTCCCTTTTGGCCTTTTTTCTGAATTTTTTCAAAGAAGCTCTCTCATGTCATCGTACACGGCTGCTTTTATAGGGGGGTAAGAGATAAGCTTTCGATTTCCTCTTCAAATCTATATTTGCGATACATCTTCACCAACCGATCACTATTGATAAAGATTTAGGATTATGATAAATATTTTCTCGAAATCCAAATCTCGCAAAGATAAATCGCAATATCGCAATATTTTTCATAAAATTCATCCCATATTGATAAGGATTCAAGATTAAGATGAGATTTTTTTCTAAATCCAAATCTTTCAAGGCCAAATCGCAATATTTTTTAACCATTTGTCTTATCTAAAAAAGATTCATACCTCGGAAAAATTTTAAAATATTATATTCCCATGAGATAATTTTTAATTATTAAAAACACGGGCTTGGGCCAACTGCTCGCTTCGTGGACCCGATCCATCTAATTCGAATTCATCCGCCACCGGGCCAATAGATAAAATGCAAATAACAAAATAAATGCAAATATAACTAAATGTTATGCAATTAATTAATTATTGATAAAATTAAACCCTAATTTTTTAATTGCGACTAATAATTAAAGGGTCACCAAAATTTAGGTGTCAATAAATTTGCCCCTCTTTGAAGGTGAGCTCGTAGAGGTTGCCTTCAAAGATAATTGAAATCTAAATTTTGATCATGCACATGTAATGGATGATATTTTTGTTGGAACATGAATTCCATTTTTAATGCAACTTATATGATGCATGGAAATGCTAATGCAAATGATAGATGAACCTACCTGAAATAACTTACCTTCAAGGAGGATAGAGTAATTCGAGGTAGTGGGTGTTACTTGTCCAGGACCCGTACCATTCTACGGTCGCCTAGAATAGTAACATGACTTTGTGAAGATGCTGCTTTCCCAGGACTCGTACCATTTTACGGTCGCCCAGTATGGCAGAAATGAGCTGCTTTCTCAGGACCCGTACCATTCTACGGTCGCCCAATATGGCGAAATGTTTTGTAAGGAACGCTTTCCCAGACCCGTACCATTCTACTGGTCGCCCGACAAGTAGAAATGTTTTGTAAAGAAATGCTTTCCCAGGACCCGTACCATTCTACGGTCGCCCGATGCACGGCATAAATTTTTTTGTAAGGAACTGCTTTCCCGGGACCCGTACCATTCTACGGTCGCCTAGTATGACAAGTGTTTGGTTGTGTCTAGGACCCGTACCATTCTACGGTCGCCTAAACGGGGATTTACCTTCCAGGACCCGTACCATTCTACGGTCGCCTGAATAGGGAAATAGGTTTTGTCTAGGACCCGTTCTATTCTACGGTCACCTAGACTGAGGTTTTGCTTGGCTAGGACCCGAACCATTCTTCGGTCGCCCGGCCTTGCAACGAAGTCAGCGACCGGGACCCGAACCGTTCTTCGGTCGCCTTAATCGATTGAATGGAGGAAAATATTTGGGGGACAACTCGGTCGAGTGTCGGTGTTTTCAAAAGGGATTACAGGCTATGACAAAGACGCCAGTCAATATAACTGGACATCGGGCTACAAAAGCACGCCGAGTCAATAAAGAAGGACTCTGGGCTACGAAAGCACGCCAGGTCAATATAAAGGACACCGGGCTACTGAAGCACGCCGAGTCGATAAAGAGGGACTGCGGGCTACGAAAGCACGCCGGGTCAAGAAAGAGACATCGGGCTACGGAAGCACGCCGAGTCAATGAAAATGACTCGGCTACGAAAGCACGCCCGGTCAATATGAAGGACACCGGGCTACAAAAGCACGCCGGGTCTATTAAAGGGACTCGGGCTACAAAAGCACACCAGGTCAAGAACTCCGGCTACGAAGCACGCCGGGTCTATTAAAGGCGACATCGGGCTATGGAAGCACGCCGAGTCGATGAAAATGACTCGGGCTACGAAAGCATGCCAGTCAATATAATTGGACAACTTGACCAAGTCAAGTGTCGATGTACTTGAGAGAGAATACCTGCACAATGACAAGTATTTTAGAGTATGGTAGAGATATACTTACCTGGTGATATCTCTAATTCTTGGGGATATTTAGATATCCTGTGGAGGTCTTTCACCTCCTGATGGAGGTTTCTCATCTTCTAATATCATGAAACATTTTGAAAGGAACTTGAATTACACATCGTCGACATGACTTAGAGCAAAAACGATATGCATTCATCAAAGAGATAGATAATCTAAGCTACTCTAGAATGCACATTGCATAATGACCTTTGCATCACCCAAATTTCCACTTGAGAGAATTATCATTCAAGACAATCTTCACTCATGACATGGATTTCCTGAGAATACCAAATGAGAGACCTTCAGTTAGAAAGGACTTTCACTCACTCTCATTTAGAGGCTATTTTATGAGAATCACTCCATCTCACTTTGTCATCATACTAACGAGGGTCCGAGTTTTCTATAAGCGGTACAACCTTACCAATCGAGAGGTCTTTAACGAGGGACCATAATGAGGGCTCGGTCAATGGCTTAACAAAGGGACTCTTTGAGTCAAGGCTATTGAAAGAACAACTCTTTAATCATCTCCGGGTTTACAAGTCAAGAACCCTGCAAAATGAGAAAGAAATAATCTTGCTCGCACTTTTTCGAGCGATGCATAAAACATGTGAACTCCTATGTTAATTCAAGTGCCCTAATCTGAAGAGACTTTGTAAATGATGTAACATAGGTTAGGTTCATGGGTTGAGAAATGAAAGGATCATCAGGCTCAAAATGTGTGTAAAGGGTGAAAGTTGGTGATCATCTTGGCATTGCCACCAGTTTTCTTTTTCACCATTGGGGATTGCCTTTATGAAGTCCCCCATTGATTGTAGAAACTTGACATTTGAGTTTTTGACTATTGCTCCATTGGGATTCGATACTTGTAGTTGACAGTCACCTATCTTGACTCTCTTTTTTTCATCTATGGGCATTGACTTTGCTTTTACCAAGCACACCACTTTTTATGCCCATAGCTCTCATGCATTTTTTCGCTTTTTTTTATGGGCATTGGCCTTGCTTTTACCAGGCACACTACTTTTTCATGCCCCTTAATTCTATTTTGAATTCAATTCTTGCGCACAATGCATGCGTCAAGCAATTACACTTTGAATGGCACTTGAACTTTCAAAGGTCCTCATCTCGGCTTTTGCCTTGCCCCGGTGTGGGGGATGATCACCAACTGGGTTTAATGTGAAATGAATTCATAGGCTCAAGTGGGCTATGCAAAGGATATAAGTGTATGGGATAGAGAAAGAAATGCTCTTCATCATCCTAAGGCACTTAAATTAACACATGAATTCAATGTAATAGCATGACTTGAAGCTTGATGCAAGTGAGAGCAAGAAAATTTCAATCCATTTTTCTCACCTCATGATGCCATTTGATCTCTTAGTTGCCCCGATATGGGGTGATTCTTGACAGGGGTGATTTGAAAAGAATATCCATAAGTGTATGGGCTCAAAAGGGTTAAGCAACGGATCACTTGTAGTGTTTGGGATAGAGATATGAATTGCCTCTCATCATTTCGGTTGCCGTACCTTTTGCGAGAGAACTCTTTACCTTATGGATATGAACCTTCCTACACTCATCTCACAAGTGTATGAGTATGGGACTGTGTATAGGATAGGGTTTGCCTTTCATCATCCCGACTCATCTCATTTAGTATGCTCAATCAATTCCACATCATTCATTAAATTAGTCCATCTTGATATTCTTTAGTGGAATTGATGGATAAAACATGTAAGAGTCAACATGCAAAACCTTTTTTAAAAAAAAAACTCAACAGCTTTAAGCATGTCAACTTCAAACAGTAATCTATACTGCAAAATGGTTTTAAGCATTCATTCAAGGATTCCTCTACAATGGGAATTGCCTCAGCAGTTTATGTCTTTGGATTGTCCCTATCATTCAAGACTGAAAATCCACTTTTGACCCTGCACAAGAGAATGTGCATCAGGATAATACTGTGCAACATCAAAGTAAATTCAAATTGCACATCCATTTTGGCTCGAGTTGAGACTTTATCCCAGTCGGATCACTACCGAAATTTGTCATGCCCCCAATTTATCATCTGCAAGGAAAAGAATAGAGTGTCAATTCCAGAATTAATTATATTCATGAACACAATGTATCCATGTCATCCAAGACAGATTATCCTCTTTTGATTTGTTCCATTATTTTCTCATGGAAATGAGAAACTTCATTTGGCCTTCGAGAATGACATCTCACACAAATTGTTATGAGATGTGCCACATATCACACTTTGGAATCCATATGATTTTCTTTACTCTTGGGAGATGTCATCAAGATCGGTTAGGAAATGATCATTTGCCCCCACGTCTATTTTTCCTCTCGGATGTATGTTCCCAAATCAATGAGCCCACTATCATTGGAAATTGATAAGTTATTTTCAAACGCATCTTTGTTATGCTCGAGACAAAAAGCAAATGAGTTAGACAAACAAACAGGTTTAATTTGCAACGAGCTTTGGGAAAATGTTTTTTTTTTTTTTTTTTACAATGAAATGCTTTTGTTTTTAAAAAAAAGGTTTTTGGGAGGAAACATGAGAAAGTCCAGCCCTCAGGATTTCTCCGTGGATGATATTTTCTTTCATGGTTGGATATCGTCATTGGGTGGTTTGGTGTACCTCGTCATGTCCTCAAAATTTGAAATAAAATTGTAATTTCATTGAATCGAATCAAATGAATTACATTATTGGAATGAAAATTGTGATTCCTACCCCCTAAAAAGAGAAAACATCGAAAATGATTCCTAGAGAGCAAAAACAATTCCTAAAAAGCAATAAGAATTCCCACGCAGGGGAGATGTAACCGAGCAAGTTACTCTTGCAGGCTAACGTCCATGTCTTCCGAAGGTCCTTCGTCATTGGCTCCTATGAAAAAGTCATCGAATAGACCTGTGATTCCTTCCAAGGCATCATCAGAGTTCTCTATCTTTGGAGACGTCAGATTGTCCATGTCATCCCATCCACTTGGAACCATGTTGCGGGAGTCAAAGTAAAAGCTGGGAGGAGCCGAATACTTCACCAGGTAATCAAACTTGCCACTAGGCTGCCCTAGAGTGTCCATCACTTCCATTTCATCTTGCCCCATCTTAGGAACATTGTCAAGTTTAGTTTTTTCGGCAATGACCAACAGTGGGTCATCCTCCAGGTCAGGCATGTCACCATTGCTCATTTGGGTCTTGCCTGACTGCTTCAGGACTACTGTCTCAGGGAGAACAGGTGCATGAGTCAAATCCGTTCGGAGTGATTGGATTTGAGCTATCACGAATTGCATAGAGGTGAGCAACTGTTGGAGTTGATATTCCATAGCGGAGATACGATCATGCATTTCAATTTGGTCGGCCATTCTAGCTCTCGATCGCGTTATATGTGGCAGATTCGTTATCACCTAATTCAAATGAATGAAAATATATAAGTACGAGGTGCAAATCCATGACAATGATCTATCAAATTTTTCATTTTTTTTTATTTATGAAAAGCTCTTACCGGAGGGAATTTCCTAAAGAGAGCTAGAAAAATAGACATCCTAGTAAAATCAAATTTCCTAGGCATGAATTGAAAACAAATTCTCTAAAGTTTTTTTTATTTTCCAAATGATTTATTGCATGGCAATTTCCTCATTTCATTCTTGAAAGGAATTAAATCAAATGACTATCTTAGATTGTCATGGACAGACAAAAATCATGACAAAATAAATTGCATGGTATAGGGATAGAAAACTTACTTTACCAAGAAAAATCGACGGCAATCACATAGACATGCGCATGGTAAGTGGCTCGATTTCTAATCATAAGGCTTATCAATGTGGAGTCACAAGGATGATCAGACTAGCCACGGGCTTGTGGACTATGTCGGGTCCTCATGACTCTGGCTTGGTCAAAGAGCCGACCCGGGTCGCGAGCATGCGGACCGAGGTGGGTACTCTTGACACCATGAGAGAAACTTCGGGATTGAGATGGGCGACTCGTACCGCGAGAATGCGGTCGGAGTGGTATCCATCTCAACACCATCCTAAATGATCTTGTGCGGCCCAGGTCCGGCGGCAGGTTGTGTGTGCAAAGTGTAGTGATTTATGCAAAGCATGCACATCAATTTAAATCAAACAACACTTCAAAAAAATGAAATAAACCATACATCCCTAACTCCAACCTGCAAGGCAAGGGTTAGCAATCACTTCCCCTTATACCTCCCAATCTGCAAGAACATTTAACACCTTAAATGTTAGGGACGCACCTGGAATCCTCGCTGCCAAACAAAAATATTTTTTCAAAAAGAAATTGGCCTAAGTCCACTAAGAGTTTTAACTCAAAATCCCCAGCGGAGTCGCCAAGTTTGTCGCGACCAATTTTTGGGTTTCAACCACCTAGGGTTTGGCTAATGGATTGTTAAACCTAAACTTAACTCGGGCTCTCCCAAGCCCATACCAATTCGTGACTTAGGTTTGAATTCTTAACATGCAAATTGATTTTATTTAGGAGTCGCCACTAATCAGTTTATGGTAGGTCGATTAGACACCTAAGTAAAATAATGGGATAATTACTTTACTCCTACGAACCAGAGACTAAGGGTACGGGGACTTGATTACATTAGATTTCTCTAATGCCCTTTCGGTACCATTCTTTTTATTTTCAAAAATGTTTGGCAAGGAGTTTGGATTGATTTAAAACTAATTCCATAACATGTGAGGTGTTCATGCGGTGCGCAAACCACCAATTTAACACTCAAGTAAAGCAGAAAATAAATTGCAGGACTTACCTCAAAGCAACGAAAGCATCTGCAATGTTAGTTTAGAATTCACATCAGCAGTCCTAAATATGATTTCTAATTAACACGCAATTTTTGTTTTGTTTTCACTTAATTAATGAAAATCATGCAATATGCAATGCATGCCACTAATTTAACATGAATGATATGACATGGCAACATGACTTAGCTATATGATCCAAGCAATATGACATAACTAAGCATGTGATCTATCCCAAGCATGAGATGATTTATTCTAAATAATTTTTTTTTATATTTTCTATGAGATTCGAAATTAAAGAAATGCAACATTTAAATATGCAATCTAAATTAATCTAATGACCTAATTCTAGTGACGGGCAATTTCTAATTAAATGCACCTAACAAAAATCACTAAATGATGTGCATTGTATGAAACTAATTCTATATGACGTGCACATGATTTTTATTTTCTAATAAGCATGCAATCTATTTAGGAGAAATTATCTAAACCTATAATATGCAATCTTAGCATGCAATGACGTGCAAAGAATGCCCTAATTCTACATGACATATGCATATGACATTTTTTATTTTAAAAATGCAATCTATCTTAGAAATTGCAACTAATTTATCCTAAGACAAATTTTATGAAATTTCAAATGATCTAGCTAGATTAAGATTCTATCTAATTTAAACTAGGGATTAAGTCATATTAAATTCTAATTTAAACTAAGATATTATCTTAATCTACCATGCAATTTATCTAATATGCGATGACGTGCAAAGAACGTCTTGATTCAACATGATATATGCATGATGATTTTTTGTGTTTTTTATCTTAATTTTGAAATTAAAATTTCCACATGCAATTCAAATAAAACTAACATCCTAAATGAATGTGCTTTTTCTTTTGGTTTTCTTTTCCATGATTCAAAATAAAATTCTTATTTTAAATGTAAAAGATAATAGCCAAACCTAATCTTAATTCAACATTTTTTGGATTTTCTTATTTAAAACTCAGGATAAGATTGCAATTTTAACCCTAAGACAGCAAATCTAATCCTAACTCAAATATTTTTTTGGATTTTTCTTTTACGAAAATAAGATTGACTCAACTAACTTAACGATAGCAAATCAAACAAGATAAGATTAACATCCAAAAATTAGCGAACCATATCTCGCGCATGAGATCGGGTTGGCCAATTTTAAATTAAATCGCGAATCAAATCTCGGGCTTGAGATTGGATTGTCGACTTTTATAAGGGATTGCGAGTCGGATTTCGGGCGCGAAAATCGGACTGTCAATCCCTAGCTTGAGGGACTATTTCATATTGGGATATCAATAATACATTAAGGAACAATTCCACTAAAACAGAATATTAAAGAAATAATAATAAAAAAATAAAAGAGAAACTACCTAATCTGATTTTTCTTTTTCTCTTTTTCTTTTTTTTTCTTTCCACACAGCCGTGAATCTCCAAGGGGAGAGAGTCGTCGGGCCGGCAAGAGGAACTCCGGCGAGGGTGAATCGGCGGTGGGCGAGCGCGCGGAGGTGAATTGGCGGCGGCTTCGCGGACAGGGGCGTCGGATCGCTGGGAGGTCGAGCAAAGGCGGAGCGCGATGGGTTCGAGGCTGCGGCGTCGAGCGGACCACCGGTGCAGCGGCGACCGTCACGGACCGGCGCGGAGGTGCGAGCTACGGGGACGTTGGGCCATCGGATGGGCGTATGGTGGCTCGGGCTCCCGGATCGGAGCGGTGCTTTGCGAGCGAGGGAATCGGATCCGAGCGGCGTCGGGAAATCCGGTGACCTGCGAGGCAAAAACGGGTCGAGGCCGTGGGTCGTCGTTGGGGCTGAACGAGCGGATCGTGGCGCGGGCTCTGCGGGTCGCTCGGCGTCGCTTGAGGGAAACAGTTCGCGAGCAGCGGAGCGGCTAGGCGCGGGCTGTAGGCGAGACGGGCTGGGGGCACCGGGGACGGGCGGAGTGACGATGCGGCGCGCCGGTGCACGGCTACCGGCGGAACGGCGGTGGCGGGAGCAGGCGAACGGAGCTTGAGGCGGCGTCGGTGGTGCTCGGTGATGGCGAGCGAGAGACTGCGGGTTGCGGGCTTCGGAGGTGCGGCGGAGGTGGGGCGTCCGGCGGGCTTCTTGGCTGCGGGTGGAAGTTACGAGGGCGGCGGCGAGGGAGACGATGAACAGTGTCTCTCCGCTTGTACTTTTCCCCTCTACTTTTCTTTTCTCTCTCTCTCACCTGTCTCTCTCACGCCACCTTCCCTCTTTTCCTCTTTTCCTTTGACTTTTCCTTCTTTTTTTCCAACACACCTCCACGGACGGCTTCCCTTTTGGCCTTTTTCTGAATTTTTTCAAAGAAGCTCTCTCATGTCATCGTACACGGCTTTTATAGGGGGTAAGAGATAAGCTTTCGATTTCCTCTTCAAATCTATATTTGCGATACATCTTCACCAACCGATCACTATTGATAAAGATTTAGGATTATGATAAATATTTTCTCGAAATCCAAATCTCGCAAAGATAAATCGCAATATCGCAATATTTTTTCATAAAATTCATCCCATATTGATAAGGATTCAAGATTAAGATGAGATTTTTTTCTAAATCCAAATCTTTCAAGGCCAAATCGCAATATTTTTTAACCATTTGTCTTATCTAAAAAAGATTCATACCTCGGAAAAATTTTAAAATATTATATTCCCATGAGATAATTTTTAATTATTAAAAACACGGGCTTGGGCCAACTCGCTCGCTTCGTGGACTGATCCATCTAATTCGAATTCATCCGCCACCGGGCCAATAGATAAAATGCAAATAACAAAATAAATGCAAATATAACTAAATGTTATGCAATTAATTAATTATTGATAAAATTAAACCCTAATTTTTTAATTGCGACTAATAATTAAAAGGGTCACCAAAATTTAGGTGTCAACACTCAGTTCTGGATAAGCCTTATTCAACGGTCTAGAAAACTGTCAAAGAGGATAGACTTTGAATCTTGAGTCTGGCAGTCTGGAAGTCTTCAAACTTTGATGGAAGAGTCTACAAGTCTTCAAACTAGACTGATGGAAACGTTTTGTCAACTTCAAAACACTCAAGGAAGTTTACTCCAACAGAGGACTAGTTAGCGCGAGATGAGGGCTACAACAAAGGATTCTCATTTTTGTAATTCGGTGGGTGAAGAAACTTGGAATACGCCTTTAAAAAAAAAAAATTTGAGCCAATGATTATTCATAGTGAATTGTATCGACTCTCTAACCTTTCATATGAGCAAATCGTTATATTTAGTGCTTCACTTTATCCTTATACGAAACCTGGATAAATACTCTCCCAAGGGAAGCATTTCCACATTTATGAGTAATATAAAGATTTTTTGCCATTTGTAGAGTATCTATTGTTTGGTCCTAATTGAATGAGTCCAACAACACTTTGACGGCATCAATAAAAATTATAAGGTTAATATTATGAAAAACTCTAAATTAATACTCATGTGACAAATTAATCTCAAATTAATTTTTTGATCACTAAAAATCTCAAACTAGCAAATTTATGACAAATTACCTCAAATTAATTTTTTATTACAAAAAATCCAAAACTAATATATTTGTGACACATTTACTCGTTAATTTTCATTAAATTAAAATAGCCGTCATGAGAGAACCTAAGTAAGATGAAAAGAAATTCATCATTGCGGTAATCGTAAGCAATTAGAAGCCAACATTAGCCAACCAAGTGTTTTGGCATAATTGCTTGTCTTTGAAAAGAAGCTGCAATTAGTGGCGATAAACCAATTTTTGGAAACTGAAGCGGTAAGTGTTAAAACTCAATGAACAATTATCATTAATTTATGTTGGGAAGTTCCAAATCTAAATTCGTCAAATGTGAATACCGTAAACAAAAAAAGAAAATATAAATCAACGAAAGGGTCAAAGGTACGTGTGTCGTCTTGTGACCACTATGATGCCCGGCAGAAGGGCCGTCCGTAGATTTTGACGGGTCTCGACTCTTTAAGAGCCAGAACAATTGTCCCCAAAATTTCAATTTTGGTGGGTTTTCAGTTCTGACTGCAGTGACAAATGAAAGAGCAAGGCGGTGATCTCTTTGGGATCTATCTGAGAAGTCCGCAGTTAAAAGTCAGGTGATGTTCAAACCTCAAACAGAATTGTTATACGGCTTGGTCCCTTTACATTCTTAAAGCTAAAGTACTCGCAATTTCACGTTTCACATCGCTACTCATCCAAAGGCCGTCTATGATGCCCCCGTGTTTAATGCCACGATGACATCGATAAACGCAGGGTGAACCTAATCAATTACAGTAGATTACAATCTATGTGGCATAGTTCAAATATGAAAATGCGTATTCAGGTATGTGCTAATAATCAAGCATAAGGCCAAAATAAGCACCAAGAATCTTATGACTAACGTATCCTAGAAGTAAGAAGCGTGATGCGTACGAAGTAGAATTAATCTCCGCCAGTCTTGCTGGACATGTGAGTTGGTCAGTCAACTGAAAAATTTCTATACTGACGGTTTCGTATAAGGTTGCCAGTGGTGATCACATTCCTATTTCTATCTGAATCCTAGATTTTAGCTTGCGGGGCGCAAGCACTTTGTACTTTTTCTTTTAAATCTTACACAGATTTGCGGTTCTGCATGATTTAGTTCAGGCATGGAAACACCTACTTTGTTCATCTGCCTTTACATTATTTGCCTGTCAGTCTTTGGCTTATCGACTGCGGCTGACACATTAAGTTCAGGCCAGTCTATGAAAGATGGAGAGAAACTGGTCTCTACTGGCCAAAGCTTTGAGCTCGGCTTCTTCTCTCCTGGCAACTCCAAGAACAGGTACTTCGGCATGTGGTACAAGATCTCTCCAGAAACAGTTGTTTGGGTTCCCAACAGGGACAAGCCACTTACGAATTCACATGGTTTTCTCACGTTTAGCCATGATGGAGATCTAGTTCTTGTCAACCAATCGAAGATTGTCGTCTGGTCTTCAAATTTGTCCAGGGTTGTGAAAAATCCCGTTGCTCAGCTCTTAGACACTGGAAATCTTGTCCTTAGAGAGAATTCTAGTTTGAATTGTGATGACTATAGATGGCAGCGTTTTGATCATCCGTCAGATACTCTACTAACTGGTATGAAATTAGGATGGGACGTGAAAATTGGTTTCGAAAGGTGTCTGACTTCTTGGAAAAGCAAGGATGACCCTTTCCCCTGGAGATTATACTTTCAGGTTGAACATTAACGGGTTGCCTCGATTTGAATTCGTCAACTTAGGATCTGGCAAGATATATCGGACAGGACCATGGTTTGAAATACAATATAATGGTTTTTCAATTGCATCGAATCCAGTGATCAAGCCGTTGTTCTTCTATGGTGAAAATCAAATGTATCTTCTATATGAAGTCAGTAAAAGCGAATTTATTGTAAGACTACTAACCAACCATACCGGGTGACTCCAGTTCTATGTTGCGAGTACAAGAAGCAATGCCTGGAATATCATGTACTCGATACCCAATGATAAATGTGATGCTTACGGTGCTTGTGGAGCCAACGGTGTATGTAGAATTAACAGAGATCCAATATGTGATTGCTTAAAGGGGTTTGTACCGAAGTCTCCAGAACAATGGGATCTCCTCGATTGGTCTGGTGGATGCATGAGGAGAATACCAATAAATTGTTCCGACCTGCTGGAGTTCTGGTTGAACAACAACATGAGCCTCGAGGAATGTGAGGTCGAGTGCTTAAAGAACTGTTCATGTACAGCTTAGGCTAATTCAGATGTTAGAGGAGTTAGCGGCTGTCTCCTGTGGTTTGGAAGCCTACTTGACGTTAAGGAGTACAAAGAAGATAACTATGGGCAAGCTCTGTACATCCGCCTACCAAAATCTGAACTCGGTACTAATTTTGCCGATCTTGCATTTTTCTCTAGACAATCTATCTTCTAACCAGCTTATTCAGGAACAGCACCTCAAAGTTTGCATTTAATCTTCTCGGTCTCTATCCTAGATTTCGTTCATAATTCTGCAAAGAAGAAAAGGATGGTCATCGCCATACTGATGTCGGCTATTGCTGCTTTGTTTCTCTCGGCCACGGTGTACTGTCATCAAATCCAGAATTGCAGAATAAAGAGAAAGGGTCAGTATAATTGGTTCTACGAATGTACACCTCCACAATATACAAAGAGACATTAAGGCCCCTCTGTGTTTTTAACATGGGTTGCGCCGTACATTTTTATAGTAAGTGGTCTTTCTTAGGTTCAAAAATCAAGGAGGAAGATGTTGATTTGCCACTTTTTGATCTGGCTACCATTGTTAATGCTACGAACAGTTTTTCTGAGGATAGTCTGATTGGAGCTGGTGGATTTGGTCCAGTTTACAAGGTAACAAGCCATGCATATTCCAAGGCAAGGTTAACTGCAGATAGGATGATCATATTTTATTGTTTAGCATGTATACTCTATATGCAATGTGCAGGGCAATCTTTTTACCGGACAAGAAGTAGCAGTGAAGAGACTGTCAAGAGATTCAAGACAAGGTCTTGAAGAGTTCAAGAATGAAACAATTCTCATAGCCAAACTTCAACACCGGAATCTTGTGGGGCTTCTAGGCTGTTGCATGGAGAGGGACGAAAGGATTTTGGTCTATGAGTACATGCAAAACAAGAGCTTGGATTATTTTATCTTTGGTTAGTTCTCTAGACCCTATATTCACAGAGGTTCATGATGCACTGAACTTAATTCCTCCGGTTGACTAAACTTGTCTGCATGTGCAGATCGTGAAAAATGCTTACTGTTAGACTGGGAAAAACGTTTTGACATCACCATTGGGATTGCGAGAGGTCTTCTCTAGCTACACCACAATTCTAGACTTCAAGTAATTCACCGTGATCTCAAAGCTAGCAACATTTTACTGGATGGCAGCCTAAGCCCTAGAATCTCAGATTTTGGGTTGGCAAGAATTTTTGCATGCGATGAGAAAGAAGCAAAGACGAAGAGAATCATCGGAACCTAGTAAGAACTCTTCTTTTCAGTAAATCTCTGGATAGGACTGTATATTTTTCTAAAAGACTAATACTTTGCCATTACAGTGGCTATATGTCCCCTGAGTATGCATTCAATGGAAAATTCTCTGTGAAATCCAATGTCTTTAGCATTGGTGTGCTTTTGTTGGAGATTGTAAGCGGCAAAAGAAACAGAGGATTCTGCCATCCAAATCATCACCATAACCTTCTCGGACACGTAAGAGAAAAGATCCAGAGAATATGTTGTTCTCTCTCCCTCGTGTCTCTCTTTTTGTCTTGCATTTCTGAGCCCGAGTTGCTATTTTTCAGGCATGGTTGCTTTGGATTGAAGACAGAGCCATGGAACTCGTTGATAATGCTTGCGTGATTCAGTGGAACCTCAAGTACAAAGATGTATCCATATCGGGTTGTTATGCGTGCAGAAGTTCCCCAACGATAGACCAGCGATGTCCTCTGTAGTCGCCATGTTAGGAAATGAAAGTGCAAGCTTGCCTCGACCTAAGCAGCCTGGTTTCTTTATGGAAAGAAGTTCAATGGACTTAAGCGCAACCCCAGCACATGAAGAACTCCATTCTGTTAATGGAGTCACGGTGACGATGTTGGATGGTCGGTAGTGTAACTTTGTTAGGAAATGCGAATAGATCTGAGAAATTTCATTACTCATTTATCTCATTCATTGTCCAAGACTTCTTGATTCACGATCAATGTATGCTGGTCCAAAAAACCATTGACCACAGAGGTGCGATCAAATCGGTAGAATTTTTTTTCCCTTCTTCCAAGTGACAATTTAACGTATGATTTATGGGCTTTGGAAGTTTCACATGCATGCTAGGAGTGATATCTTCTTTGGTAGTGGAAATTGCCTGACCCTTTAGCTGGTATGAAAGTTGGATGGAGCTTGAAAACCGGTTTGCGAACGGTACCTGATTTCTTGGGTAAGCATGGATTTTTTTTCCTCTGGAAACTACGCCTATGGTATAAAATAGCTGCTCGGTCCCAAGCCCCCTTCGCCTCCATCGTCGCCTCCGGAGCCTCATTGGCTGCCACGATTCATCAGACTCCTCTCTCTCTAACGCCCCCCCACGCATGCTCGTGCCGGTCTCTTGGGAACCCTGGCGGCATCTACTGTGGCCACACCATATCTCTCAGCCTCGGAAACTTATGGGCCTCGGTCCGATTGCGTCCCTCCAACGAGCTCGTTATCACGCCTCATCCCATCCACGATCTCGTCCACTTTACGTCTCTGGATCATCTGGTGACATTTCGAGTACTGGTGGCTGAAGACATCGTTGGGGTGTTTTTCTTCCTCAATCGAGCTACAAAAATCCTTGGAACATTGCAGTCAGGGAGGAAACTCTGAAATCAGAGATTCGTCTTCATCGAGATCACTGCACCTAGAGTCCCTGTAGCAATTGGATAAAAGAAGATGTCGACTGTGTATGTTAGTGCTGAACACTACGCACGGCCCACTCGACATCAAGCTCTGGCCAGAAGAAGCGCCCAAGGCCATGAGGAACTTCTTTCAGCTCTGCCTTGAATGTTACTACAACGGCACCATCTTTCACCACATCGTCGAGGACTTCCTTGTTCAAGGTGTCAATCCTTTCCTAGTGGCTCCGGCACAGGTCCCCCTTCCCTCCCCCTCTCTCGAAATGTAATATCAGAGATTTTGAGCAATTTGTTCGGTCTGTTAGCATAGAGGGTGTTGTTGATGGTTATTGTTGATGGTGATGGCTGATGTTTTAGTGATGTTCTATTGCATTTGTTCATGTGACTAGAGATTGCATTAGTTCTCGCTTCAATGTAGGATCTGCACAAGTCAATCGTGTATTCTAGGGTGGGGGGAAAAACAAAAGATTGGCTTTTGGCTGGGTTTTGCACAAATATATAAGACATTGTGCTCTAAAGATGGTTCTCTAAAAAGGAAATTATGAATATAGAAATCTGTCATGTACAAATTCTTCAATGTAGGTTAGTTCTGCCGTTTGCTCTATGTTGTCCCCGCTTTTGCTTTCTCTTAGCACTATTGATGTTGTGAGCCAGTGATGAGGTTGCTTATTGTTTTCTTCCTTGTGACAGCATATGGCAAGAGTAAATCTTCTTTTCACACATTTAGTTGTATTTAATCACTGTTTTTAGATAACTAGAGTGTGAAGGCAATCTGAAGGAAGACCATAGCAACTGGTAGGATGAGGTATCTTCGCAATGTCCCTCGCAGGTTCAAGAAACTCTTGCGTTCTGATTTATTTATCATTTGAAATTATGAAGTTTGTAACGTATCTTCAGTTTGGAGTGCACTCGCATTGAAAAGATGGTTAGATCTTTCAATTGGCTAGTGCCGAAGATAGATTTTGTTGTGCGAAGAGGAAATTTCCAACTTGTTTTGTCACTTTGGTCTTTTGGCAACAGGAATATTAAATGAGTGGTGAAGTCATGTAGAATTGAACTGTTGTATGGACAATAATTGAGCTTAATTCACATTGAGTGAAGTCCTTGATCTTAAGATTATGCATGTAGTATTATCATGCTCTTCAACATTGTTTAATTTTTGAATTTGAAGGAATTTGGTTTTCAAATTCATAACCTTGTCTGTACCTCCTGATGGTCAGTTGAGCTACTATGTTGACTATGGGCATTAATGATCGAAGCTAGCTAGATTTGTGTATTTAAGTTGGATGATCTTGTCAATATATTTCTCCTACTTAATTAAATTTTATTGGCTCTTTGCTTATAGTACTAAGGAAGCACAATAAGCTAGTTATGCCTGCTTGCAGCTAAGCATTTCAATGTAAAATACTTTTTCCACTTTGTTCTTATTCAAATGAGGTGTTGCAAGCTCTAGTGTCACATGAACTAATGCAAGCTCTAGTGTCACATGAACTAATGCAACAGAACGGCAATAACACATCAGCCATCACTAGCAACAATAACTATCAACAAAACCAATTGGTTTTGCTTGAAATCCCTGCAATTCCATTTCAATAGAGAAAGAAGGGACGTGTGCTGGGGCGCGTAGGATCGCCACCTTGAACTGCAAGTAGACAGCAAAAATCAGGGTAAAAATGAACAAGGCAGCTTATGCAGACCACGTAATAGAGGAAACTGAAACTTATTGGACACAATCACATACATTACCACAACCATTGCCATACAATCTCATCCAAAAGCTAAGCAACCACCTCATTCGAACAATAACAAAGTGGAAAAGGTATTTTACATTGAAATGCCTAACTGCGAGCAGACAGCAAATTCGACCAGCTTATCGACAAATATATTGACAATATCATCCAACTTAAATACACAAATCTAGCTAGCTTCAACCATTAATGCCCACAGTCAAGACATTAGCTCATCCGACCATCAAGAAGTACATACAAGGTTATGAATTTGAAAACCAAATTCCTTTGAATACAGAAATTAAACGATGTTGAAGAGCATGATAATACTACACATATAATCTTAAGATCAAGGACTTCACTCAAAGTGAATTAAGCTTAATTACTGTTCATACACAAGTTCAATTCTACATGACTTCACCCTCCTTCAATATTTTCGTTTCTGAAAGGCCAAACTGACAAAATAATTGGATATTTCCTCTTCTCACAACAAAATCTATCTTTAACACAAACCAAATGAAAGATCTAACCATCTTTTCAATGCGAGTGCACACCAAACTAAAGATATGTTAAAAACTCCATAGAACACAAACTCAATCCCTAAAAAGCTACTCCACCATCCATTCTTGAGCATTGAATAACCAATCTCAACCCAATTCACAATTCACTCATCTTAATTTTTGCAGGGAGGCGAGCAATTGGCTCAGCCTTGGCAGCCATTTCCGCGAAGCGAAGACGCAGAAACACGAATTGGAGGTTGGAATCGAATGCAGAAGGAGCCTGATTGATCATGTTAACGTTGCTTTCACATTAATCATAAACTCATCAGAGCGCAACTTCCAACCACGTGTCCAAAAATAAAGCATGAGGAAGAGAATCGAATCAAAACCAGATCGCGAAAAAGTAAAAAGCAGCTAGATTCATGACGCAATCACAGTAAAATAGGAGTCCACAACTTCTCAGTGCCATTCCAGAAGAATCAAACAAAAACTCAGATCACACACACATGGAGACAAACCTTCCCCTTCATCGACGGCTCCAATACGTACATGGTCGACATCTTCTTCTATCCAAATTTTACGGGGACTCGGGTGCAGGTGAACTCAGCGAAGTCGAGTCTTTTATTTCGGATAATCCTCCCCGACCGCGATGTTCCAAGGTTTTCCGTAGCTCGGTTAGGGAAAAAGAACACCCAAACCACACCGTCAGCTGCGGGTATCCAAAATGTTCCCAGATGACGAGATCATGATAACGAGCTCGTCGGAGGGACGCAATCGGACGGAGGCCAGAAGTTTTCGAGGCTAAGAGAGATGGTGCGGCCATAGTAAACGTCGCTAGGGTTCCCAAAAGATCGGCGCGATGAGGCTCCGGAGGCAATGGCGGAGGTGAAGCAGGCTCAGGACCCAGCAGCTGCGACTGAGCGGGGCTCTTGGGGAGGCGACGTGCCAAAGGCAGACCCAGGCAGCAGTAGTGACCAAAGGCGGCTTTGGGGAAGGGGAAGGCAAAGGCGGAGGGGCGTGGAAGAGAAAAGGGCGAGAAGGCTTCATCGCTTCTCTTCTCCGAGAAGGCCAAGAAGCTTGAAAATTGAAAAGAGGGGAGAGAGTTTTAAGCGGCAACTCAAATTCAAGCATTAATTACCGAGTCTCCTCAGTTCTTTCTCAAGTCAGCTGACAGAAGAGAGAAAAAAAGAAAGCCTCACATTTTAGACTTCTCTAATTTCCAGCCTTCCAAGTCCGTGGAAAGAAGAGATGAGAGGTTCAAATCTCCACATTCTCAGGAGGCTTGGGGTGAAGACAAATTTATTTCAGGAGTATGTTTCGACTTCCGCGCTCTACAAGGAGGGGGGACAAAAGTCTGAGAGTGAGCATTAGAGTAGGATTAGAGTAGAACTGACTAAAAAAATAAAAAAGTCCGTGAAACACTTGTTGACATTTCAATAGAGCCACCTAGATTGGTGACGTGATAATTGCTAACCATCAAATATTTTCTCGCTTTTGATGGAAAATTCTCAGTAAAATCCGATATTTTTAGCCTTGGTGTAATTTTGCTTGAGAAAGTAAATGGCAAAGGGAACAAGAATTTTGCCATCCTAATCATGAACACAACCTTGTTGGGCATGTAAGTCTTACAGTATGGTTTGTATAAACTCGTCTCTTATGTGATGCTTAATGACATGAATGGATTTGTCCTAGGCATGGCTGCTGTGGAGCGTAGGTAGGTCCTTGGAACTTCTACATGAATCTCTACGTGACTCCTTCATTGCATCCCAAGTAGAGAGATTCGTTCAAGTCGGTTTGGTATGTGTCCAAAAGTGTCCTAAAGATAGACCAACGATGTGTTCAGTCATTCTCATGTTAGTGAATGAGGAAGCAATCTTGCCACGGCCTAAATAGCCAAGGTTCTTTGAGGAGAGAGGTCCATTGAGCACATAAGCATCTTCCAAGGGAAGAATCATACACAAGAAATATTGTTACAATCACCATGCCAGAAGGTCGATAAATTTCCCATCGAGGAAGTTCCCTGCATGTGGAATTCAGAGAAGTTTTCTCGGTAAATGAAGGGAGAAAGGATCAGAAGATGGTCTCCGATCACTACAATCTTCGATGTGGGAAAGTTGCAGTGACCTGCACTTTGATGTTGCTTCATCAGTTTCTAAAATTTTGGAAAACATTACTAAAAACATTCTGAAAAGGTTCTGAAGGCATACATGCAGTTGCCTCTTCCATGAATATGTGATATTTGTGTTCGCAAATTTGTCGCCGCCTTGCAGATGGAGGACTGGTTAACGCGAGACAAGGGCTACAGCAAAGGATTCTCGTTTTCATAATTCAGTGGGTCAAGCAACTTGGTATGGGCCTTTTAAAAAAATAAATTGAGCCAGTGATTATTCGTAGTGAATTATATCAACTCTCTAACCTTTCATATGAGCAAATCGTTATATTTAGTGCTTCACTTTATCCTTATACGATACATAGATAAATACTCTACCAGGGAGGGAAAGTATTTCCACATTTATGAATAATACAAAGATCATTCGCCATTTGCAGAGTAACTATTGTTTGGTCCTAATTGAATGAGTCCAACAACTCTTTGACTGCATCAATAAAAATTATAGGGTTTTTTTTTTTTTTTTGTGACCCAAGGAACCTCCGCTCTGCCACTTCGCGGCGGAGAGTAAACCCCTGGAGCTCGAGGCCCCCACCGCCGGCCCCGTACGCAGGTAAGTCGCGCGTTGAGCATTGAAGCATTATAGGGTTAATATCATGAAAAATCTCAAATTTACAAAATTATCTCATATTAATTTTTTGATCACTAAATCCTTAATTTAGTAAATTTGTGATAGGTTACATCAAATTAATTTCTGACTACAAAAAAGCTCAAAAATGATATATTTGTAACAAATTTACCCTTTATTAATTTTCATTAAATTAAGATAATTGTCAAAGCACTTAGAGAACCTAAGTAAGATGAAAAGAAATTCGACATTGCGATAACCGTCAGCAATTAGAAGCCAACATTAGCAACCCAAGTATTTTGGCATAGTTGCTTGTCTTTGAAAAGAAGCTGCAATTAGTGGCGATAAACCAATTTTTGGAAATTGAAGCGGTTGAGAGCTAAGACCCAATGGATAATTGTCATTAATTTATGTTGGTATGTTCCAAGTCTAAATTCGTCAAATGCGAATGCCAGAAACAGAAAAAGAAACTAAAAATCAACGAAGGGGTCGTAGGTATATGTGTCGTGTTATGACCGCTCTGATGCCGGCAGAAGAAGGGCCTTCCATAGATTTTGACGGGTCTCGACTCTTTAAGAGCCAGAACAATTGTCCCAAAAATTTCAATTTTGGTGGGTTTTCAGTTCTGACTGAAGTGACAAATGAAAGACCAAGGCGGTGATCTCTTTCGAGGTCTATCTAGTAGCTTGATGCGACAAACTGGGAAGTCCGTAGTTAAAAGTCCGGTGATGTTCAAACATCAAATAACAATCTGTTATACGACTTGGGGTGCGTTTGGGAACCACTTTTGGGGAAAGTCTTTAGGAAAATGCAAAGACCTTTGAGTTAAAGTGTTTTCCAAAATGCAAACTGTGTTTGGTAAATTGTATTTTGAAAGCTCTTTGTGAAGTGCTTTGAGCAAAATGGTGTTTGGGAACTTACATTTACAAAGGAGTTTTGTGGTAAAAAAATTGTCAAAAGAAAAATTAAAAAAGAAATTGACCGGCAAGGGCGGTGGTCGTCGGCGACCTCCGGTGACCGCCGGCGACCTCCCGGCGACCTCGGTTCTTGGGCAGCGAGGTCGCGCGACGCCGTCGCGACCTCCGCGACCCGGATCTGGGGCGGCGAGGTCGCGCGACGCCGCCTCGACCTCCGGCGACCCCGGATCTGGGGCGGCGAGGTCGCGCGACGCCGCCTCGACCTCCGGCGACCCCGGATCTGGGGCGGCGAGGTCGCGCGACGCCGCCTCGACCTCCGGCGACCTAGATCCGGGGCGTCGAGGTCGCGGGAGGACCTCGCGACCCAGATCCGGGCGGCGAGGTCGCGCGATCCCGCTGCGACCCGATCCCGGGTGGCGAGGTCGCGCGACCCGGATCCGGTCGCCGCCTCGACCTCCGGCACCGAGATCTGGTCGCGACCACTGACCGGCGACCCGGATGGGTCGCGCGGCCCCGACGAGCTCCGTGCGGAGGTCGCAAGTGCGGCGACGGCGGTCGCCGGCAACGCCGCGACTCACGGAGGTCGCCCGACTCTCCGACGAAGATCGCCTAGGTCGCGGCGTCCTTGTAGCAGTTGTTGGCCCAGAGAAGATGAACAGTGTTACATCCAAGGGCACGCACTGGAAAAACAAAAAATTCTTGAGGACAATTTTGGAAAAGAAAAAAGTGAACAAAGGTCTTCGTGGGCATGCCGAGAAAGCTGAAAGCCCAAGGCGGTCCTCACCGCCTTGGGCTTTCAGCCTTAAAAATGCTTGCTTTGCCATTAAGTCCCTTCCAAAGTGTTTTGCCAAACACTCTTTTTTTCGCCCAAGGGGCTTTGGACTCCCAAGGGGCTTTGGGAAGTGGTTCCCAAACGCACCCTTGGTCCCTTTACATTCTTAAAGCTAAAGTACTCGCAATTTCACATTTCACATCGCTACTCAGCCAAAGGCCGTCTATGATGCCCCCGTGTTTAATGCCACGATGACATCGATAAACGCAGGGTGAACCTAATCAATTACAGCAGATTACAATGTGTGTGGTATAGTTTGAATATGAAAATGCATATTCATGCATGTGCTAATAATCTGTCATGGGCCCTATTGTGTAATATTGTCTGCTTTGGGTCACTCACCCTAGCGCGAACGAACCGCCATCCCAGCAACGGTCTTTTCCATCATAGCTTTAAAATGTGTTACACAAGTTAGACGGCCCGAGCGACGATCTTCGGATGTGCGCAAGGAAGGGGTCCCTCTCTTCTCTTATCCCACATCACCTAGGGAGGGAGGTCTTGATTAGCTTATAAGGCTGGTCCCTCTAACTTTTGTGTAATGCGTTTTAAAGCCATGAGGGAAAAGACCATAACTGGGATGGCAGTTCGTCCACGCTAGGGCGGGTGACCCTAAGTGGACAATATTACACAGTGTGTGGGGCTCCAAAGCCGTGGAAAAAGACCGTGGCTGAGATGGCGGTTCATCCGCGCTAGGGCAATATTACACAGTGTGTGGGCCACAGCCGTGAGAAAAAAGACCGTGGTTGGGATGGCGGTTCCGTCCGCGCCAGGACGAGTGACCCAAAGCGGATAAATATTACATAGTGGGGCCCAGAATGTTACAAAATCAAGCATAAGGCCAAAATAAGAACCAAGAATCTCGGTCAGTGGGGCTCGAGATGTTACATAATCAAGCATAAAGCCAAAGTAAGAACCAAGAATCTTGTGACCCACGTGTCCTAGAAGTAAGAAACGTGATGCGTACGACCTAGAAATAATGTCCGCAGGTCTTGCTGGACATGTGAGTTGATCAGTAGAGTCAACTGAAAATTTCTATCCTGACAGCTTAAGGTATACAGTACTGATCACATTTCTATTTCTATCTGAATGATAGATTTTAGCTTGCAGGGCGCAAGCAGGTGTACTTTTTCTTCTAAATCTTATACAGATTCGCGGAGGCATGGAAACTCCTACTTTGTTCATCTGCCTTTACTTTATCTGCCTGTCAGTCTTTGGCTTATCGACGGCAGCTGACACGTTCAGTTCAGGCCAGTCTATGAAAGATGGAGAGTCATTGGTCTCTTCTGACCAAAGCTTTGAGCTCGGCTTCTTCTCTCCTGGCAACTCCAAGAACAGGTACATCGGCATATGGTACAAGATTAGTCCGGGAAGAGTTGTTTGGGTTGCCAACAGGGAAAATCCCTCACTGATTCACACGGAGTTCTCGCGTTTGGTCATGATGGAGATCTAGTTCTTTTCAACCAATCGAACAGCGTCATCTGGTCTTCAAATTTCTCCAGGGTTCTGAAAAATCCGGTTGCACAGCTCTTAGACACTGGAAATCTTGTTCTCAGAGAGAATTATAGTCTGAATTCTGATGAATATTCGTGGCAGAGCTTTGATCATCCGTCAGATACACAACTACCTGGTATGAAATTAGGATGGGACTTGAAAATTGGTTTAGGAAGACATCTGACTTCTTGGAAAAGCATGGATGATCCTTCCCCCGGAGACTATATTTACAGGTTAAATATACAAGGGTTGCCTCAATTTGAACTCATCAGCTTAGGATCCGGAAAGAAATATCGAACAGGAACGTGGGATGGAATACAATTCAGTGCTGTTCCAATGGTTTTGCATGCACTGACCAAGCTGGTGTTCTTTAATGGTGATGATGAGAAATTTTTTTCATATGAAGCCATAAAAAGCGAATATAGCGCAAGTATATTTACATTAAACCATTCCGGGATTATCCAGTAATTCTTTATTCATGAATGTACACCTCCAGAATATACAAAGAGATCTTCAGGCCCTTTTGTGAGGTTAACAAATGTTTCGGCTAAGATTTTTGTTGTAACTGGTCTTTTTCAGGTAGGAAAATCAAGGAGGAAGATGCTGACTTGCCACTTTTTGATCTGGCTACCATGGTTAACGCTACAGACGGTTTTTCTGAGAATAATCTGATTGGAGCTGGTGGCTTTGGCCCAGTTTACAAGGTAATGGGCCACGCATGTTCCAAGACAAAGCTGACTGCAAGCAGTGTTATCATGTTTCTTTGTTGAACTGTCTACTCTATACGCCATACGCAGGGCAATCTTTCCACAGGACAAGAAGTAGCAGTGAAGAGACTGTCAAGAAACTCAGGACAAGGTCTTGAAGAGTTCAAGAATGAAACAATTCTGATAGCCAAACTTCAACACCGGAATCTTGTGGGGCTTCTGGGTTGTTGCTTGGAGAGGGAGGAAAAGATTTTGGTTTATGAGTACATGCAAAACAAGAGCTTGGATTATTTTATCTTTGGTTAGGCCTCTAGACCTTTATTCAAGCATGTTACTTGATCATGATACTATCTGTGGACCGAATTAATTCTTCTGGTTGACTAAACTTATCTGCATATACAGATCATGAAAGATGCTTATTGTTAGACTGGGAAAACGTTTTGATATTATCATCGGGATTGCTAGAGGTCTTCTGTATCTCCACCATGATTCTAAACTCCAAGTAATTCACCGTGATCTCAAAGCTAGCAACATTTTATTGGATGACAGCCTACGCCCTAGGATCTCTGACTTTGGGTTGGCAAGAATTTTCGCTGGTGATGAGAAAGAAGTAAAGACAAGGAGAATCATCGGAACCTAGTAAGAACTCATCTTTTCAGAAAATCTCTATATAGTACTATATATTATGTGAAAAGGCAAACACCAATCACTTTGTCATTACAGTGGCTATATGTCCCCTGAGTATGCATTCGATGGAAAATTCTCTGTGAAATCCGATATCTTTAGCTTTGGCGTGCTTTTGTTAGAGATTGTAAGTGGCAAATGAAACAGAGGATTCTGCCACCCAAGTCATCAACATAACCTTCTTGGACATGTAAGAGAAAAAAAATCCAGAGCATAGGCTGTTCTCTCTCCCTTATCTCCCTCTTTTCACTTGCAACGCTAAGCCCGCTATGCAATTTTTCAGGCATGGTTGCTTTGGAGTGCAAACAGAGCCACGGAACTCATTGATGGATGCTTGTATGATCTGGTGGAACCTCAAGTACAAAGATGTATCCATATCGGCTTGTTATGTGTGCAGAAGTTCGCCAACGATAGACCAACGATGTGCTCTATTGTTGCCATGTTAGGAAATGAAAGTGCAAGCTTGCCTCGACCTAAACAGCCCGGTTTCTTTATGGAAAGAAGTTCAATGGACTCAAGCGCAATCTCGACACATGAAGAACTCCATTCTATTAATGCAGTCTCAATGACAACGTTGGATGGTCGATAGTGTGCTATTGTGGGGAATCGCAAATGGATCCCAAAACTCTTGGTCTGTTGTTGATTATTTATTTCATCCGATGTCCAAACTTCATGATTTGTGTGAATGGTATATGAATCCGATGTATTCAGGTCCAAAAAACCATTCATGTCCGTTTGCTATGTGTCCAAAAGTTTCGTGGAGATAGGCCAATAATGTCACTAGAGGCATATTCAATAAGGACCTCTAACTCTGATATCATATAAGATTTTGTGGGTTTATCACCAAATGCTCTAAAAACTTAAGATCTAATACTATGTGAGATTTTGTGGGATTACTATCAATATTTTAAAATTTTAAGTTATCAGCGTAATTTATTGTTTAAACATTATAACATCTTGTCCATAGAATATCTTTACAATCATCATGCTAGAAAGTAGACAAACTTCCTATCGAGGATGTTCCCCAAAATCTGCAATTTAAAATTTTAGACCAGCTTTCTCAGCGCATGAAGGTAAAAGGGATCGGAAGATTATGTACACGAAACAATTGCTTCCTCGTAGATTGAGGATTATTTAGCGAGACGAGAGCTCCAATAAAGAATGATAAATTTTTATGATTCAGTGGCTCAATCAACTTGGTGGAGGCCTTTTATTGAAAGTTCATTGCCAATGATTATTCCTAGAGATAAATAATATCGACTCTCGAACCTTTTTATATGAGCAAATTGTAGGATTTACTGTTTACTTTATCTCAAGGATTTCGAAACATTGATTTTTTTTTTTTCCAACAAGAAGTCCAAATCAAAATCTGCAAAATTCTACAAATTCTTAGAGACGAGCAATCTAATTATCACCATCGAACAGCTTATCCTTGGCCGGAGCTTCATCGGCAAAACCAACACAACCAAGGCTAAAGTTTATTATTCTTATAACAAAAACTAAATTGCAAGAGGAAAAAAAAAACCCGGGAAACACTTACCTTACCAATCACATGCAATTCAATAGGCATATTTTGGCATCAGCCAACCGCCGTGATTTTTCCGTCTCTTCTTTCTCTCGGTCGTGCTCTGCTTTTGTTCTACTTTTTTCTTCTTCTCGGTCGGTTATCTCTCTTGTACTCCTTTCATTCTGCCTTTGAAGACTGAAGCTAAACTAAGGCTAAAAGTAGCCTTATGGACTTGAGTGGTTTCTTGGGCATGTGGGCTTGGCCCAACCTTTTACAACACACGTCACCAAAATCGCTCGCTGGGAGCCAAACTCGTGCGGTCACATCTTGCTTTAAATTTGCACAGCCCGAATAATTTTGGGATGAAAAATTTTTTGGGGACCAACTCCATCGTCAGTCTTGGTTGGGGAAGATTTGTTAGTCGTCACCTTGTCCCCGGATTTTATAGGCTGTAATTGAGCCGTGAAGGAGGGGGCATGACTTTCGTGCATTGCATGAATAGACATCATAAGTCGCCCAATAAAGACACCTGCTTAACTTGGTCGTCTACATTTAATGACCATTGCTCTCTTATTTCGTTGGGAGTTGTTGGTGATAGAATCTGCTACAAAACTACAGAATATCCTGTCAGGTGGGCTTCAGCTAGATATTCTTGGTGAGAACCTTTGAGTTTAAAACTTTCCATTGAGAGGGAGGAGCTAGGGAAAAACTACCGGAAGATTTCATGCCATTGGGAAAGGTTCCATATCCCCCCTTCTTTTACTCTGTTTATGTCATGTTTATGCTGCACTTGGTGGTCGCATCCGATACCTTAAGTCCAGGTCAGTCCATCAAAGATGCGGAGAGATTGGTCTCTTCAGGCCAAAGCTTTGAGTTTGGCTTCTTCTCTCCACAAAACTCCAAGTATAGGTACTTGGGGATATGGTACAAATTTAGTCCTGAAAAAGTCGTTTGGGTTGCCAACCGAAACAACCCGCTCACTGATTCAAATGGTGTTCTCACATTTAGCGATGAGAGGAATCTAGTTGTTCTCAACCGATCAAAGAGCATCATCTGGTCTTCGAATTCATCCAGGGTTTTAAGAAACCCGGTTGCTCGGTTGTTTGACTCTGGTAACCTTGTCGTTTCAGAGAATACAAGCTCGCATTCTGGTGCATGCTCATGGCAGAGCTTTGACTATCCAACCGACATCCTTTTAGCTGGTATGCGATTGGGATGGAGCCTCAAAACCGGTTTTGAATGGTCTCTGACTTCTTGGAAAAGCACGGATGATCCTTCCTCTGGAGACTATACCTTCGGAATAAATGTTAATGGATTGCCCCAACTTGAGGTTCGCAAAAGAGGCTCCACAAAAACATTTCGAGCAGGGCCATGGAATGGATTGCGTTTCATGGGAATTCCAGCAATTGAGACTACCCTTTTGAGGCCTCTCTTTGTTTACAATGACACAGATGTCCATTATGAGTTTGATAATTCCGTGGATGATATCATTACCATGCTCACATTGAATCAGTCTGGTCTTCTGCAACTTCTTCTAAGGAACAAAAAGAACTCTAGATGGGATGTCATGGCCTCATTTCCCCGCGATCCATGTGATAACTATGGGCAGTGTGGTGCTAATGGTGTCTGCAAAAGTAACAAAGACCCTAGATGCCAGTGCTTGCAGGGATTTGTGCCCAAATCCCAAGAAGAGTGGCAGTTATTTAATTCAACCAGTGGGTGCATTAGGAAAGCTCAGTTGAATTGCTCTCAAGAACCTGGCTTTCTGAAAATTTCGATGCTGAATCTGCCCGATCTGATAGACTTCTGGTTAAACAAGAACATGAGCCTCGACGAGTGCAAGGTGGAGTGTCTAAAAAACTGTTCTTGTACGGCCTATGCTAATTCAGATGTTAGAGGAGGAGGAAGTGGCTGTCTGATGTGGTTTGGCAATCTCGTTGATTTAAGAGAATTTGAACAAGACAACTATGTACAAAATATCTACATAAAATTATCTGCTTCTGAGTTAGGTAAATATGTACATAGTGATTCAGTTAGCAACCATTATACGCTGCGATGATCTTGCTTTTTTTCAAAGTGTGTACATAGTAAATGCTGGATTAATCATCATCTTGTCCCCAACTATTTAAACGTTTGCTTATCCTTTTGCTGGAATAATTGGTGACATTCATCAGCTTATGAACATATTACCGTCTGAAATTAGTTAACACACTTTTTCTTGGCAATTCTAGATTCCATCCAGAGCCCTGTCAATAAGAAAAAACTGTTGACTGTCACGGTGGCTTCAGTCATTTCTGGATTGCTCATAGCAGGTGTAGCATTGAGTATTAAGTGGAAGAGCAGAATGAAAAGAAGAGGTAAGCTTGTTTGTAATTTAGTCCCCTCTTAACTGTGAAGATTTGCATTGAAATTCTGTTGTCGGACCATAACCAAATTAAATATTGCTTTCATATGATAGATAGAGTTCATCCTTGTAGGCTTACTAAGGCAGAAGGAAGACATTGATTTACCATTATATGATTTTTCTACCATTGCTGTTGCTACTGGACATTTCTCACAGACCAACATGATTGGAGCGGGTGGCTTTGGTTCAGTCTACAAGGTAATGAGCTATGGATTTGCAAGTTTACAGAACACGATAAGCTTATTCAATTGAAAAAATAATGCAGGGAAATCTCTCCATGGGTCAAGAAATAGCGGTGAAGAGGCTGTCGAAAGGTTCAAGACAAGGCCTTGAAGAATTTATGAATGAAGTTCTCCTAATTGCCAAACTTCAGCATAGGAATCTTGTTGGACTTCTTGGCTGTTGCATTGAGGGAGAAGAAAGAATGTTAATATATGAGTATATGCCAAATAAAAGCTTGAATTATTTCATTTTCGGTTCGTCCTCCTCGATCCTTTTCATTTCCATTTCGCTCCACCCCCAAGCTATTAGTCAGTATGTCATTTGTGCCTCTGCCCGGACATACATCCAAATGCAAATCAATAAACTCATTTTCTCTAAAAGTGCCGAGCTTAAATGTTTAAGACTTACATTGGGTCGACTGTATGCAGATGATGATAGAAGCTTCTTGTTAGCATGGAAGAGTCGCTTTGACATAGTTTTAGGAATTGCGAGAGGTCTTCTCTATCTTCATCAAGATTCAAAACTACAAGTCATTCACAGAGATCTCAAAACAAGCAATATACTGTTAGATGCGGACCTCAAACCTAAAATCTCAGACTTTGGCCTTGCAAGAATCTTTGGAGGCAATGAAAGAGAAGCAAGAACAAAAAGAATCGTTGGTACCTAGTAAGTTTCTCATCTTGATTAACGAGCAATGTTCATGAATATTGGGTAGATATAAGTTGCGATATTCTTAATGCAGTGGCTATATGTCCCCGGAATATGCTTTTGACGGAGAATTCTCTGTGAAATCCGACGTTTTTAGTCTTGGTGTAATTTTGCTGGAGATAATAAGTAGCAAAAGGAACAGAGGGTTCTACCATCCTGATCATCAACACAATCTTCTTGGGCATGTAAGTGAGTACGGTTTGGTTTTTCTTTTATATGATATTTAATGACACGAATAGATTTGTCCTAGGCATGGTTGCTGTGGAGCGCAGGCAGGTCCTTGGAGCTTCTACATGAATCTCTTTGCGACTCCTTCATTGCATTCCAAGTTGAGAGATGCATTCATGTTGGTTTGCTATGTGTGCAAAAGTTTCCTGGAGATAGGCCAACAATGTCTTCAGTCGTTTTCATGTTAGCGAATGAGGAAGCAATCTTGCCCCAGCCTAAACAGCCCGGTTTTTTTATGGAGAGAGTTCCATCGACCACAGAGGCATCTTTAATGAGGGAAGAATTGTACACAAGGAATATGGTTACGATCACCATGCCGGAAGGTCGATAAACTTCCCATCGAGAATGTTCCCTACAGTGTGCGATTTAGATTTTTAAAATCAGCTTTCTCGGCACATGAAGGTAAAAAGGATCAGAAAATTGTGTGCACAAATATGTGGCTACCTCGCAGCGAGGACTATTTAGAGTAAGATGAGGGCCGCAATAAAGGATTCTCGTTTTTATGATTCAGTGGCTCAAGCAACTTGGTGAGGGCCTTTTTATTGACGTTCATTGCCAATGATTATTCGTGAAGATAAATCATATCGACTCTATAACCTTTTGAAGGAGCAAGTAATTATATTTATTACTTTGATTTATCATCGTACAATACATCAATATGTAGTATCCCAATGAAGTACTTCTACATATATAACCAATATAAAGTCTCTATTGTTCAGTCTTCATTGAATTTGTCTGACAACACTTTCAGTGCGTTAATCAAAATGATAAGAGTAACAAATTACGTTGTCCTGATGTTGTTATCGAGTTTAGTCAATATTTGAAATTCAATAAACCGATTCTTTAGCATGTGGTAACTTGCTTCAACTCCAGGGTTCCCAAGTTGAAATTGTCATATATATTGTCTCGATAACGGCAGGAAAGAGGTAAGAGAAAAAGAAAGCAGTGTGAAATTTCTAACTAATTTATCACCCAATCTAATGATGAAAAGAATCGATTAATGATTGATATCAAAAACATAATCGTGTTCAAGAGTCCTCCTAATTAAATATGGGCTAGTGATAATTAGATATGAACTAAGCACATTAATGTATGAGAATTATAGTGAGCTAGACTTTAATGTAGCTTCGTCTAGTTCATGAGTTATGGAAAACATTTGCTGAATACAATTTGAAAAGTCTATGAAAGCATTGTGATATATGTGGATTTGAATCTGTCACTTGCTTGCATATTGAGGACCATTTAACACAAGAATATCAAACGAGTTTGCTATTCTTAATGACATGGATCGTCTTTAAAACGATATGCACTATCGAATGATATCACCAATGTTTGTTTAGAGTTAGTATCAAGTCCATCTCCACATTTCTCCTATTATCACTTACTCTCCTCCACTTTTAAAAACACCAATGAACATCTCAAGATTTGCCATTGGAGATCACTTTACATCTTCGCATCTCGCCTTATCTATAATAATGCCATTTCATTTCTGAAAATGTCCCCACCTAGGGCATAAATTTTCTACCACACCCAACCCCAAAACCAAACTCAAAACATAACCCCATGTCTCTAAGCTCAGTTACTGCTTATTGGCTGCCGTCATGGCCACCGCCACAATGGCGTCCGCGATAGTGGTAGACGGTGATGGGTGATAAAAGAGGTGAGGGTTTGTGGGAAATGGAGGCCAGGGTTTGTGAGAGATTCAGAAGATTAAAATCCAAAGAGGGGCAATTTTGTTAATTTAGTAATAAGACATTTTCAGAGGATGGTAAGAGGTATTTTTTAAATAGAGGAGGGTAAGTAGTAAAGGGTGGAAAGTAAGGATTGTTTTTGGTATTTTCTTCCCTTTTATTTCGTCGGGAAAAATTGCTAATAACTAACAACTAAGATAGCTCCGTGAATCTACATCTTCCTTCAAATTACACTTAAATCATTTCAGCTAGACGAGTAGAAAGTTTGAGGACAGACCAACAAATAAATTTCGCGAAGCCAGAGTAGGTAGAGAACCTAAACAAAATGAAAAGAAATTCATCATTGCGGTAATCGTCAGCAATTAGAAGCCTACAATAGTCAACCAACTGAAGCAGTTGGTAGCTGAAATTCAATGAACAATTGTCATTTGATTACTTATGAGGGGTTCCAAGTCTCAATTTGTCAAACATAAATAGTTGATGGACCAAAAACAAGAAAAAAAAAAAAAAGAAAAAAAAAAAAAAAATAACAATAGGGTCAAATGCATGTATCGTATTATGACCGCTATGATGCCCCGTAGAAGGGCCCCATGGTGGCTCTTGAGAAGTTTCTCGCGTTTCCGTACATTTTGACTGGACAAATCCACAGTATTTACAAATAAACAATTTAAATACAACGTAGAACTCAGACCACAAGTCACCGACCGAAACAAGAACGTCCTGCAGCTTTGCAATGGTCTAGTACCTCGGTCAACTTGGATAAATGGCTCTCAACAACGAAAATCAAACACGCAAAAGGCCTCTGACGACAGAAACCCGAGACCCAAAATACGGGCGCCCTTTCGTTAGATAAGTGGAGAGATTCTAATTTAAATAGAAAAGTGGACTTCTGGAGGGTTCTTCCACTTAATAGATTCGGTTCAAAAAATCAATCTATATGATCCAATGAATCGGTTTCGTACACAAATTGAAGGTCGACACATATTTTAACTTGTTTTCCTACTATGCTTGTGTACATTTTTAATGCTAAAATACTTACAATTTCACATCACAACTAGGTCTACGATGCCACGTGGCTAATGCCAGAATCACATTGTTAGTCAATGTAATCAATTACAATCAATCACGATGCGTGGTGCCGTGTAGTTCAAATAGGAATGTGTGTTCATGTAGGAGTTTTATCATGGCAATAAATGCTTAGCTCAGATTTATGCAACAAGTATGTTCTAAACATCACTTTTTCTCTTTTCAAAAGTAACATGTTACGTCATGTTGTGCATTTCCAGCAAATTGAGCCGTCGACCTCAATCATTTTTAAATATGAATTTATAAATTCATAAAATAGATAAGACCACTCTTATGATAATCCACACAATTAAGCAAATCGAGCTCATGAACTCAAAATCCTATAAATTAAATAAGAAGTAATATCCAAATTCAAGCAATTAAGACTGATCTGGATGACGCTATTTCAGAGCCAAAGTGCTCACTACGAGTTGACAAAAGATCTCAAGAATAACCAATCACGATGAATAACCACTAATGTGAAGAACAACCACTTGGGCGACAAATAGCCACTCATGCGATAAACTTTCTTGTATTAAATCTCTCTATTGAACTCTAAATTATCGACAAAAAAAAAAAAAAAAAAAAACTCTAAATTAGAGTGTGTAAACCCTTTGCAAGTTAAAAGATTCTAAACTTTGTTGACTCAAAAGACAAACGAAAACGTGAAACCGTCAATCAAAATAAAAATTTGGAAGTCGATTGTAATGCATATGACATTTTAAAAATTCATTCCAATCAAATTGTATTTCAAAATCAACTTTTATAAAATCTTACAACTGCACAACATCTTATATTATTATTCCCAATAAAGTTGCAGCTTAAACTTTAAGTTGAATCCAGAAACTTAAAATTCACATGAGCCGAATTTATGAGTTGATTTAGAAAATTTTCTGATTAGATGAGCAAAGAGTAAGAATACGATACGAAACGGCGTTAGTTTGACTTGTCGAGCTTTCCGAGGCAAGGGTGCAAGAACCGTTTTCTTATTTTCTCTCTCTCTCTTCCTTCTCCTTTTCTTTCTATTTCCCCTTCCTTTTTCTTCTCTCCCGGCCGCTCTCTCTGCGTGCGCTCCTTTCTCCCTCTCGCGTGACTTTTCTCCTTCTTTGACCAGTCAACCTTTTCCTTTAACTTTTTCTTGCTTTCCTTTTTTGACTCGGTCAATGCCCAAATATTACAGCATGATTAGACATCAGACGTTTCCTATTCACCAACTCTGGACAACTCTGGACAACTCTGGACAAAGGGTACGCCTATGACTCTTGATTGCCCATCCCACAGGGAGTTGCTGGTGCATCAGCTCTATTAAAATTGCAGAATATTCTGCAAGGTACACTTTCAGCTAGATCTTCATGGCAAGCGTCTTTTGATTTTTAAAACTGGCACCTACAAGGTGGATCAACGGAAATATGGCAGAGGGCTTCATAGATATTGGAAAGCTTTCATTTTCGCTCCTTTTTCACTCTCTGTGTGTCATTTTTATATCGCTGCTGAACTTTTCGATCACATGCCCAAAAAAAGAAAAAAAAAAAAAACAAGGAAACACTTACCAATCACATGCCATAGGCATATTCCTTCTTTCATTCTGCCATTGAAGGCTGAAGCAAAACTAATAGGCCGAATATAACCTTATGGGCTTAAGTGATTTCTTGGGCTTGTGGGCTTGGTCCAGCCATTTACAGCACACGTCACAAAATCACTTGCTAGTTGCCAAACTCGTGTTGTCACATCTTTGCTTTAAATTTGCACAGCCCAAATAATTTTGGGCTGTAAAATAGTTGATGGACCAAAAACAAGCAAAAAAACAACCAAAGGGTCAAATGCATGTAACGTCGTATGACCGCTATGATGCTCAGCAGAAGGCCCCGTCGTGACTTTTGAGAAGCTTCTCACGTTTCCATACATTTTGACCGGACAAATTGCCCCAAAATTTTCCATTCTGTGGGCTTTCAGTTCAGACTCAAGTGACAAGTGGAAGCCTGAGGTGGGGATCTCTTCGACGCCAGAGCAAGGGACCATCGTGGTGGATGGCCACTGGGGTGGTGGTGGGGTGCCACCCATGAGAAATGCTGAGGACAGTAAGTTTGGCCCGAAGAGGGGTTGTCTTGGTGCGTGAAAATTATTAAGTTAATTTTTAAAATTTTATATCCAATCTGGGTTCATTCCACCTTGACACCGGATTTCTTGTCCAGCATTTTATTTGGATATATCTGAGTTTATCCGGTCTGAAAAACGTCATTGAATATCGGATATAATAATTTATTATCTAAACAAGACTTAAATTCGGACCATCAAACACAGCTTAAATGTTTGTGGTGAGACATCATCCAGAAACTACAACAAAATGACGTGCAAGTCCTTGGTTGTGCTTATAATTTTGAATGCCTATGAATTTATGGGATTAGACCAATCACTAAATTGCTCTCTCATTGTTGCTGAACTTGTGTTGTCACATCTTCCTTGGATTAGCACAGCCTGAATAATTTTGGGCTTCAAAATAGGCCTAGGTACCAACTCCTCCATTATTTCTGTTTGTGCAAATTTTTTCAGTGATTGTCACCCAAAATCTTTAAATAGGGCTGCATATTATGTTAGAAAACTAATACATTGTCATTAATGGCTATATGTCCCCTGAGTATGCCTTCGAGAAAATTCCCTATGAAATCCGATGTCTTTAGCTTTGGTGTGCTTTTTGTTAGAGATTTTAAGCAGCAAAAGAAACAGAGGATTTTGCCACCCAAATCATCACCATAACCTTCTTGGACATGTAAGAGAAGAGATCCAGAGCATATGTTGTTCTCTCTCCCTTATCTCTCTTTTCAGCTTGCATTACTAAGCCTGAGATGCAATTTTTTTCTGGCATGGTTGCTTTGGAGTGAAGACAGAGCCATGGGTGCCTGTATGATTTGGTGGAACCTCGAGTACGGAGATGTATCCATGTCGGCTTGTTATGCGTGCAGAAGTTCCCCAACGACAGACCAGCGACGTCCTCTGTAGTGGCCATGTTAGGCAATGAAAGTGGAAGCTTGCCTCAACCTACACAGCCTGGATTCTTCATGGAAAGAGGTTCAATAGACTTTAGCGCAACCATGAGGCATGAAGAACTCCATACTGTCAATGCAGTCACAGTGATGACGTTGGATGGTCGATAGTGCGTTTTTGTGAGGAATTGCGAATAGATCTGAGAAATGTCGTTGATCATTTATTTCATTCATTGTCCAAGACTTCTTGGTTTGTGCGCTTGGTATAAAGTCGAATGTATGCAGGTCCAGAAAACGATTGACCACAAAGGAGGGATCAGATTGGTAGAATTTTCCTTTTCTGCCTTCTGCAAGTGACAGTTTTAAAGTGTGATTTATGTTCTTTGGAAGTTTCATATGCATTTCGGGAATAATATCTTCTTTGGTCGTTTACATTTCGTGACCCTTTTAGCTGGTACGAAAGTAGGATGGAGATATATATATATATATGTATATATATTTGGTCGGTAAGTAGGAGGGTAGGATGGAGATTGAGAACTGGTTTTTGAACGATATCTGACTTCTTGGGGAAGCATGAGTGATCCTTCCTCTGTAGACGATACCTATGGTACAAATATTAACGGGTGGCTCCAATTTTAAGGACTCCAGAAAAGAACTTCATGCGAGTGTGAAGAGAAACAAAATCACTAACGACAACCTAAGGGAAATTGGTTCTTGATAAGGATATACAGTGAAAATAATTATGACCAGGCAGCCTAAGACATTTTTTTTTTTAATAGTACTTATTAATCAAAAAAGTGAGTTTGATCCGAACTTTTTGCTACATTTCTGGGATGTGGCTCTACAGTGGACAACAAAACTACAATTTTCTCCTTGACCTGAAAGAAATGGAGGAAAGTTATGTGCACCCAACATTGGTGGGGACTTTGTTGAGATAACTGCAGGTCTTGTGAAGTTGACGCTCTTGACTTGTATTTGCGCTAACTCGGTTTCTTGTGCTTTTATTAAGGTCTAGAACAGAACACGCGTGTTGAATTTGCAAAAGACAAAACTAAGAAATTGACATTAAAATGGCAAAATTAGAAACAGAAAAACGCGTTTAAATAATGCCTTAAAAATACGAGCTATTTGCGTTTAGCTGAGTTATGTACAGATCCGGTCGCCTCTACCTAATTGCAATTTTCATTTCCATTCTTACTCTTACTTTCGAAAATCTTCAGAGGGGAGGCAGTACAGCTATCCCCGAAAGTACAATCCTGTATGTTTTCGTTGATTACCTGCTGTGTATGGAACGATCGGCATCCTCTTAAGGATTAAGTGGTTGCTCAAAAGTCCAAAACATATGGACGTTAGAAAATAAAATCCTAATTATTAAATATCACTGCTAATCCGCAACCCGAACACCAAATCTGTCACACTTTGAAACCAACAAGAAATGGCGATGATACCACAGTTTCAAAACAACCAACCATCTATTATCAAAATATATTAGCAGGTTGGTTACAACATCACAACTTCTATAATTTATCAAATATATATATATTTGCTAAACCCAACAACTATCAACAGACATACATACAAACTCCAACTCCCAAAAATTCTCGTCAATATTGCTCTCATGCTATAAGGCGCTAGTCAAGAAACCGAAAAAACATGAAAGACGAGTGGAATGAGCAACCATGGCCTAATGAATAGTATGATTCTTTTAAGTAGATCGATTATTCACTATGCACGTTTACAAAACCAAAGCACAACTCATTTAACCCAAATTCACAATATAGTATATGTGCAAGATCAAAAATCAGTTGTTTTCCCTTCGACAAAGCATTATACAAATAAGAATACCGATTTAATCTACCATTACAATTCAAACATTAATGATTAAGTCCATTGATCAATCTTTATCAAATCACATGTCCATGGTCCACTTCATTGACCAATCTCATGTTCATATATCTAAAGATAATCATGTATAACGCCCTTATGGCAAAGGCGATCAAAATTTTCTCTTGGCTAGGTTTCCACTAACATTATCAGTGGTTGGCTCATAAGAATATCTTAAAACTAGTATGCATACCTATAAACCCCTTAATGGACTCATGGAGATGTAGAGTATCGACACAAACCCACTACAACATTCTTCAAAATCCACAAAGTGAATTTATAAATAATATCACGATTCAATTTCACAAATAAAAACATATAATTTTTCGCAACTTAGTTCATCAAATATAATATATCTCACATGACACATCTCATACCATTTCGAAACCCATTTTATAAACCAGTAAACTTTTGAAACGCTTTTCATAAAGCGTTTTTCAAACCATTCACAAATAACCAAAAAGTAGTAATTACTTAGTCTAGATTTATACAAATGACACGCTTTTAATAGTTTCTAATATTTTTAATCCATATTGCTTTCTAAATATGAGTATACAAGCACAAAGTAGAGCAGCTCTACTCATCTACGAATAAGCTAAATTAAGTTTAAATGCTAACTAAATGATAGGAGAATTACAAAAAAAAAAAAAAAAGAGTCTTAAACTTATTGCAATTATGTTAATTCAATCTTAAACTCTCTCTCTCTCCTTCTTTTTTTTTTTTTCAATTCAGTCCTAAATTTTTTTTATTTGTACCGGTTCAATCCATCCAACTAATTTTGGCCAAGGCACGGTTGGATGCTACCGATGCTGATGTGACATTTTAAGATAATATTTTAATATTTTAGAATTTTTTAAATATATATTTTTTATTTTCCTTATTTATTTTTTTTTTTTTGTCTTTCCCTTCCCCTTCTCCGACCCTTAGTGCTATATCTAGCCACGTGAGGATGCCGGTGAGGGCTGTGATGCCCTTGTCCACTACTATCGAGGGCATCTTGGCCCTTGCTTGTGGTTGGCAAGGGTCGCCGGTGACCTTAGTGAGGGTGTCATAGCCCTCGCCCGTGGTCAGCGAGGGTTGATCGATGACCCTCGCTAATGCTAAAGGTAGGGGAAGGTGAAGGGGAAAAAAATAAAGAAAAAAAAAATTCTTAATTTTTTTTAAATATTAAAATATTATCTTAAAAATGCCATGTTAGTGCCGATAGTGGCACGTTAGTGCCGATAGTGGCATGTCAATGCCGGTCGACCAAAATTGGCCAAATGGACTGAATTGACATAAATACAAAAAGTTTAGGATTAATTTGACCAAAAAAAAGTTTATGACTGAATTGACACAATTGCAATAGGTTTAGAACTTTTTTGATAATTTCCCCACAAAATGACTCTTACGCGTCAACAAATTGCTTGCCCACATCAATTATTCAAAGTTATCCGTAGAATGAAGCTCGTGTGCGAAAGTCTAAAATTTAGGTTCGATCAAACCGTTACTTCAAATTAGCTCCTGTCAAACCTCATAGCTCATTAACCCCATAATCCATAATTTCCATGTAATTCCACAACTTGACTACTCTAAATTGGACTCAAATTTCACATAATTTCGAATTTGTACCCTAAATTTCGAAAATTTTCCAATTAGATAAATAAATGGCTGGCAAATGCAACATGGGGAGGTCTCTGGTGTGTAGGCATAAATTTCCCTCTTTTCCTTTCCCTTTCTCTTCTTCCCATTTCCTCTCCGCCGCCATCCTCTCTTTTTCTTCTTCCCCTTTTATCGCTTCGTCAATGTCTTTTTGCTTTAAATAAAGTCGTCTTTTTTTTTTTTTTTTTCTATTAGCCAATTGATTTGACCAAGTCAACAAACCAAAATATTATAGAACCAGTCCAAGGAGGTGTTCTTGTCCGGCAGTGTTGCGCTCACCCGTGTCTTCACGTTGCTCATGTACAATGAGTAGTCCTAGGCTAGGACCCGAACTAATCGAGCTCTCTCACCAACTCGAAGAGCCAGTCCAAAAAGTTGTCCATTTTTTAAAGGCAACATTTTAAGAAAAATTACTAAAAATTGGAGTTTAAATTGGGTAGAGTCTGCATGGGATTATGATCGAGACGATTATGAGTCGTTTACATAGCATTGCATAAAAATAGATCAATTTAAATCTTATTACTTTGGACCAACCGAACCGACCTGGTTGATGGGCTAGCCATGAGGAGTGGGCATGACCTTCTCCCATTGCATGAATAGACATCATAAGTCTCCCAATAAAAACACTAGCCAAACTTGGGCGTCTACATTTCATGACCTTTGCTTACTTATTTCATTGGGAGTTTCCAGTGACAGAATCTGCTACAGAATCACTGAATACAGGTAGGCTTCAGCTGGATTTTCTTGGTGAGAGCCTTTGAGTCGAAAACTTTTCATTGAGAGGGAGGAGCTAGGGAAAAACTGACAGAAGACTTCATGGCATTGGAAAAGGTTCCATATTCCCCCTTCTTTTACTCTGTTTCTGTCATGTTTATGCTGAACTTGGTGATCGCATCCGATACCTTAAGTCCAGGTCAGTCCATTAAAGATGGAGAGAGATTGGTCTCTTCAGGCCAAAGCTTTCAGCTTGGGTTCTTCACTCCAGAAAACTCCAAGTACAGGTACTTGGGGATATGGTACAAATTTAGTCCTGAAAAGTCGTTTGGGTTGCCAACCGAAACAACCCACTCACTGATTTAAATGGTGTTCTCACATTTAGCGATGAGAGGAATCTTGTTGTTCTCAACCGATCAAAGAGCATCATCTGGTCTTCGAATTCATCCAGGGTTTTAAGAAACCCAGTTGCACAGTTGTTGGACTCTGGTAACCTGGTCGTTTCAGACAATACGAGCTCTCACTCTGGTGAATGGTCATGGCAGAGCTTTGACTATCCAACCGACACTCTTTTAGCTGGTATGCGAATGGGATGGAACCTCAAATCTGGTTTCGAATGGCGTCTGACTTCTTGGAAAAGCACGGATGATCCTTCCTGTGGAGAATATACCTTTGGAATAAATGTTAATGGGTTGCCCCAATATGAAATGCTCAAACGAGGCTCCACAAAAACATTGCGGACAGGGCCATTCAATGGATTCGGTTTCCCAGGAGATCCATGGACTAAGAGCACCCTTTTCAAGCCGTGGTTTGTTTACAATGAAACATATGTATATTTTGAGTTTGAATCTTCAAGGTATGATGTCTTCACCATACTCACATTGAATCAGTCTGGTCTTGCTCAACGTCTTCTGAGGAAGAGAGAGAGCTCTACATGGCAGGTCATGACCTCATCTCCCCATGATCCATGTAATCAATATGGCCGGTGTGGTGCTAATGCTTTTTGCAAAAGGAACGAAGAACCTAGATGCCAGTGCTTGCAGGGATTCGTGCCCAAATCCCCAGAAGAGTGGCAGTTTTTTAATTCAACCAGCGGGTGCATTAGGAAAGCTCAGTTAAATTGCTCTCAAAAACAGGGCTTTCTGAAACTTTCGATGCTGACTCTGCCCGACCTGATAGACTTCTGGGTAAACAAGAACATGAGCCTTGAGGAGTGCAAGGTGGAGTGTCTAAAGAACTGTTCTTGTACAGCTTATGCTAATTCAGATGCGCGAGGAGGAGGAAGTGGCTGTCTGATGTGGTTCAGCAATCTCATTGATATAAGAGAATTTGGACAAGATGTACAAAATATCTTCATTAAATTATCTGCTTCTGAGTTAGGTAAATATGTACAAAGTGATTCAGTTAGCAACCACTTTTCTAAGCTGCAATGATCTTGCTTTTAAAAAAGTGTGTACATGGTGAATGCTGGATTAATCATGATCTTGTACCCAACTATTTACTTGTTTGCTTATTTTTTTGCTGGACTATTTGTGATCACATCCATCAGCTTCTGAACATATCATCGTCCAAAATTAGTTAACACGCTTTTCTTGGCAATTCTAGATTCCATCCAGAGCCCTATCAATAAGAAAATACTGTTGACAGTGACGGTGGCTTCAGTCATTTCTGGACTACTCATAGCAGGTATAGCATTGAGCATTATGTGGAAGAGCAGAATGAAAAGAAGAGGTAAGCTCGTTTGTAATTTAGTCCCCTTTTAACCGTGAATATTTGCGTTGAAATTCTGTTGTCGGACCGTGACCAAATTAATATTACTTTCACATGATAAATAGAGTTCGTCATTGTAGGCTTACAAATTCAGAAGGAAGACATTGATTTACCATTATATGATTTTTCTACCAATGTTGTTGCTACTGGACATTTCTCACAGACCAACAGGATTGGAGCGGGTGGCTTTGGTTCAGTCTACAAGGTAATGAGCTATGGATTTGCAAGTTTACAGAACACGATAAGCTTATTTACTTGAAAAAATAATGCAGGGAAATCTTTCCATGGGTCAATAAATAGCGGTGAAGAGGCTGTCCAAAGGTTCAAGCCAAGGCCTTGAAGAATTTATGAATGAAGTACTCCTAATTGCCAAACTTCAGCATAGGAATCTTGTTGGACTTCTTGGCTGTTGCATTGAGGGAGAAGAAAGAATGTTAATATATGAGTATATGCCAAATAAAAGCTTGGATTACTTCATTTTCGGTTCGACCTCCTTGATCCTTTTCATTTCCTTTTCGCTCCACTCCCATTCTATTAGTCAGTAATCATTTATGCCTTTGCCTGGACATACAACCAAATGCAAATCAATAAACTCATTATATTAGTTAGTAACCAAATGTTTAAAACTTATGTTGGGTTGACTGTATGCAGATGATGACAGAAGCTTCTTGTTAGCGTGGAAAAGTCGCTTCGACATAGTTTTAGGAATTGCGAGAGGACTTCTTTATCTTCATCAAGATTCAAAACTGCAAGTCATTCACAGAGATCTCAAAACAAGTAATATTTTGTTAGATGCGGACCTCAATCCTAAAATCTCAGACTTTGGCCTTGCAAGAATCATTGGAGGCAATGAAAGAGAAGCAAGAACAAGAAGAATCATTGGTACCTAGTAAGTTTCTTATCTTGATTAACAAGCACTGTCCATGAACATTGTCCTTGAACACTGGGTAGATTTAAGTCTTGATATTCTTAATGCAGTGGCTACATGTCTCCAGAATATGCTTTTGATGGAAAATTCTCTGTGAAATTCGATGTTTTTAGCCTTGGTGTAGTTTTGCTAGAGATAGTAAGTGGCAAAAAGAACAGAGGGTTCTGCCATCCTGATCATCAACACAACCTTCTTGGGCATGTAAGTAAGTACAGTATGGTTGTCCAAACTCATGTCTTTTAGGTGATGTTTAATGACATAACTGGATTTGTCCCAGGCATGGTTGCTATGGAGTGGAGGCAGGTCCTTGGAGCTTCTACATGAATCTCTATGTGACTCCTTCATTGCATCCCAAGTAGAGAGATGCGTTCATGTTGGTTTGCTATGTGTCCAAAAGCTTCCTGGAGATAGACCAACAATGTCTTCAGTCGTTTTCATGTTAGCGAATGAGGAAGCAATCTTGCCACAGCCTAAACAGCCCGGTTTCTTTATGGAGAGAGATCCATCGAGCACAGAGGCATCTTTAAAAAAGGGAAGAATTGTACACAAGGAATATCGTTACGATCACCATGCCGGAAGGTAGATAAACTTCCCATTGAGGATGTTCCCTGCAGTGTGCAATTTAGAATTTTAGATCAGTTTTCTCAGTGCAAGAAAGTAAATTGGATCCGAAGATTGTGTACACAAATCTGTAGCTAACTCGCAAGAAAGCGAGATGAGGGCGGCAATAAAGGATTCTCGTTTTTATGATTCAGTGGCTCAAGCAACATGGTGAAGGCCTTTTTATTGATCATTGCCAATGATTATTCATGGAGATAAATCATATAAACTCTATGACCTTTTGAAGGAGCAAGTAATTATATTTACTGCTTCAATTTATTCTTATGTGATACATCGATACGTAGTATCCCAATTAATTATTTACACATTTATAAACAATATAAAGTATCTATTGTTTGGTCTTAATTAAATGAGTCCAACAACACTTTCAGTGCATTAATCAAAATGATAAGAATAGCAAATTCTATTGTCCTGATGTTGTTATCTAGTTTTGTCAATTTCAAAATTCAATAAACTGATTCTTTAGCATGTGGCCTAGCATTAACTTGCCCGGACTTTGGAGTTCCCAAGTTGAAATTGTCAAATATATCGTCTCATGACAGCAAGAAAGGGAAAGAAAAAAAAGAAAGCAATGTGGAATTTCAGACAAATTTATCACCCAATCAAACCATGAAGAGAATTAGTTAATGGTTGATATCTAATACATAATTATGTTCAAGAGTCTTCCTAATTAAATTTGGGCTAGTGATAATTAGATGTGAACTAAGGAACTTAAATGTGTGAGAATCACAGTGAGCTAGACCTTAATGTTGCTTCATTAGGTTTTTGAGTTACATAAAGCATTTGCTAAAAATAATTTGAAAAGTTTGTGAAAGCATTGTGATAGGTGTAAATATATTATTTGATTGCTTGCATATTGAGGACTATTTAGCATGAGAGTATCAAATGAGTTTCCTATTTTTAATGACATAGATCATCTTTAAAATGATATGATATGCACTGTGAAAAGATATCACTAATGTTTGTTTAGATTTAATATCAAATCCATCTCCACATTTGTCCTATTTTCTCTTACCCCTCTCTCCTTTAAAAACACCAAACAACATCTCAAGGTTTGCCATTGGAGATCACTTTACATCCATATTTACGATAATGCCATTTCATTTCTGAAAATGCCCCCACCCAAGTCATAAATTTTCCACCACACGTAAACCCGAAACCAAACTGAAAAAATAACCACATAATTCTAAGCTTAATTACTGCTCATTGGCTGCCGTCATGGCCACAGCCACAATGGTGGCGGCGGTAGTGGCAGATGGTGATGGGTGATAAAAGAGGCGAGGGTTTGTGGGTGATGGGGAAGGTTGGTGAGAGATTTGGAGGATTATATTTCAAAGAGGGGCAATTTTGTCATTTTAGCTGGTAAGTGGTATTTTTTTTTTTTTAATAGAGGAGGGTAAGTAGTAATGGCTGGAAAGTAAGGATGGTTTTTGGTATTTTCCTTTTCTTTTATTTCGTTGAGAAAAATTATGAACAACTAACGATTAAGGTAGCTCCATGAATCTACATCTTCCTTAAAATTACATTCAAATCATTTCAAACCAAATAAATTTCTTTAAGCCAGAGTACTTAGAGAACCTAAACAAAATGAAAAGAATTCATCATCGCAATAATAGTCAGCAATAAGCAGCCCCCGGTAGTCAACCAAGTGCTTTGGCATAGTTGCTTATCTTCCAAAAGAAGCTGCGGGATAAGTGGCAATAAAACGATTTTCTAAAGCTGAAGCAATTGAAAGCTGAAATTCAATGAACAATTGTCATTTGATTATTTATGGGAGGTTCTAACCCTAAATTTGTCAAATGTAAATAGTTGATGAACCAAAACAAGCAAAACAAAAAAACAAAAAACAAAAAAACAACAACAACAAAAGGGTCAAATGTATGTATCGTCTTATGACCGCTATGATGCTCAGCAGAAGGGCCCCGTGGTGACTTTTGAGAAGTTTCTACGTTTCCATACATTTTGACCGGACAAATTGTCCCAAAATTTTCCATTCCGTGGGCTTTCAGTTCAAACTCAAGTGACAAGTGAAAGCCTGAGGTGGGGATCTCTTTGGCGCCAGAGTGAGGGACCATCACGGTGGATGGCAGCTGGAGTGGTGGTGGGGTGCCACCGGTAAGAAACGCCAAGGATAGTGAGTTTGACCCAAGGTGTGGTTCTCTTCGTGCATGAAAATTGTTAAGTTCATTTTTAAAATTATATATCCAATTTGGTTCATTCCACCTCTTATGCCGGATTTCTTATCTGGCTTTTTATTATGATGTATTTGGATTTATCTGATCTGGACAATGTTACCAAACACTGGATATAATAATGTATTATCTTATCTAGACTTAAATCCATACCACCAAATACAGCTTAAATGTTTGTGGTGAGACTTCATTCGGAAACTGCAAGAAAATGATATGCAAGTCCTTGGTTGTGCTTATAATTTTGAATGCCTCTGAATTTATGGGATTAGACCGATCACTAAATCGCTCCCTTGTTGCCAAGCTTGTGTTTTCACATCTTCCTTAGATTAACACAGCCCGAATAATTTTGGGCTTCAAATTTTTTCAGTTCACCCTGTCTTTGTCCTGTGGGCTGTAATTGAGCCGTGAGGAGAAAGGTATGACTTTATTACTTCGCATGAATAGACATCATGAGTCTCCTAGTCAACCACACTTGACAGCTTAACTTGGTCGTCTGGATCTCCCGATGGTATGATATCGTCTACCACTGGGAATATCTAGTGATAGACTCTGCAACAAATGTAAGGAGTACCCTGTCGGGTAGGCTTCAGCCAGATCTTCTTGGTGAGAATCTTTGAGTTTGCAACTTGTCATTAAGAGGGAAGAGCCAGGGAAAGAATAAACAGAAGGCTTTATGGCATTCGAAAAGCTTCCTTATTACCCCTTCTTTTACTCTATTTTTGTCATGTTTGTGCTGAACTTGTCGATCACATCTGATACCTTAAGTTTAGGTCGGTCCATTAAAGATGGAGAGAAGTTGGTGTCTTCTGACCAAAGCTTTGAGCTTGGTTTTTTTCTCTCCTGGCAACTCCAAGAACAGGTACTTCGGCATGTGGTACAAGATCTCTCCAGAAACAGCTGTTTGGGTTGCCAATAGGGACAAGCCACTTAAGGATTCACATGGTTTTCTCACGTTTAGCCATGATGGAGATCTAGTTCTTGTCAACCAAGCGAAGAGTGTCGTCTGGTCTTCAAATTTGTCCAGGGTTGTGAAAAATCCCGTTGCTCAGCCCTTAGACACTGGAAATCTTGTCCTTAGAGAATTCTAGTTTCAATTCTGATGACTATAGATGGCAGAGTTTTGATCATCCGTCAGACACTCTACTACCTGATATGAAATTAGGATGGGACGTGAAAATTCGTTTCGAAAGGTGTCTGACTTCTTGGAAAAGCAAGGATGACCCTTCCCCTGGAGATTATACTTTCAGGTTGAACATTAACGAATTGCCTTAATTTGAACTCGTCAGCTTAGGATCTAGCAAGATATATCGGACAAGACCACATTTTGGAATACAATATAATGGTTCTTCAATGGCATCGAATGTATCTTCTATATGAAGTCAGTAAAAGCGAATTTATCGTAAGACTACTAATTAACCATTCCGGGTGGCTCCAGCTCTATGTCGCAAGTACAAGAAGCAATGCCTGGAATATCATGTACTCGATAACCAATGATAAATGTGATGCTTACGGTGCTTGTGGAGCCAACGGTACATGTAGAATTAACAGAGATCCAATATGTGATTGCTTAAAGGGGTTTGTACCGAAGTCTCCAGAACAATGGGATCTCCTCAATTGGTCTGATGGATGCACGAGGAGAATACAAAATAAATTGTTCAAAAGAAGAAGGGTTCCTCAAACTTGCAAACGTGAAAATTCCTGACCAGCTGGAGTTCTGGTTGAACAACAACATGAGCCTCGAGGAATGTGAGGCCGAGTGCTTAAAGAACTGTTCATGTACAGCTTATGCTAATTTAGATGTTAGAGGAGTTAGCGGCTGTCTCTTGTGGTTTGGAAGCCTACTTGACGTTAAGGAGTACAAAGAAGATAACTATGGGCAAGCTCTGTACATCCACCTACCAAAATCTGAACGTGGTACTAATTTTGCTGATCGTGCATTTTTCTCTAGACAATCTATCTTCTAACCAACTTATTCAGGAACAGCACCTCAAAGTTTGCATTTAATCTTCTCAGTCTCTATCCTATATTTCGTTCATAATTTTGCGAAGAAGAAAAGGATGGTCATTGCCATACTGATGTCGGCTATTGCTACTTTGTTTCTCTTGGTCACGGCGTACTGTCATCAAATCCAGAATCGCAGAATAAAGAGCAAAGGTCAGTATAACTAGTTCTACGAATGTACACCTCCACAATATACAAAGAGACATTAAGGCCCCTTCGTGTTTTTAACACGGATTGCACCATACATTTTTATAGTAAGTGGTCTTTCTTAGGTTGGAAAATCAAGGAGGAAGATGTTGATTTCCCACTATTTGATCTGGCTACCTTTGTTAATGCTATGAACGGTTTTTCTGAGGATAGTCTGATTGGAGCTGGTGGATTTGGTCCAGTTTACAAGGTAACAAGCCATGCATATTCCAAGGCGAGGTTAACTGCAAATAGGATGATCATATTTTATTGTTTAGCATGTATACTCTATATGCAATATGCAGGGCAATCTTTTTACCGGACAAGAAGTAGCAGTGAAGAGACTGTCAAGAGATTCAAGACAAGGTCTCGAAGAGTTCAAGAATGAAACAATTCTCATAGCCAAACTTCAACACCGGAATCTTATGGGGCTTCTAGGCTGTTGCATGGAGAGGGACGAAAGGATTTTGGTCTATGAGTCCATGCAAAACAAGAGCTTGGATTATTTTATCTTTGGTTAGTTCTCTAGACCCTATATTCACAGAGGTTCATGATGCATTGAACTTAATTCCTCTGGTTGACTAAACTTATCTGCATGTGCAGATCGTGAAAAATGCTTACTGTTAGACTGGGAAAAACTTTTTGACATCACCATTGGGATTGTGAGAGGTCTTCTCTATCTACACCACGATTCTAGACTTCAAGTAATTCACTGTGATCTCAAAGCTAGCAACATTTTATTGGATGGCAACCTAAGCCCTAGAATCTCGGATTTTGGGTTAGCAAGAATTTTTGCATGCGATGAGAAAGAAGCAAAGACGAAGAGAATCATCAGAACCTAGTAAGAACTCATCTTTTCAGCAAATCTCTGGATAGGACCATATATTTTGCTAAAAGGCTAATACATTGCCATTACAGTGACTATATGTCCCCTGAGTATGCATTTGATGGAAAATTCTCTGTGAAATCCGATGTCTTCAGATTTGGTGTGCTTTTGTTGGAGATTGTAAGCGGCAGAAGAAACAAAGGATTCTGCCACCCAAATCATCACCATAACCTTCTCGGACACGTAAGAGAAAAGATCCAGAGCATATGTTGTTCTCTCTCCCTCATGTCTCTCTTTTCGTCTTGCATTTCTGAGCCCGAGATGCTATTTTTCAGGCATGGTTGCTTTGGATTGAAGACAAAGCCATGGAACTCGTTGATGAATGCTTGCTTGATTCAGTGGAACCTCAAGTACAAAGATGTATACATATCGGCTTGTTATGTGTGCATAAGTTCCCCAACGATAGACCAGCGATGTCCTCTGTAGTCACCATGTTAGGAAATGAAAGTGCAAGCTTGCCTCGACCTAAGCAGCCTGGTTTCTTTATGGAAAGAAGTTCAATGGACTTAAGCGCAACCCCAGCACATGAAGAACTCCATTCTATTAATGCAGTCTCGATGACAACGTTGGATGGTCGGTAGTGTAACTTTGTGAGGAAATCCAAATAGATCTGAGAAATGTCATTAATCGTTTATCTCAATTATTTTCCAAGACTTCTTAATTCACGATCAATGTATGCTGGTCCAAAAAACCATTGACCACAGAGGTGTGATCAAATCGGCAGAATTTTTTTTCCCTTCTTCCAAGTGACAGTTTAACATATGATTTTTGTGCTTTGGAAGTTTCACATGCATGCTAGGAATGATATCTTCTTTGGTCGTGGAAATTGCCTGGCCCTTTAGCTGGTATGAAAGTTGGATGGAGCTTGAAAACCGGTTTTCGAACGGTAACCGATGTCTTGGGTAAGCATGGATGATCCTTCCTCTGGAAACTATGCCTATGGTATAAAATATTAATGGGCGGGCCCAATTTGAAGTGTTCAACTAAAACTTCATGTTGTGAAGGAAAACAAAATCCATTTCACAAAATTATTAATGGCAACCTAGGGAAAATTAGTTCTTGAATAAGGATCTACAGTGAAAATAATTTGAATGAGTCACATTTTTCTATCATTAACTAATTGTTAATTAAAAAGAAAAGTTTGTTCAGAACTTTTCTTTACATTTTCCTAAAAAAGAGAATTTGCATAGCAAAGAAAAATTGTGTTTATGATAACACGTGCGCATGGCACGAGTTACTTATCTAGTACTTTATATTTGGATCTTGATTTACATCGTTAATGAAATTAACAGAATATCTCATGAATCTGATTTTGATCTGATTGAGATGGGAAATAAGTAGGAGGCTGTGATTAACAACATATCCCAGGGGTGTAAGAAATCAACAGAATTTTGTCCCAAAGATAGATGAGGAGTATCTGTTAGAACTTTTGGTAGCGAGATGAGAATTCCGGGGTCTAGCTCTACAGCGAATGTCAAAACTATGATTTTTCTCTTTGACTTGACCGGAATGGTGGAGCAATGTAATGTGGACCCTATATATGTACAGTGCCCTCTTTATTCAAACGTTGGTGGGGGAATTTCTTGTGATAACTGTAGGTCTTGTGAAGTTGACCCTCTTGAGTTTTGTGTACGCTGCTCGGCTTCTTCTGCTTTTTAGTAAGGTCTAGAGCAATGAGCACGCATGTTGAATTTGCATGCCGGCATCCTCTTCTATATGCTATGAATTCCACGTAGAATTTAACTCCATTGGAATGTGTAAAACATTGTCGCCGCAATTAACAAACGATTTCAATCTAGGAAAAGTTCAGTTTATATCAGCAGATCATTGTGTGTTGGTACTTCATACATAGACTTGTTACAATCCGATGATTTTTCTAAGAATGTGCACCATGTCAAATTGAGTCAACGTTGGTTTCTAGTTCCTTCTATGACTAACAGTATTTTCATGCTTCTTACTTGAGGAATGCAAAAAAGAAAGGGCTTTACTAATATAACAATCTTTAGGTCATTGTGAGAATAACATTTAGTTGTGAATCACAAATTCTTAAAAGAGTGGGTCTCATAATAACTTCTAATTATTTTTTATTTGATTTTTTATGATCCACAATAGACTTTCTTTTAACAGTAGATTGAAGGCTGTCACGCAATATTTTCTCAAATAGAAAATGCATGAAAAGTAGAAGTTTCAATTTTGAGGGGAGCTGCGAGTCTACACCACTTTCCTTAAATTGGACTTTCCAGAGGCGTCTTCTGTCCCCGCTCTAGTCTTCGCAGCCTGGCTTCTCCCATCTCCATCTTAATTCTCCTTCTTCCCTTTTCCTCTCCGCCGCCATCCCTCTCTTTTTCTTCTTCCCCTTTTATCTCTTCGTCAATGTCTTTTTGCTTTAAATAAAGTCGTCTTCTTTTTCTTTTTTTTATTAGCCACTTGATTTGACCAAGTCAACAAACCAAAATATTATAGAACTAGTCCAAGGAGGTGTTCTTGTTCGGCAGTGTTGCGCTCACCCGTGTCTTCACGTTGCTCATGTACAATGAGTAGTCCTAGGCTAGGACCCAAACTAATCGAGTTCTCTCACCAACTCGAAGTGCTAGTCCATAAAGTTGCCCATCTTTCAAAGGCAACATTTTAAGAAAAATTGCTAAAAATTGGAGTTTAGGTTGGGTAGAGTTTTCATGATATTAGGATTGAGACGATTATGAGTCATTTACATAGTATTGCATAAAAATAGAACAATTTAAATCTTACTACTTTGGACCAACCGAACCGACCTGGTTGATGGGCTAGCCGTGAGGAGTGGGCATGACCTTCTCCCATTGCATGAATAGACATCATAAGTCTCCCAATAAAAACACTTGTCAAACTTGGGCGCCTACATTTCATGACCTTTGCTTACTTATTTCATTGGGAGTTTCCAGTGATAGAATCTGCTACAGAACCACAAAATATCTTGTCAGGTGGGCTTCAGCTGGACTTTCTTGGTGAGAACCTTTGAGTCGAAAACTTTTCATTGAGACGGAGGAGCTAGGGAAAAACTGACAGAAGACTTCATGGCATTGGAAAAGGTTCCATATTCCCCCTTCTTTTACTCTGTTTATGTCATGTTTATGCTGAACTTGGTGATCGCATCCGATACCTTAAATCCAGGTCAGTCCATTAAAGATGGAGAGAGATTGGTCTCTTCAGGCCAAAGCTTTGAGCTTGGGTTCTTCACTCCAGAAAAATCCAAGTACAGGTACTTGGGGATATGGTACAAATTTAGTCCTGAAAAAGTCGTTTGGGTTGCCAACCGAAACAACCCGCTCACTGATTCAAATGGTGTTCTTACATTTAGCGATGAGGGGAATCTATTTGTTCTCAACCGATCAAAGAGCATCATCTGGTCTTCAAATTCATTCAGGGTTTTAAGAAACCCAGTCGCACAGTTGTTGGATTCTGGTAACCTTGTCGTTTCAGAGAATACAACTTCACATTCTGGTGAATGTTCATGGGAGAGCTTTGACTATCCAACTGACACCATTTTAGCTGGTATGCGATTGGGATGGAGCCCCAAAACCGGTTTCGAATGGCGTCTGACCTCTTGGAAAAGCAAGGATGATCCTTCCTCTGGAGACTATACCTACGGAATAAATGTTAATGGGTTGCCCCAATATGAAATGCTCAAAAGAGGCTCCACAAAAACATATCGATTGGGGCCATTTAATGGATTCCGCTTCATGGGAACTCCAGCGATTGAGAGTACCCTTTTCAATGCGTCGTTTGTTTACAATGAGACAGACGTATATTCTGAGTTTGAATCTTCAAGGGATGATATCATCACCATAATCACGTTGAATCAGTCTGGTTTTATTCAACGTCTTCTAAGGAAGAAAGAGAGCTCTACATGGGATGTCATGACCTCAAAACCCAGGGATCCATGTGATAACTATGGGCAGTGTGGTGCTAATAGTGTCTGCAAAAGTAACAAAGACCCTAGATGCCAGTGCTTGCAGGGATTCGTGCCTAAATCCCAAGAAGAGTGGCAGTTATTTAATTCAACCAGTGGGTGCATTAGGAAAGCTCAGTTGAATTGCTCTCAAGAACCGGGCTTGCTTAAACTTTCGATGCTAAATCTGCCTGATTTGATCGACTTCAGGGTAAACAAGAATATGAGCCTTGAGGAGTGCAAGGTGGAGTGTCTAAAGAAGTGTTCTTGCACAGCTTATGCTAATTGAGATGTTAGAGTAGGAGGAAGTGGCTGTTTGATGTGGTTTGGCGATCTCATTGATGTAAGAGAATTTGAACAAGACAACTATGTACAAAATATCTACATAAAATTATCTGCGTCTGAGTTAGGTAAATATGTACGTAGTGATTTAGTTAGCAACCACTTTTATACGCTACGATGATCTTGCTTTTTTTAAAAGTATGTACATAGTAAATGCTGGATTAACCATGATCTTGTACCCAACTATTTACTCGTTTGCTTATCCTTTTGCTGGAATAATTTTGGTTACATCCATCAGCTTATGAACATATTGCCGTCTGAAATTAGTTAACACACTTTTTCTTGGCAATTCTAGATTCCATCCAGAGCCCTGTCAATAAGAAAATGCTGTTGACTGTTACGGTGGCTTCAGTCATTTCTGGATTGCTCATAGCAGGTGTAGCATTGAGTATTATGTGGAAGAGCAGAATGAAAAGAAGAGGTAAGCTCGTTTGTAATTTAGTCTCCTTTTAACTGTGAAGATTTGCATTGAAATTCTGTTGTCGGACCATAACCAAATTAAATATTACTTTCATATGATAGAAAGAGTTCGTCCTTGTAGGCTTACAAAGGCAGAAGGAAGACATTGATTTACCATTATATGATTTTTCTACCATTGCTGTTGCTACTGGACATTTCTCACAGACCAACATGATTGGAGCGGGTGGCTTTGGTTCAGTCTACAAGGTAATGAGCTATGGATTTGCAAGTTTACAGAACACGATAAGCTTATTCAATTGAAAAAATAATGCAGGGAAATCTCTCAATGGGTCAAGAAATAGCGGTGAAGAGGCTATCGAAAGGTTCAAGACAAGGCCTTGAAGAATTTATGAATGAAGTTCTCCTAATTGCCAAACTTCAGCATAGGAATCTTGTCGGACTTCTTGGCTGTTGCATTGAGGGAGAAGAAAGAATGTTAATATATGAGTATATGCCAAATAAAAGCTTGGATTATTTCATTTTCGGTTCGTCCTACTTGATCCTTCTCATTTCCATTTCGCTCCACCCCCCAGCTATTAGTCAGTATGTCATTTGTGCCTCTGCCTTACATCCAAATGCAAATCAATAAACTCATTTTCTTTAGAGTGTCGAGCTTAGGTGTTTAAGACTTACATTGGGTCAATTGTATGCAGATGATGACATAAGCTTCTTGTTAGCATGGAAGAGTCGCTTTGACATAGTTTTAGGAATTGCGAGAGGTCTTCTCTATCTTCATCAAGATTCAAAACTACAAATCATTCACAGAGATCTCAAAACAAGCAATATTTTGTTAGATGCGGACCTCAATCCTAAAATCTCAGACTTTGGCCTTGCAAGAATCTTTGTAGGCAACGAAAGAGAAGCGAGAACAAAAAGAATCGTTGGTACCTAGTAAGTTTCTCATCTTGATTAAAAAGCAATGTTCATAAATATTGGGTAGATTTAAGTCGTGATATTCTTAATGCAGTGGCTATATGTCCCAGAATATGCTTTTGATGGAAAATTCTCTGTAAAATCCGACGTTTTTTGTCTTGGTGTGATTTTGCTGGAGATAGTAAGTAGCAAAAGGAACAGAGGGTTCTGCCATTCTGATCATGAACACAATCTTCTTGGGCATGTAAGTAATTACAATATGGTTGTCCAGACTCTTTTCTTTTATATGATATTTAATGACATGAATAGATTTGTCCTAGGCATGGTTGCTGTGGAGCGCAGGCAGGTCCTTGGAGCTCCTACATGAATCTCTGTGCGACTCCTTCATTGCATTCCAAGTTGAGAGATGCATTCATGTCGGTTTGCTATGTGTGCAAAAGTTCCCTGGAGATAGGCCAACAATGTCTTCAGTCGTTTTCATGTTAGCGAATGAGGAAGCAATCTTGCCCCAGCCTAAACATCCCGGTTTCTTTATGGAGAGACTTCCATCGAGCACAGAGGCATCTTTAATAAGGGAAGACTTGTACACAAGGAATATGGTTACGATCACCATGCCGGAAGGTCGATAAATTTCCCATCGAGGATGTTCCCTGCAATGTGGAATTTAGAATTTTAGGTCAGCTTTCTCGGCGCATGAAGGTAAAAAGCATTAGAAGATTGTGTACACAAATCTGTGGCTGCATTGGAGCGAGGACAATTAAAAGCGAGATGAGGGCTACAATAAAGGATTCTCGTTTTTATGATTCAGTGGCTCAAGCAACTTGGTGATGGCCTTTTTATTGAAGTTCATTGCCAATGATTATTCATGGAGATAAATCATATCGACTCTCTAACCTTTTGAAGGAGAAAGTAATTATATTTATTGCTTCACTTTATCCTTATACGATACATCAATATGTACTATCCCAATGAAGTACTTCCACATTTATAAACAATATAAAGTATCTATCGTTTGGTCTTAATTGAATTAGCCTTTGGTCTTAATTGAATTAGCCTGACAACACTTTCAGTGCATTAATCAAAATGATAAGAGTAACAAATTCTATTGTCTTGATGTTATTATCTAGTTTAGTCAATATCTGAAATTCAATAAACTGATTATTTAGGATGTGGGCTGGCAATAACTCGCCCGGAACTCTGGAGTTCGCAAGTTGAAATTGTCAAATATATTTTCTCATGACAACAAGAAAGGGGAAAGAAGAAAAGAAAGCAATGTGGGTTTTCGAACAAATTTATCACCCAATCTAACGATGAAAAGAATCAGTAATGATTGATATCTAATACATAATTGTGTTCAAGAGTCTTCCTAATTATGTATGGGCTAGTAATAATTAGATGTGAACTAAGCACTTCAATGTGTGAGAATTACAATGAGCTAGACCTTGATGTTGCTTTGTCAGGTTCTTGAGTTATAGAAAGCATTTGCTAGAAACAATCTGAAAAGTTTGTGAAAGCATTGTGATGTGTGTGGATATGAATATGTTGCTTACTTGCATATTAAGAACCATTTAGCATGAGAGTATCAAATGAGTTTCCTATTCTTAATGACGTAGATCATTTTTAAAATGACATACACTATCGAATGATATCACTAATGTTTGTTTAGAGTTAATGTCAAATCAATATCCACATTTCTCCAATTATTTCTTAGCTTTCTCTACTTTTAAGAACACCAATTAACATCTCGAGGTTTGCCGTTGGAGATCACTTTACATCCATATTTACAATAATGCCATTTCGTTTCCGAAAATGTCACCACCCAAGTCATAAATTTTCTACCACACCCCAACCCAAAACAAAACTGAAAACATAACCACATAACTCTAAGCTTATTTACTGCTCATTGGCCGCTGTCATGGCCACCGCCACAATGGCGGTGGCGGTAGCGGCAGACGGTGATGGTTGATAAAAGAGATGAGGGTTTGTGGGTGAACGCCCCCACTACTACTAATATTTTTTTTATTTTTAATCCATTAAAAAAAAAAAAGAATATTCCATCTTCAGCTTGAGTTGGGTTAAAAGCACGGAATGTATTTGCACCATCACCATCTTCAATTAAAGTATTTTCTACGGTAGCACCATGAACAACTTGAGCAAAAAATTTCGAAATCAAATGGAAACTCTAAATAAAGAATCCATTACGTTACAACAAACGAAGTATTCTCCAATTGAGATGAAACTTGGTCCCTGATGGACTAAGGTTTGTGAGAGATTTGGAGGATTATATTCCAAAGAGGGACAACTTTGTCATTTTAGCAATGCAATATTTTCTGAGGATCGTAAGTGGTACTTTTTAAATAGAGGAGGATAAGTAGTAATGGCCGGAAAGATAATGGCTTTTTGGTATTTTCCTTTTCTTTTATTTCGTTGAGAAAAATTATGAACAACTAACGACTAAGGTAGCTCCATGAATCTACATCTTCCTTAAATTTACATTCAAATCATTTCAACCGGATAAGCAGAAAATTTGGAGTACAGACCAACAAAACTCTAAGCCAGAGTACTTAGAGAACCTAAACAAAATGAAAAGAAATTCATCATCGCAATAATCGTCAGCAATAAGCAGCCCACAGTAGTCAACCAAATGCTTTGGCATAGTTGCTTGTCTTGGAAAAGAAGCCGCGGGATTATTGGCAATAAACCGATTTTCCAAAAGTGAAGCAGTTGGAAGCTGAAATTGAATGAACAATTGTCATTTGATTACTTATTGGAGGTTCCAACCCTAAGTTTGTCAAACGTAAATAGTTTATGGACCAAAAACAAGCAAAAAAACAACAAAAGGGTCAAATGCATGTAACGTCGTATGACCGCTATGATGCTCAGCAGAAGGGCCCCGTCATGACTTTTGAGAAGCTTCTCACGTTTCCATACATTTTGACCGGACAATTTGCCCCAAAATTTTCCCTTCGGGCTTTCAGTTCAGACTCAAGTGACAAGTGAAAGCCTGAGGTGGGGATCTCTTCGACGCCAGAGCAAGGAACCATCATGGTGGATGGCCACCGGGGTGGTGGTGGCGTGCCGCCCATGAGAAATGCTGAGGACAGTAAGTTTGGCCCGAAAAGGGTTCTCTTGGTGTGTGAAAATTATTAAGTTAATTTTTAAAAATTTTATATCAAATCTGGGTTCATTCCACCCCTACACCGGATTTCTTGTCCAGCATTTTATTTGGATATATCTAGATTTATCCGGTCTAAAGAACGTCACCGAGCATCGGATATAATAATTTATTATCTAAATAGGACTTAAATTCGGACCATCAAACACAACTTAAATGTTTGTGGTGAGATGTCATCCAGAAACTGCAACAAAATCACGTGCAAGTCCTTGGTTGTGCTTGTAATTTTAAATGCCTCTGAATTTATGGGATTAGACCAATCACCAAATCGCTCCCTCGTTGCCGAACTGGTGTTGTCACATCTTCCTTGGATTAGCACAGCCCGAATAATTTTGGGGTTCAAAATAGGCCCAGGTACCAACCTCACCATTATTTCTGTTTGTGCAAAATTTTTCAGTTGTCATCCTGTCTACGTCCTGTAGGCTGTAATTGAGCTGTGAGGAGAGAGGGGTATGACTTTATTGCTTTGCATGAATAGACATCTGAAGTCTCCTAGTCAACCACACTCTTGGTCGTCTAGATCCCCCGATGGTATGACATCGTATCCCACTGGGAATAGCTAGTGATAGACTCTGCAATAAAGGTGAGGAGTACCCTGTCGGGTAGGCTTCAGCTAGATCTTCTTGGTGAGAACTTTTGAGTTTACAACTTGTCATTGAGAGGGAAAAGTCAGGGAAAGAATAAACAGAAGGCTTTATGGCATTCGAAAAGCTTCCTTATTACTCCTTCTACTCTATTTTTGTCATGTTTGTGCTGAACTTGTCGATTGCATCTGATACCTTAAGTTCAGTTAGGTCCATTAAAGATGGAGAGAAGTTGGTGTCTTCTGACCAAAGCTTTGAGCTTAGTTTTTTCTCTCCTGGCAACTCCAAGAACAGGTACTTCAGCATGTGGTACAAGATCTCTCCAGAAACAGTTGTTTGGGTTGCCAATAGGGACAAGCCACTTACGGATTCACATGGTTTTCTCACGTTTAGCCATGATGGAGATCTAGTTCTTGTCGACCAATAGAAGAGTGTCTCTGGTCTTCAAATTTGTCCAGGGTTGTGAAAAATCCCGTTGCTCGGCCCTTAGACACTGGAAATCTTGTCCTTAGAGAGAATTCTAGTTTGAATTCTGATGACTATAGATGGCAGAGTTTTGATCATCCGTCAGACACTGTACTACCTGGTATGAAATTAGGATGGGACGTGAAAATTGGTTTCGAAAGGTGTCTTAACTTCTTGGAAAAGCAAAGATGACCCTTCCCCTGGAGATTATACTTTCAGGTTGAACATTAACAGGTTGCCTCGATTTGAACTCGTCAGTTTAGGATCTGGCAAGATATATTAGACAGGACCATGGTATGAAATACAATATAATGGTTCTTCAATGGCATCGAATCCAGTGATCAAGCTGTTGTTCTTCCATGGTGAAAATCAAATGTATCTTCTATATGAAGTCAGTAAAAGCAAATTTATCGTAAGACTACTAACCAACCATTCTGGGTGGCTCCAGCTCTATGTTGCGAGTACAAGAAGCAATGCCTGGAATATCATGTACTCGATACCCAATGATAAATGTGATGCTTATGGTGCTTGTGGAGCCAACGGTATATGTAGAATTAATAGAGATCTAATATGTGATTGCTTAAAGGGGTTTGTACCGAAGTCTCCAGAACAATGGGATCTCCTCAATTGGTCTGGTGGATGCACGAGGAGAATACCAATAAATTCTTCAAAAGAAGAAGGGTTCCTCAAATTTGCAAACGTGAAAATTCCTGACCTGCTGGAGTTCTGGTTGAACAACAACATGAGCCTCGAGGAATGTGAGGCCGAGTGCTTAAAGAACTGTTCATGTACAGCTTATGCTAATTTAGATGTTAGAGGAGTTAGCGGCTGTCTCTTGTGGTTTGGAAGCCTACTTGACGTTAAGGAGTACAAAGAAGATAACTATGGGCAAGCTCTGTACATCCGCCTACCAAAATCTGAACTCGGTACTAATTTTGCCGATCTTGCATTTTTCTCTAGACATTCTATCTTCTAACCAGCTTATTCAGGAACAGCACCTCAAAGTTTGCATTTAATCTTCTCGGTCTCTATTCTAGATTTCGTTCATAATTCTGCCAAGAAGAAAAGGATGGTCATCACCATACTGATGTAGGCTATTGCTGTTTTGTTTCTCTCGGCCACGGTGTACTGTCATCAAGTCCAGAATCGCAGAATAAAGAGCAAAGGTCGGTATAATTGGTTCTACGAATGTACACCTCCACAATATACAAAGAGACATTAAGGCCCCTTTGTGTTTTTAACATGGGTTGCACCATACATTTTTATAGTAACTGGTCTTTCTTAGGTTGGAAAATCAAGGAGGAAGATGTTGATTTGCCACTTTTTGATCTGGCTACCATTGTTAATGCTACGAACGGTTTTTCTGAGGATAGTCTGATTGGAGCTGGTGGATTTGGTCCAGTTTACAAGGTAACAAGCTATGCATATTCCAAGGCGAGGTTAACTGCAGATGGGATGATCATATTTTATTGTTTAGCATGTATACTCTATATGCAATATGCAGGGCAATCTTTTTACCGGACAAGAAGTAGCAGTGAAGAGACTGTCAAGAGATTCGAGACAAGGTCTTGAAGGGTTCAAGAATGAAACAATTCTCACAGCCAAACTTCAATACCGGAATCTTGTGGGGCTTCTAGGCTGTTGCATGGAGAGGGCAAAAGGATTTTGGTCTATGAGTACATGCAAAACAAGAGCTTGGATTATTTTATCTTTGGTTAGTTCTCTAGACCCTATATTCACAGATGTTCATGATGCACTGAACTTAATTCCTCTAGTTGACTAAACTTATCTGCATGTGCAGACCGTGAAAAATGCTTACTGTTAGACTAGGAAAATGTTTTGACATCGCCATTGGGATTGCAAGAAGTCTTCTCTATCTACACCATGATTGTAGACTTCAAGTAATTCACCGTGATCTCAAAGCTAGCAACATTTTACTGGATGGCATTCTAAGCCCTAGAATCTCAGATTTTGGGTCAGCAAGAATTTTTGCATGCGATGAGAAAGAAGCAAAGACGAAGAGAATCATCGGAAACTAGTAAGAGCTCATCTTTTCAGCAAATCTCTAGATAGGACTGTATATTTTGCTAAAAGACTAATACATTGCCATTACAGTGGCTATATGTCCCATGAGTATGCATTCGATGGAAAATTCTCTGTGAAATCCGATGTCTTTAGCTTTGATGTGCTTTTGTTGGAGATTGTAAGCAGCAAAAGAAACAGAGGATTCTACCATCCAAATCATCACCATAACCTTCTCGGACATGTAAGAGAAAAGATCCAAAGAATATGTTGTTCTCTCTCCCTCGTGTCTCTCTTTTTGTCTTGCATTTCTGAGCCCGAGATGCTATTTTTCAGGCATGGTTGCTTTGGGTTGAAGACATAGCCATGGAACTCCTTGATGAATGCTGGCGTGATTCAGTGGAACCTCAAGTACAAAGATGTATACATATCGGCTTGTTATGTGTGCAGAAGTTCCCCAACGATAGACCAGTGATGTCCTCTGTAGTCGCCATGTTAGGAAATGAAAGTGCAAGCTTGGCTTGACCTAAGCAGCCTGTGTCACGCCCCAAACCCCGGGACACGTGAACAATCCACCATGGTCATGTAAATGCGACATTCCCAGGTAGTGTCGTCGACCCCATTCAATTAATATGCGCATGCGGAACGTACTAAGAAACCCCTGACAAAACTTACGGGAGAGGATAGTAGGAAAGTCAATTAAAAAAAAACATACCAACATACTTTCATATATAATCATTCTAGAGTTTACATACACCAATAGGATCAGAGACTATATGCACCAAAAATGGGTCAGAGTTCATGTGCATCAAAAAGGGTCAGTCTACACAACATGGATCGGTCCACCAAAAAGAGAAACAGCCCTATGATTACTAGTCGGACTCGTTCATCGATCCCACATCTTCCACATCTGACTGCACTGGGTCCGGGGACGATGGGTTGTCCACCCTACCATCAGGAAGGTTAGCTACACCTTCACCCAAAATAGTATCCACCACAGCAAGTGGAATATCAAAACTATCGAGTGGACCAATCCTAAAGCCATTAGCCCCAAAACGGAACCATGCCTTAAATCTATGTGATACCTTGACATCCTTAGTCTCCTGAATCCAGACGGTGGTCCTGATCAGCTCGTAGACCCATTGGCTCCTAGGGTCAGGAAAACTGTGCACCTGCTCGACAATGTGCACTGGGATGCCATTCTTTTCCGAAGGTCCTGCCATCTGCAGCCTTGTAATATTTTTCCCACAATGGGGTGAGACATTGTTTCAGCAAGTTCACCCCTCCTAAACTGCTATTAGAAAGAAAATACGCGCAAGAGTGGTCTAGCTACACAGCACAGAAGACCTACCTCGTCTTATTTCCTCTCTGCATGTTAGTACAATTCATATCACTCAATCACATGTAGTAATAAGAACTTAAACCATTGGAACACAATCAATTTCACAAAATTCGCAATCACAGCAAGTGTTCCAATTATTATTTACTACCACACAAGAGAATAGCCTATCGCAGTTCGGCTATCTATTGACATATACCCAAGTATCGCCTCTCCACCTTGGAGCATGACTTCATCAGTACGTTGACGATGTTCCCGAAGGAGCATGGGCCCAGAATCAACTGCGACCAACATCCGTTGTATGTGGCATCCCATATAGGGGCAGATCCAGCTCAATAGCTTAAGACAATTCCTCTTAATTATCATACAACAATTCATACTCAACCCAAGGTACTTTGCATATCACTTGAACACTCCAATTACAATATTAATCCTTAAAAATCAAATTTCGGTGCCAAACCCGACACTTGGGATTTTCTAACTAAAATTCATATTTTTCACAATAAACACTCAATTTGCATTATCCACTCATCAAATTTAAATTCTAATTACATAGTGGCAATTGGCGTGAAATTCGAGCAATTGAGGTCAAAATAATTTTTTTTTTTTTCGAATTTTTTTAAATAATAATATTTTAATAATTTTTGGAATATGATATATTATTAAATAATCCAATAATTTCGAAACATTTATTTAAATTAGAAATGAATTCCTTTAAGTCACATCAAGGCTTATATTAAAATAAACCTACTTAACTTTAAACTAAACACACTTTAACTTAATTAAACACCTTAATCTAATCCACAACTAAATAAACTAATCTAACCACCTAATCTCAATCAACCTAAGCTAAACACACTTAAAGCATCATTAACCCTCTAATCAAAGGTTTAGTGAGATAAACTCACTCAAATGACGAGCCGAGCGGACCAAAACGACGGGGACGCCGAGGGGAACGACTTTCCTCAAGGTGGGCTGAGTTTTCGAGGTCAGGAAGCCGTCCAAAACGGGCCACAATTGGGCTACTAAACCCACTCGGCAAGCTACGATTGAAGTCGGATGGAGGTGGCTCGGCGGTAGTTTGAGTAGAGGAATGGTGGAGGAGGACTGGCGGTAGCTCGAGTGGCGACTGGCGACAGCTCCGACGACATGCGGTGGTGTTGAGCAATTGTGGGACGGCGAACAATGAGCTGGAACGGGTGGACGAAGGCAGCAAGCAGGCGAGTTGACCAGCGGAGCGGGGCGCTGGCCTCCTCGAGCGGACGGACGATGACCGCGACTACTCTGGCAACGGCGACGACGGCGGCTGCGACGAATGAGCGGAAAGGGGCGTCGGGCTGGCTGTCGCACGGTGCAACTCCTTCTCCCTTCTCCAAGTTCAAATGAAGAAGATGATGGAGACAAGGGGGAAGTGATATCCCACCTTTCCAAGAGCCAATCCTAGCCACCCTTGCCCCCACACCATGACATCACTTGTGATGTCACAATCCACTAACTCCAACCTCCCACAACCTTATTTCAATAGGTTCAATTTCATTTTCTGCCAGGGCATGAAATCTTGTACAACAATTCCTTCAATTCCAATCAATTATCTTCCAATTGAGTCCAATTAAAGTCCATAAATTAATCCAATGTTCCTAATAAGATTTGTAACACACCATGACTTCCAATTTTAGAATTCGATCTTAATTTCACGGTTAATTTCACTTTGGCATAATATTAGCGCGTCCTGATCTATTGGATAGCTTTTAGGGATTTTCATGCATTTGACCTGTGGTTGATCAATTCAAGCCACAATGTACATCTTTGATACATTGGCGACTTTCGGTTGTCGGGGTAATCTCAAGGTTTCAAATACGAACACAGGGTACCCAATCAACAGAAAAGTTGGTCCAGTGTCGATCGACAAAATTGTGCGATCTGGTGGAATCACCCACACTCGATCACATGCCTCTGTCGAGTCAACCTATCTCTGGTCTCTAATCGATTTTTATTTGTGCCGTAATGACCCTTGCAGATTAGTTCGGTCGAAAGGTTGTTTTCTAGCCAAATTCTCGAGTCTAATGCATTAGAATCTCTTAACGGCTTCACCCAATAGACTAGTTTTCGCATGAGTGGCCGACTCAAGGAAAGAAATTATATGCATCCTTGTAGGCTTACAGAGTCAGAAGGAAGACATTGATTTACCGTTATATGATTTTTCGACCATTGCCATTGCTACTGGACATTTCTCACTGACCAACATGATTGGAGCGGGTGGCTTTGGTTCAGTCTACAAGGTAATGAGCTATGGATTTGCAAGTTTACAGAACACGATAAGCTTATTTACTTGAAAATATAATGCAGGGAAATCTTTCCCTGGGTCAAGAAATAGCGGTGAAGAGGCTGTCGAAAGGTTCAAGACAAGGCCTTGAAGAATTTATGAATGAAGTACTCCTAATTGCCAAACTTCAGCATAGGAATCTTGTCGGACTTCTTGGCTGTTGCATTGAGGGAGAAGAAAGAATGTTACTATATGAGTATATGCCAAATAAAAGCTTGGATTATTTCATTTTCGGTTCGACCTCCTTGATCCTTTTCATTTCCTTTTCGCTCCACCCCCATTCTATTAGTCAGCATGTCATTTGTGCCTCTGCCTAGACATACAACCAAATGCAAATCAATAAACTCATTTCCTTTAGAGTGCCGAGCTTAAATTTTTAAGACTTACATTAGGTTTGACTGTATGCAGATGATGACATAAGCTTCTTGTTAGCATGGAAAAGTCGCTTCGACATAGTTTTAGGAATCACGACAGGACTGCTTTATCTTCATCAAGATTCAAAACTGCAAGTCATTCACAAAGATCTCAAAACAAGTAATATTTTGTTAGATGTGGACCTCAATCCTAAAATCTCAGACTTTGGCCTTGCAAGAATCTTTGGAGGCAATGAAAGAGAAGCCAGAATGAGAAGAATCACTGGTACCTAGTAAGTTTCTTATCTTGATTAACGAGCACTATCCATGAACACCGGGTAGATTTAAGTCTCAATATTCTTAATGCAGTGGCTACATGTCTCCAGAATATGCTTTTGATGGAAAATTCTCTGTGAAATCCGATGTTTTTAGCCTTGGTGTAGTTTTACTAGAGATAGTAAGTGGCAAAAGGAACAGAGGGTTCTGCCATCCTGATCATCAACACAACCTTCTTGGGCATGTAAGTACAGTATGGTTGTCCAAACTCATGTCTTTTAGGTGATGCTTAATGACATAAATGGATTTGTCCCAAGCATGGTTGTTGTGGAGCGCAGGCAGGTCCTTGGAGCTTCTATATGAATCTCTATGCGACTCCTTCATTGCATCCCCAGTAGAGAGATGCATTCATGTTGGTTTGCTATGTGTCCAAAAGCTTCCTGGAGATAGGCCGACAATGTCTTCAGTCGTTTTCGTGTTAGCCAACGAGGAAGCAATCTTGCCAAAGCCTAAACAGCCCGGTTTCTATATGGAGAGAGTTCCATTGAGCACAGAGCTATCTTCAATAAGGGAAGACTTATACACAAGGAATATCATTACGATCACCATGCCAGAAGGTTGATGAACTTCCCATCGAGGATGTTCCCTGCAGTGTTGAATTTAGAATTTTAGATCAACTTTCTCGGTGCATGATGGTAAAAAGGTTCAGAAGATTGTGTACACAAATCTTTGGCTACCTCGCAGCAAGGACTGTTTAGAACTAGACGAGGGCTACAATAAAAGATTCTCGTTTTAAGATTCAAAGGCTCAAGCAACTTGGGAAGGCCTTTTTATTGAAATTCATTACTAATGATTATTTGTGGAGATAACTTATATCGACTCTCTAATCTTTTGTAGGAACGAGTAATTATATTTATTCCTTCACTTTCTCCTTGGACGTTACATCAATATGTACCATCCGAATGAAGCACTTCCGCATTTATAAACAATATAAAGTATCTATTATTCGGTCTTAATTGAATGAGTCCGACAACACTTTCAGTGCACTAATCAAAATAATAAGAGTTAAAAAATTCTATTGCCCTGATGTTGTTATATGGTTTATCCAATATTTGAAATTCAATAGACTGATTCATTAGCATGTGGGCTAGCATTAACTTCCCTGGACTCCCGGAGTTCCCAAGTATTTTTGTCAAATATATTGTCTCATGCAAAGAAAGGGGAAAGAAGAAAAGAAAGCAATGTGGAATATCAGACTAATTTATCACCCAATCTAACGATGAAAAAAATCGGTTAATTAGATGTGAACTAAGCACTTCAATGTGTGATAATTACAGTGAGCTAGATCTTAATGTTGCTTCATCAGGTTCTCAAGTTATAGAAAACATTTGCTAAAAACAATCTGAAATGTCTGTGCAAGCATTGTGATATGTGTGGATATGAATCTGTTGATTGATTGCATATTGAGGACCATTTAGCATGAGAGTATCAAATGAGTTTCTTATTTTCAATGACATGGATTGCCATTAAAACGATATACACTATCAAATTATATCACCAATATTTGTTTAGAGTTAGTATCAAATCCATCTTCACATTTCTTCTATTATCACTTACCCTCCTCTACTTTTAAAAAACACCACTTAACATCTCGAGGTTTGCCATTGGAGATCACTTTACATCTTTCGCATCTTCCCTTATTTACAATAATGCCATTTCGTTTCTTGAAATGTCCCCACCCAAGTCATAATTTTTCTACCACACCCAAACCCAAAACCAAACTCAAAACCAAACCACATAACTCTAAGCTCAATTACTACTCATTGGCTGCCGCCCTGGCCACCGCCACAATGGTGGCAGCGGTAGCAGCAGACGATGATGGGTGAAAAAGAGACGAGGGTTTGTGAGAGACTTGGCGGATTAAATTCCAAAGAGAGGCAACTTGGTCATTTTAGCAATGAGATATTTTCAGAGGATGGTAAGTGGTAATTTTTTTAAATAGAGGAGAATAAGTAGTAATGGTTGAAAAGTAAGGATGGTTTTTGATATTTTCATTTTCTTTTATTTCGTTGGGAAAAATTTCGAATGACAAACAACTAAAGTAGCTCCATGAATCTACGTCTTCCTTAAAGTTACACTCAAATAATTTCTGCTGGACAAGCAGAAAGTTTGGAGGACGGACGAACAAATAAATTTCGCTAAGCCAGAGTACTCAGAGAACTTAAAGAAAATGAAAAGAAATTCATCATTACGATAATCGTCAGAAATTAGTAGTCTACAGTAATCAACCAACTGAAGCAGTTGAAAGCTGAATTTCAATGAACAATCGTCATTTGATTACTTATGGGAGGTTCCAAGTCTAAATATGTCAAATGTAAATAGTTGGACCAAAAACAAGCAAAAAAAAAAAACAACAAAAAAACAACAAAAGGGTCAACTGTATGCAACGTCTTGTGACCGCTATGATGCTCATCAGAAGGGCCCCATGGTGGCTTTTGAGAAGTTCCTCTCACGTTTTCATACATTTTGACCGGACAGATTCACAGTATTTACAAATAAACGATTCAATTAAACGTAGAACTCAGACCACAAGTCATCGACCGAAACAAGAACGTCCTGCAGCTTTGCAGGAGTCTAGTGTCTCGCTCAACTTGGATAAATAACCCTTAACAACGAAAAACAGGCACACAAAAGTCCCCTGACCAGAGAAACCCGAAGATCCAAAATGCGGGCGCCCCTTCGTTAGATAAGCGGAGAAATTCTTATTTGAATAGAAAAGTGGACTTCTCGAGATTTCTTCCTTTTAATTGATTCGATTTAACAAATCGATCTACATCCTCGAATAGAATCGGGTTTTGTGCATGAATTCAAAGTCGAAAACATAATGTAACATGTTTTCCGACTATGCTTTTATACATTTTTAATGCTAAAATACTCACAATTTCACATCACAACTTAGGTCTCTGATGCCACATGACTAATGCCACAATCGTATTGTTAAACACATTGTCAATGTACTCAATTACAGTCGATCACGATGCATAATGTGGTGTAGTTCAAATAGGAATATGCATTCACATAGGAAATTTATCATGTCATTTTAGATAATTAAACTAGTAGCAAATGCTTAGCTCAGATGTATGCAACAAATATGTTCTAAACATCACTTTTTCTCTCTTCAGAAGTAATATGTCATGTCGTGACGTGCCTTTCAAGCAAATCAACCCATCAACCTCAATGACTTTTAAAAATGAATTTATAAATTCATAGAATAGATAAGACCACTTGTATGAGAATACCCACAATCAAGCAAATCAAGCCAATGAACTCAAAATCCTATCAATTAAATAAGAAGTGATATCTAAATTCAAGTAACTAAGACTCGTCTAGGTAACATTATTTCAAAGCCAAAGCGTTCACGACAAGTTGACAAAAGATATCAAGAATGACCAATCATGATGAATATCCACTAATGTGAAGAACAGCCACTCACGCGACAAATTTTCTTGCACTCTGTCTCTCTATTGAACTTTAGATTAAAGTGGGTTTACGGTTAAAAGCAAAGCCTTTGCAAGTATTAAAAGATCCTAAACTTCGCTGACTCAAAAGATGAACAGAGACGTGAAAAACATCAACCAAAATAAATTCGGAAGTAGGTTGTAATCAATATAAAATTTTAAAAGTTCTTTCTAATCAAACCATAACTCAAAATCGATTTTTATCAAATCTTATGGCTCCACATCACCCTATGTTATCATTCTCAATAAAAGTTGCAGCTAAACACTTAAGTTGAATCTAGTAACTTAGGCCCTATTTGGTAATACTCCGAAACAACTTATTCTGTTCTTTTATTCCCCAGAGTAAAAAAGAACGGGAATTCGTTTGGTAAATTTTTTGCTCCCAAGAACAAAAATCAATTTTTTGTATCCCTAAGAATAGATTTGGAATAGAATCAAGAAGCAAAAAAAGTTGCTTCTTATTCCTAGCAACAATTCCTAGAATTAATTCCTTTTTTTTTTTTTTTTTTTTCTCTTCTCTTTCCTTTCTTCTTCTTCTTTCTTTTGGCTGGCCAGCAAACTAGAGCCAGCAACCTCGCCGGCCCATGGCAACGTCGAGGCTCGTTGACCTGAGCCTCACCATGGTTGAGCAAGGCTCAACCTCGCCTTGGCTAGGTGAGGTCAACCTTGCCAGTCGGCATGAGGCTTGGCCTCACTAAGCCAGGGCAAGGCTAACCTTGTGTACCTAAGCGAGATCGAGCTTCGTTGGTGGCTTGACGAGGCTCGCGAGCTCATCGATCTCACCTAGCCGATCGTCGGCCACTTTGCCGTGGTTGGCAACCGGCTACCAAGAAGGAGGAAGAAGAAGAGCAAAAGAAAAAGAAAAATTTTAAAATAGAAATTTTATATCAGGAATAGAAATTTTGAATAGTTATCAAAGCGTTCTTTTTCTCATAACTTATGCCTAAGAATATAATAAAAAAATCATTTATGATAAAAAAATTGTTCTTGAGAACATAATCTTTACCAATAGCACCCTTAGTATTCACATGGGTCCGAATTTTTGAGAAAACATTTCCTAAGTAGTTTCGATGATTGACAAAACTTAAAGACTTGTTTTTGATAAAAAGTATTTTAAAGTGGAAAGTCTAATGGGATATGATCAAACGATCAATCAAAATTGGTTTATTCTTCATTCCTTACATATTTTGTCAAACAGCTAGGAAGGAGACAAATACTCATGCAATAGCTAGTGGTGATTGGTTGGATTCCTTGCCATACTCATAAAAAAGTTTCAAAATGAAAGTCTTCTTAATATCTATCGGAGATTCAACTTTCTTGAAACATCTTATTAGAGGTGTTCCTTCCAATTCTAAACACTCAACTTTTGGAAACCCGAATTGCTATATGTGCGGTAGAACTTATGGGAAGCTTCACCCTCGGCGATCCTAAAGGTAATAAGATCTTCTCAATCATATTCAAGACCAACTGATAGATTGGCTAGATGATCATCTTGAAGATATATCCAACGATCAACTTGGACTAGGAGGAATATAAGAGAAGGTTTCGAAGTTGAAAGGATGGAATTCACATTCATGAAAATTGAAACTTTTAATTCCAAAGTCTAAAGAGTATTTTGTGATCTTATACATTCGTCTCAGTAAGCGAAATTATATAACCTTTTAGAGGCTTAGAGTGTGTAAGGAGTGATACACACAAACTTAAGTGTTAATGCGGGAGAGTGGACGTAAGTTTGCAAAAGCTTAACCACTATAATTTTGAGTGTGCAATTTTCTATCCCTTACTTTTATTTATTTATTGTGATAGAATTATATACTGATAAGACCTGACCACTTCATCAGACGTTGCCTCATAGTAATATTTGTTTAAATTATTTCATTTCCGCATAATCACTTATTCACTCCCTCTAGGTAATAGTTATAGTCATAACACAAATTTATGAGTTGATTTAGAAAATTCTTCTAATTAGATGAACAAAGAGTAAGAATACGCTACGCAACGGCACTAGGAATCTTTTCGAACTTCTTAGCTGTTGCATTGAGGGAGAAGAAAGAATGTTACTATATGAGTATATGCCAAATAAAAGCTTGGATTATTTCATTTTCGGTTCGACCTCCTTGATCCTTTTCATTTCCTTTTCACTCCACCCCCATTCTATTAGTCAGTATGTCATTTGTGCCTCTGCCTGGACATACAACCAAATGCAAATCAATAAACTCATTTCCTTAAGAGTGTGGAGCTTAAATGTTTAAGACTTACATTAGGCTGACTGTATGCAGATGATGACAAAAGCTTTTTTTTAGTGTGGAAAAGTCGCTTCAACATAGTTTTAGGAATTGCGAGAGGACTTCTTTATCTTCATCAAGATTCAAAACTGCAAGTCATTCACAAAGATCTCAAAACAAGCAATATTTTGTTGGATGCGGATCTTAATCCTAAAATCTCAGACTTTGGCCTTGCAAGAATCTTTGGAGGCAATGAAAGAGAAGCAAGAACGAGAAGAATTGTTGGTACCTAGTAAGTTTCTCATCTTGATTAATGAGCACTGTCCATGAACACTGGGTAGATTTAAGTCTTGATATTTTCTAATGCAGCGGCTACATGTCTCCTGAATATGCTTTTGATGGAAAATTCTCTGTGGAGTCCGATGTTTTTAGCCTTGGTGTAGTTTTGCTAGAGATAGTAAGTGGCAAAAGGAACAGAGGGTTCCGCCATCTTGATCATCAACACAACATTCTCGGGCATGTAAGTAAGTATGGTATGGTTGTCCAAACTCATGTCTTTTAGGTGATGCTTAACGACGTAAGTGGATTTGTCCTAGGCATGGTTGCTGTGGAGTGCACGCAGGTCCTTGGAGCTTCTACATGAATCTCTATGCGACTCCTTCATTGCATCCCAAGTAGAGAGATGCATTCATGTTGGTTTGCTATGTGTCCAAAAGCTTCCTGGAGATAGGCCAACAATGTCTTCAATCGTTTTCATGTTAGCGAATGAGGAAGCAATCTTGCCACAGCCTAAACAGCCCGGTTTCTTTATGGAGAGAGTTCCATCGTGCACAGAGGCATCTTTAATAAGGGAAGACTTGTACACAAGGAATATCGTTACGATCACCATGCCAGAAGGTCGATAAACTTCCCGTTGAGGATGTTCCCTGTAGTGTGCAATTTGCAATTTTAGATCAGCTTTCTCAGTGCATGAAAGTAAATAGGATCAAAAGATTGTGTACACAAGCATATGCACCTAGACTGGTTGAAATTGGACTGAATTTTTTACATGAGTCTGTGTGATTGTAGCTAACTCGCAGTTAGGACTGTTGAAAGCGAGATGAGGGCTGCATAGAGGATTCTCGTTTTTATGATTCGGTGGCTCAAGCAACATTGTGAAGGCCTTTTTATTGATCATTGCCAATGATTATTCGTGGAGATAAATCATGTCAACTCTCTAACCTTTTTAAGGAGCAAGTAATTATATTTACTGCTTCAATTTATTCTTCTATGATACATCGATATGTAGCATCCCAATAAATTATTGACACATTTATAAACAATATAAAGTATCTATTGTTTGGTATTAATTAAATGAGTCCAACAACACTTCCAGTGCATTAATCAAAATGATAAGAATAGCAAATTCTACTGTCCTGATGATGTTATCTAGTTTTGCCAATTTCGAAATTCAATAAACTGATTCTTTAGTATGTGGGCTAGCATTAACTTTTCTGGGCTTTGGAGTTCCCAAGTTGAAATTGTCAAATATATCATCTCATGACAGCAAGAAAGGGGAAAGAAAAAAAGAAAGCAATATGGAATTTGAGACAAATTTATCACCCAATCTAACCATGAAGAGAATCAATTAATGGTTGATATCTAATACATAATTGTGTTCTAGAGTCTTCCTAATTAAATATGGGCTAGTGATAATTAGATGTGAACTAAGCAACTTAAATGTGTGAGAATCGAAGTGAGCTAGACCTTAATGTTGCTTCATTAGGTTCTCGAGTTATAGAAAGCATTTGCTAAAAAACAATCTAAAAAGTTTGTGAAAGCATTGTGATATGTGTGGATATGAATATTTTTTATTTTTTGCATATTGAGGAATATTTAGCACGAGAGTATCAAATGAGTTTCCTATTTTTAATGACATAACTTATCTTTAAAACGCTTGCTGGAACTTGTCGGGACAGCTTAAAACGTTGCGGAGCAAGCCCCGAGCAAGCTTGGATCACAGCTAGTTTTGGACGGAAATTTCAGAGATGCTCTCTGTTTGAGCGTCGGTGCTGGTGGCACGTCCGAACAGCAGCTTCGTCATTGAGGTTGGAGCTCGCGGCGGCAGGTGCTCAATGTCGCTGAGCTCCGAGGCGAAGGGATAGCACGAGCGGTGTTTCGACCAAGGCTTGGCCGAAGGACCTCTCCTCTCTTTCTCACGTGTTTTGTTTCCCTCAATTCAGTGTATGGCCATGTCTTCAATTGTGTGGCCTCCTCCTCAAACCCTACATATTTAAGCTAGTTTTGGACGGAAATTTCAGAGATGCTCTCTGTTTGAGCGTCGGTGCTGGTGGCACGTCCGAACAGCAGCTTCGTCATTGAGGTTGGAGCTCGCGGCGGCAGGTGCTCAATGTCGCTGGGCTCCGAGGTGAAGGGATAGCACGAGCGGTGTTTCGACCAAGGCTTGGCCGAAGGACCTCTCCTCTCTTTCTCACGTGTTTTGTTTCCCTCAATTCAGTGTATGGCCATGTCTTCAATTGTGTGGCCTCCTCCTCAAACCCTACACATTTAATCTATTTATAGGCCACGGTTAGGGTTTTAATTTTTCCAAATCCGTATCCACGAAAATTCCTTTTTCCAAATGCAATATTTGCTTTTGATACGATTTAGGATTGCAAGAGGATTCTTCTAAAATTTGAAACCTCGCACAAATCAATCCGTAAAATCTTTCTCGAGGATACGGGGTGGCTGATTTAATTACTCTTTGTGAAATTAGTCAATTCACCAAATTAATATTTTCAACCATCAATTTGACCCATTTGTCCGGCCCAACGTAAATGAAAATTAAAATAAATGCATCTAAAACTATATGTTATGCAATTAATTAATTAAATAATATTTTTAGGGGTTAAAATTAATCCCTAATTTTTTAATGCGATAAATAATTAAACTGGCAAAAATTTATATGTCAACAGGCGGCGTCCACGGACACTTGGGCAGGGCCTAAAAGCCTTGCATGCCCACAGAAATTTCTGGGCTTAGATTTGGGCTTGGGCCTGCTTCTTGGGCTTCAAGTGAGCTGAAATTGGGCTGACTTGGGCTGCTGCAGGGCTTGGATCCAACTGGAAATGGGCTGAGCTTGATGGACTTGGGCCAAGACAGGCTGAATTGGAGCTGCAAAGAACGGGCTGGCGTCGATGAAGCTGGGCTGGACTTCTGGCTTCGCTGGAATCACGTGGACTGAACGAGAGGGAGAAGCAGCTTCGGTTGCTGGAATCGTGCGAGCAAAAGGGAAAGGCCGAAGGAAGTGGAACGTGTGGGCGCGCGAGGCAGCTGCTGGGTCGACTACTGGCTTCTGTGGGTGGAAATGTTGACCAAATGGAGACAAACTATGGTGGTTTGCAGGCGGTGATGGACTGAATGAAGGCACAGTGCAGGGAGCAGCTTCGAAGATGCAAAATAAAAGGGAAATGAAACAAAAGAGAAAGGGAAAACGTGGAGAGGGGGCGCGGCTTCGGTGAAATTTTGGGTAGTCAAAGATGGGAAAATTTGTTGACCAAGTGGGGTGGACGTGCAAAGGAGCTGGTGGGTGGCAGTGAGGAAAAGAGAAAATGAAAGGATTCGGCCGTGTGGCAGTGGATGAGCGATCGAGCAGAAGGAAAAATGAAAATGACGAAGTTGCAGGGGAAGAAGACCAAAGCTTGGGACTTCGGTGAAGGGAGACAATTGCGCGAAGAAGATGGGGAAAGAGAGACGTGCCGAGGAAGAGTAAGGGAAAAGAAAAATCAAAGTCAACCAAGCATAGCCAAAAATGAATTGCTTGGTCCCCAAATAGAGCTCAATCTTATCCCACTTGTCCAATAATACTTTCTTGTATTATCCTCACAATTAACCCATTTTGATGCCCAAAAGTGCTGCCCTTTTTCAATTCCGAAATTCACATTTTGGTCTTCAATTTCTTCAACAAATTCCCAAATTTAATGTCCCATTTTGATGTAGAAAAAACCCACGTAATTTCTACAATTTTCCTTCGCCAAGTAGCTTGGTTTGCGGTCGAAAATCTCTTGATTTGGCCAATCCGAATTCCCGTTTGTTTTCCGAAACGTCCGAATCGAATCTCCATAAAAATCCAGAATCACCAAAAATGCTTCGAACGATGAGTAGACGTTAAAATAGGTGTGACATGACATGATTTTCAATTTCTGAAATTGGGTTTAAATTTGCGGTTAATTTCAATCCAATGCAATTTTAGTGTTACCTTGTCTATCGGATAGCTTTTAGGAATTTTTAGTGCAATTGACCCGTGATCGATTTATCTCGAGCCACAATATACATCTTCGACTCATTGGCAACTCTCGGTTGTCGTGAAAATCTCTAGATTTCAAATACGGACACTTGGTACATAAATGACAGAAAAATCGGTCTAGTGCCAATTGACGATAATTTTGCAATTATGTGGAATCACCCACACACTAATCACATATCTTTATCAAATCGACCTATCTCCAGTCTCTGATCGATTTTTGACGGTGTCGTAATGACCCTTGCAGATCAACACAGTCGAGCAGTCGATTCCTGATCGAATTCTCAAGTCTATTGCGTTAAAATCCCTTAATTGCTTCCCCCAAATAGTCTAGTTATTTCGTGATTGATCACCTCAGAGAATAACACTATAGGCTCGTCAACGAAATACCCGATTTATTTAATCGAAAACGAAATCTGAAAATTCAGGCTGTAACATAACCCTCTTGACTTTTGTGTATGCTGCTCGGCTTTTTCTTCTTTTAGTAAGGTCTAGAGCAATGAGCATGCATGTTGAATTTGCATGCCAGCATCCTCTTCTATACGCTATGAATTCCACATAGAATTTGTTAACTCCATCGGAATGTGTAAAACATTGTCACCGCAATTAACAAACCATTTCAATCTAGGAAGGATCAATCAGCTGGAGAGTTCAGTTTAGATTTGTAGATCATTGTGTGTTGGTACTTCATACATAGACTCGTTACAATCCGAGGATTTTTCTAAGCATGTGCACCATGTCAAATTGAGTCAACGTTGGTGTCTAGTTCCTTCCATGACTAACGGTATTTTCGTGCATCTTACTTGAGGAATGCAAAAAGAAATGGCTTTACTAGCATAACAGTCTTTTGGTTAGTGTGAGAATAACATTTAGTTGTAAATCACAAATTCTTAAAAGAGTGGGCTTCACAATAACTTATAATTATTTTTTTATTTGAATTTTTGTGATTCAAAATAGACTTTTTTTTTAATAGTAGATTGAAGGCTGTCATGCAATCTTTTCTCAAATAGAAAATACATTAAAAATAAAAGTTCCTTAGTTGGACTTTCCAGAGGTGTCTTCTGTCCCCGCTCTAGTCTTCGCAGCCTGGCTTCTCCCATCTCCATCTTACTTCTCCTTCTTCCCTTTTCCTCTCCGCGGCCATCCCTCTCTTTTTCTTCTTCCCCTTTTATCTCTTCGTCAATGTCTTTTTATTAGCCACTTGATTTGACCAAGTCAACAAACCAAAATATTATAGAACCAGTCCAAGGAGGTGTTCTTGTCGGGCAGTGTTGCGTTCACCTGTGTCTTCACGTTGCTCATGTACAATGAGCAGTCCTAGGCTAGGACCCGAACTAATTGAGCTCTGTCACCAACTCAAAGAGCCGGTCCATAAAGTTGCCCATTTTTCAAAGGCAACATTTTAAGAAAAATTACTAAAAATTGGAGTTTAGGTTGGGTAGAGTTTGCGTGGGATTAGGATTGAGACGATTATGAGTCGTTACTACTTTGGACCAACTGAACCGACCTGGTTGATGGGCCAGCCGTGAGGGGTGAGCATGACCTTTTCCCATTGCATGAATAGACATGATAAGTCTCCCAATAAAAACACTTGTCAAACTTGGGTGGTCTACATTTCATGATCTTTGCTTACTTATTTCATTGGGAGTTTCCAGTGATAGAAGGGCTTCAGCTGGATTTTCTTGGTGAGAACCTTTGAGTTGAAAACTTTTCATTGAGAGGGAGGAGCTTGGGAAAAACTGACAGAAGACTTCATGGCATTGGAAAAGGTTCCATATTCCCCCTTCTTTTACTCTGTTTATGTCGTGTTTATGCTGAACTTGGTGATCGCATCCGATACCTTAAGTCCAGGTCAGTCCATTAAAAATGGAGAGAGATTGGTCTCTTCAGGCCAAAGCTTTGAGCTTGGGTTCTTCACTCCAGAAAACTCCCAGTACAGGTACTTGGGGATATGGTACAAATTTAGTCCTGAAAAAGTCGTTTGGGTTGCCAACCGAAACAACCCACTCAGTGATTTAAATTGTGTCCTCACATTTAACGATGAGAGGAATCTTGTTGTTCTCAACCGATCAAAGAGCATCATCTGGTCTTCGAATTCATCCAGGGTTTTAAGAAACCCAGTTGCACAGTTGTTGGACTCTGGTAACCTGGTCGTTTCAGACAATATGAGCTCTCACTCTGGTGAATGGTCATGGCAGAGCTTTGACTATCCAACTGACACCCTTTTAGCTGGTATGCGAATGGGATGGAACCTCAAATCTGGTTTCGAATGGCGTCTGACTTCTTGGAAAAGCACGGATGATCCTTCCTGTGGAGAATATACCATTGGCATAAATGTTAATGGCTTGCCCCAAATTGAAATGCTCAGACGAGGCTCCACAAAAACATTGCGGACAGGGCCATTCAATGGATTCGGTTTCCCGGGAGATCCATCGACTAAGAGTACCCTTTTCAAGCCGTGGTTTGTTTACAATGAAACATATGTATATTTGGAGTTCGAATCTTCAAGGTATGATATCTTCACCATACTCACATTGAATCAGTCTGGTCTTTCTCAACGTCTTCTGAGGAAGAGAGAGAGCTCTACATGGGAGGTCATGACCTCATCTCCCCATGATCCATGTGATCACTATGGGCGGTGTGGTGCTAATGCTTTTTGCAAAAGGAACGAAGAACCTAAATGCCAGTGCTTGCAGGGATTCGTGCCCAAATCCCCAGAAGAGTGGCAGTTATTTAATTCAACCAGCGGGTGCATTAGGAAAGCTCAGTTAAATTGCTCTCAAAAAACAGGGCTTTCTGAAACTTTCGATGCTGACTCTGCCCGACCTGATAGACTTCTGGGTAAACAAGAACATGAGCCTTGAGGAGTGCAAGGTGGAGTGTCTAGAGAACTGTTCTTGCACAGCTTATGCTAATTCAGATGCGCGAGGAGGAGGAAGCGGCTGTCTGATGTGGTTCAGCGATCTCATTGATATAAGAGAATTTGAACAAGATGTACAAAATATCTTCATTAAATTATCTGCTTCTGAGTTAGGTAAATATGTACATAGTGATTCAGTTAGCAACCACTTTTCTAAGCTGCGATGATCTTGCTTTTTTAAAAAGTGTGTACATGGTGAATGCTGGATTAATCATGGTCTTGTACCCAACTATTTACTTGTTTGCTTATCCTTTTGCTGGACTATTTGTGATCACATCCATCAGCTTCTGAACATATTATCATCCAAAATTAGTTAACACGTTTTTCTTGGCAATTCTAGATTCCATCCAGAGCCCTGTCAATAAGAAAATACTGTTGACAGTCACGGTGGCTTCAGTCATTTCTGGATTGCTCATAGCAGGTATAGCATTGAGCATTATATGGAAGAGCAGAATGAAAAGAAGAGGTAAGCTTGTTTATAATTTAGTACCCTTTAACTGTGAAGATTAGCATTGAAATTCTGTTGTCAGACCGTGACCAAATTAAATATTACTTTCACATGATAGATAGAGTTTGTCCTCGTAGGCTTACAGAGTCAGAAGGAAGACATTGATTTACCGTTATATGATTTTTCTACCATTGCCGTTGCTACTGGACATTTCTCACTGACCAACATGATTGGAGCGGGTGGCTTTGGTTCAGTCTATAAGGTAATGAGCTATGGATTTGGAAGTTTACAGAACATGATAAGCTTATTCAATTGAAAAAAATAATGCAGGGAAATCTCTCCATGGGTCAAGAAATAGCGGTGAAGAGGCTGTCGAAAGGTTCAAGACAAGGCCTTGAAGAATTTATGAATGAAGTACTGCTAATTGCCAAACTTCAGCATAGGAATCTTGTTGGACTTCTTGGTTGTTGCATTGAGGGAGAAGAAAGAATGTTAATATATGAGTACATGCCAAATAAAAGCTTGGATTATTTCATTTTCGGTTTGACCTCCTTGATCCTTTTCGTTTCCTTTTCAGTCCACCCCCATTCTATTAGTCAGTATGTCATTTGTGCCTCTGCCTGGACATACAACCAAATGCAAATCAATAAACTCATTTGCTTTAAGAGTGCTGAGCTTAAATGTTTAAGACTTACTTGGAATTGACTGTATGCAGATGATGACAGAAGCTTCTTGTTAGCGTGGAAAAGTCGCTTCGACATAGTTTTAGGAATTGCTAGAGGACTTCTTTATCTTCATCAAGATTCAAAACTGCAAGTCATTCACAGAGATCTCAAAACAAGTAATATTTTGTTAGATGCAGACCTCAATCCTAAAATCTCAGACTTTGGCCTTGCAAGAATCTTTGGAGGCAATGAAAGAGAAGCAAGTACGAGAAGAATCATTGGTACCTAGTAAGTTTCTTATCTTGATGAACGAGCACTGTCCATGAACACTGGGTAGATTTAAGTCTCGATATTCTTAATGCAGCGGCTACATGTCTCCAGAATATGCTTTTGATGGAAAATTCTCTGTGAAATCCGATGTTTTTAGCCTTGGTGTAGTTTTGCTAGAGATAGTAAGTGGCAAAAAGAACAGAGGGTTTTGCCATCCTGATCATCAACACAACCTTCTTGGGCATGTAAGTAAGTACAATATGGTTGTCCAAACTCATGTCTTTTAGGTGATGTTTAATGACATAAATGGATTTGTCCCAGGCATGGTTGCTGTGGAGCGTAAGCAGGTCCTTGGAGCTTTTACATGAATCTCTATGTGACTCCTTCATTGCATCCCAAGTAGAGAGATGCATTCATGTTGGTTTGCTATGTGTCCAAAAACTTCCTGGAGATAGGCCAACAATGTCTTCAGTCGTTTTCATGTTAGCGAATGAGGAAGCAATCTTGCCACAGCCTAAACAACCCGGTTTCTTTATGGAGAGAGAGGCATCTTTAATAAGGGAAGAATTGTACACAAGGAATATCATTACGATCACCATGCCGGAAGGTAGATAAACTTCCCATTGAGGATGTTCCCTGCAGTGTGCAATTTAGAATTTTAGATGAGTTTTCTCAGCGCAAGAAAGTAAATAGGATTAGAAGATTGTGTACACAAATCTGTAGCTAACTCGCAGCTAAGACTGTTGAAAGCGAGATAAGGGCTACAATAAAGGATTCTCGTTTTTATGATTCAGTGGCTCAGGCAACATGGTGAAGGCCTTTTTTTTTATTGATCATTGCCAATGATTATTCGTGGAGATAAATCATATAAACTCTATGACCTTTTGAAGGAGCAAGTAATTATATTTACTGCTTCAATTTATTCTTATATGATACATCGATACGTAGTATCCCAATGAATTATTTACACATTTATAAACAATATAAAGTATCTATTGTTTGGTCTTAATTAAATGAGCCCAACTTCACTTTCAGTGCATTAATCAAAATGATAAGAATAGCAAATTCTATTGTCCTGATGTTGTTATCTAGTTTTGTCAATTTCGAAATTCAGTAAACTGATTCTTTAGTATGTGGGCTAGCATTAACTTTTCTGGACTTTGGAGTTCCCAAGTTGAAATTTTCAAATATATCATGTCATGACAGCAAGAAAGGGGAAAGAAAAAAGAAAAAGAAGAAAGCAATGTGGAATTTCAGACAACTTTATCGCCCAATCTTAACCATGAAGAGAATCAATTAATGGTTGATATCTAATAGATAATTGTGTTCAAGAGTCTTCCTAATTAGATATGGGCTAGTGATAATTAGATGTGAACTAAGCAACTTAAATGTGTGAGAATCGCAGTGAGCTAGACCTTAATGTTGCTTCATTAGGTTCTCGAATTATAGAAAGCATTTGCTAAAAACAATTTGAAAAGTTTGTGAAAGCATTGTGATATGTGTGGATATGAATATTTTGATTGCTTGCATATTGAGGACTATTTAGCACAAGAGTATCAAATGAGTTTCCTATTTTTAAAGACATAACTCATCTTTAAAACCATATGCACTATTGAAAAGATATCGTTAATGTTTGTTTAGATTTAATATCAAATCCGTCTCCACATTCGTCCTATTATCTCTTACCCATCTCTCCTTTAAAAACAACAATTAACATCGGTTTAAAACCCAGGAGAAGCTCTAGGTGTATTAAGTGTGACTCAAGGGTGGTGAGTCATCTGCTTGTGTCACCCGGGGTTTACTGGCCCATGTTGTCGAGTGCAAGCCGGTTCCTCCAAAGACCAAAAAAAAAAAAAAAACACCAATTAACATCTAAAAGTTTGCCGTTGGAGATCACTTTACATCCATATTTACAATAATGCCTTTCATTTCCGAAAATGCCTCCACCCAAGTCATAAATTTTCAACCACACCCAAACCCAAAACCAAACTGAAAAAATAACCACATAACTCTAAGCTTAGTTACTGCTCATTGACTGCCGTCATGGCCACCGCCACAATGGGTGGCGGTAGTGGCAGAGGGTGATGCGTGACAAAAGAGACGAGGGTTCGTGGGTGATGGTGAAGAAGGTTTGTGAGAGATTTGGAGGATTATATTTCAAAGAGGGGCAATTTTGTCATTTCAGCAATGCGATATTTTCAGAGGATGGTAAGTGGTATTCTTTAAATATAGGAGGGTAAGTAGTAATGGCCGGAAAGGAAGGATGGTTTTTGGTATTTTCCTTTTCTTTTATTTCGTTGAGAAAAATTATGAACAACTAATGACTAAGGTAGCTCCATGACTAAGGTACATCTTCCTTAAAATTACATTCAAATCATTTCAGATCAAATAAATTTCTTTAAGCCAAAGTACTTAAAGAACCTAAACAAAATGAAAAGAAATTCATCATCGCAATAATCGTCAGCAATAAGCAGCCGCCAGTAGTCAACCAAGTGCTTTGGCATAGTAGCTTGTCTTCCAAAAGAAGCTGCGGGATAAGTGGCAATAAAACGATTTTCCAAAGCTGAAGCAATTCAAAGCTGAAAATCAATGAACAATAGTCATTTGATTGCTTATGGGAGGTTCCAACCCTAAATTTGTCAAATGTAAATAGTTGATGGACCAAAACAAGCAAAAAAAAAAAAAAAACAAAAAGCAAAAACAAAAACAAAAACAAAAACAAAACATCAACAACAACCAAAGGGTCAAATGTATGTATCTTCTTATGACAGCTATGATGCTCAGCAGAAGGGCCCCATGGTGACTTTTGGGAAGTTTCTCACGTTTCCATACATTTTGTCCATACAAATTGTCCCAAAATTTTCCATTCCGTGGGTTTTCAGTTCAAACTCAACTGACAAGTGAAAGCCTGAGGTGGGGATTTCTTTGGCGCCGGAGTGAGGGACCATCGTGGTGGATGGCAGCTGGAGTGGTGGTGGGGTGCCACCAGTGAGAAACGCCGAGGATAGTGAGTCTGACTCAAGGTGTGGTTCTCTACGTGCATGAAATTTGTTAAGTTAATTTTTTAAAATTATATATCCAATTTGGTTCATTCCACCTGATTTCTTATCTGGCTTTTTATTAGGATGTATTTGGATTTATCCGTCCTGGACAATGTTAACAAACACCGGATATAATAATGTATTATCTTATCTAGACTTAAATCCAGACCACCAAATACAGCTTAAATGTTTGTGGTGAGACGTCATCCGGAAACTGCAACAAAATGATATGCAAGTCTTTGGTTGTGCTTATAATTTTGAATGCCTCTGAATTTATGGGATTAGACCGATCACTAAATCGCTCCCTTGTTGCCAAACTTGTGTTTTCACATCTTCCTTAGATTAACACAGCCCGAATAACTTTGGGCTTCAATTTTTTTCAGTTGTCACCCTGTCTTTGTCCTGTGGGCTGTAATTGAGCCGTGAGGAGAAAGGTATGACTTTATTAATTCGCATGAATAGACATCATAAGTCTCCTAGTCAACCACACTTGACAGCTTAACTTGGTCATCTGGATCTCCCGATGGAATGATATCGTATCCCACTGGAAATAGCTAGTGATGGACTCTGCAATAAATGTAAGGAGTACCTTGTCGGGTAGGCTTCAGCCAGATCTTCTTGGTGAGAACCTTGGAGTTTGCAACTTGTCATTGAGAGGGAAGAGCCAGGGAAAGAATAAACAGAAGGCTTTATGGCATTCGAAAAGCTTCCTTATTACCCTTTCTTTTACTCTATTTTTGGCATGCTTGTGCTGAACTTGTCGATCACATCTGATACCTTAAGTTTAGGTCGGTCCATTAAAGATGGAGAGAAGTTGGTGTCTTCTGACCAAAGCTTTGAGCTTGGTTTTTCTCTACTGGCAACTCCAAGAACAGGTACTTCGGCATGTGGTACAAGATCTCTCCAAAAACAGTTGTTTGGGTTGCCAACAGGGACAAGCCACTTACGGATTCACATGGTTTTCTCACGTTTAGCCATGATGGAGATCTAGTTCTTGTCAACCAATCGAAGAGTGTCGTCTGGTCTTCAAATTTGTCCAGGGTTGTGAAAAATCCCGTTGCTCAGCTCTTAGACACTGGAGATCTTGTCCTTAGAGAGAATTCTAGTTTGAATTCTGATGACTATAGATGGCAGAGTTTTGATCATCCGTCAGACACTCTACTACCTGGTATGAAATTAGGATGGGACCTGAAAATTGGTTTCGAAAGGTGTCTGACTTCTTGGAAAAGCAAGGATGACCCTTCCCCTGGAGATTATACTTTAAGGTTGAACATTAACGGGTTGCCTCGATTTGAACTCGTCAGCTTAGGATCTGGCAAGATATATTGGACAAGACCATGGTTTGGAATACAATATAATGGTTCTTCAATTGCATCGAATCCAGTGATCAAGCCGTTGTTCTTCTATGGTGAAAATCAAATGTATCTTCTATATGAAGTCAGTAAAAGCAAATTTATCGTAAGACTACTAACCAACCATGCCGGGTGGCTCCAGCTCTATGTTGCGAGTACAAGAAGCAATGCCTGGAATATCATGTACTCGATACCCAATGATAAATGTGATGCTTACGGTGCTTGTGGAGCCAACGGTATATGTAGAATTAACAGAGATCCAATATGTGATTGCCTAAAGGGGTTTGTACCGAAGTCTCCAGAACAATGGGATCTCCTCAATTGGTCTAGTGGATGCACGAGGAGAATACCAATAAATTGTACAAAAGAAGAAGGATTCCTCAAACTTGCAAACGTGAAAATTCCTGACCTGCTGGAGTTCTGGTTGAACAACAACATGAGCCTCAAGGAATGTGAGGCCTAGTGCTTAAAGAACTGTTCTTGTACAGCTTATGCTAATTCAGATGTTAGAGGAGTTAGCAGCTGTCTCCTGTGGTTTGGAAGCCTACTTGACGTTAAGGAGTACAGAGAAGATAACTATGGGCAAGCTCTGTACATCCGCCTACCAAAATCTGAACTTGGTACTAATTTTGCTGATATGCATTTTTCTCTAGACATTCTATCTTCTAACCAGCTTATTCAGGAACAGCACCTCAAAGTTTGCATTTAATCTTCTCAGTCTCTATCCTAGATTTCGTTCATAATTCTGTGAAGAAGAAAAGGATGGTCATCGCCATACTGATGTCAGCTATTGCTGCTTTGTTTCTCTCAGCCATGGCGTACTGTCATCAAATCCAGAATCGCAGAATAAAGAGCAAAGGTCAGTATAACTGATTCTATGAATGTACACCTCCACAATATACAAAGCGACATTAAGGCCCCTTTGTGTTTTTAACATGGATTGCGCCATACATTTTTATAGTAAGTGGTCTTTCTTAGGTTGGAAAATCAAGGAGGAAGATGTTGATTTGCCACTTTTTGACTTGGCTACCATTGTTAATGCTACGAACGGTTTTTCTGAGGATAGTCTGATTGGAGCTGGTGAATTTGGTCCAGTTTACAAGGTAACAAGCCATGCATATTCCAAGGCGAGGTTAACTGCAGATAGAATGATCATATTTTATTGTTTAGCATGTACTCTATATGCAATATGCAGGGCAATCTTTTTACCGGACAAGAAGTAGCAGTGAAGAGACTGTCAAGAGATTCAAGACATGGTCTTGAAGAGTTCAAGAATGAAACAATTCTCATAGCCAAACTTCAACACCGGAATCTTGTGGGGCTTCTAGGCTGTTGCATGGAGAGGGACGAAAGGATTTTGGTCTATGAGTACATGCAAAACAAGAGCTTGGATTATTTTATCTTTGGTTAGTTCTCTAGACCCTATATTCACAGAGGTTCATGATGCACTGAACATAATTCCTCTGGTTGACTAAACATATCTGCATGTGTAGATCGTGAAAAATGCTTACTGTTAGACTGGGAAAAACGTTTTGACATCACCATTGGGATTGCGAGAGGTCTTCTCTATCTACACCATGATTGTAGACTTCAAGTAATTCACCGTGATCTCAAAGCTTGCAACATTTTACTGGATGGCAGCCTAAGCCCCAGAATCTAGGATTTTGGGTTGGCAAGAATTTTTGTATGTGATGAGAAAGAAGCAAAGACGAAGAGAATCATCGGAACTTAGTAAGAACTCATCCTTTCAGCAAATCTCTGGATAGGACCGTATATTTTGCTAAAAGACTAATACATTGCCATTACAGTGGCTATATGTCCCCTGAGTATGCATTCGATGGAAAATTCTGTGAAATCCGATATCATTAGCTTTGGTGTGCTTTTGTTGGAGATTGTAAGCGGCAAAAGAAACAGAGGATTCTGCCATCCAAATCATCACCATAACCTTCTCGGACATGTAAGAGAAAAGATCCAGAGCATATGTCGTTCTCTCTCCCTCATGTCTCTCTTTTCGTCTTGCATTTCTGAGCCCGAGATGCTATTTTTCAGCCTTGGTGTAATTTTGCTAGGGATAGTAAGTGGCAAAAGGAGTGGAGGATTCTGCCATCCTGATCATGAACACAACCTTCTTGGGCATGCAAGTAGTGCAATATGGTTTGTATAAACTTGTCTTTTATGTGATGTTTAATGACATGAATGGATTTGTCCTAGGCATGGTTGCTATGGATTGCAGGCAAGTCCTTGGAACTTCTACATGAATCTCTACGCGACTCCTTCATCGCAAACCAAGTAGAGAGATGGGTTCAAGTCGGTTTGGTATGTGTCCAAAAGTGTCCTGAAGATAGGCCAACAATGGGTTCAGTCATTTTCATGTTAGTGAATGAGGAAGCAATCTTGCCACAGCCTAAACAGCCAAGGTTCTTTAAGGAGAGATGTCCATCGAGCACAGAGGCATCTTCCAAGGGAAGAATCATACACAAGGAATATTGTTACAATCACCACGCCAGAAGGTCGATAAACCTGCTGTTGAGGAAGTTACCTGCACGGTGGAATTCAAAGGAGCTTTCTCAGTGAATGAAGGTAGAAAGGACCAGAAGATGGTCTCCAATCACTACAATCTTCAATGTGGGAAAGGTGCGGTGACCTGCACTTTGACGTTGCTTCATCAGGTTCTAATATTTTAGAAAACATTACTAAAAACAATCTGAAAAGGTTCTGAAGGCATACATGCAGTTGCCTCTTCCATGAATATGTGATATTTGTGTCCGCAAATCTATCGCTACCTTGCAGATGGAGGACTGGTTAGCGCGAGATGAGGGCTACAACAAAGGATTCTCGTTTTTGTAATTCAGTGGGTGAAGAAACTTGGAATACGCCTTTTAAAAAAAATAAATTGAGCCAATGATTATTCATAGTGAATTGTATCGACTCTTCAACCTTTCATATGAGCAAATTGTTATATTTAGTGCTTCACTTTATCCTTATACGATACCTAGATAAATACTCTCCCAAGGGAAGTATTTCCACATTTATGATTAATATAAAGATGTTTCGCCATTTGCAGAGTATCTATTGTTTGGTCCTAATTGAATGAGTCCAACAACACTTTGAAGGCATCAATAAAAATTATAGGGTTAATATCATTAAAAAAACCCCAAATTAATCTCAAATTAATTTGTTGATCACTAAAAATCTCAAATTAGCAAATTTGTGACAAATTACCTCAAATTAATTTTTGACTACAAAAATCCAAAATTGATATATTTATGACAAATTTACCCTAAATTAGATTTTATTAAATTAAAATAGTCGTAGAGTACTTAGAGAACCTAAGTAAGATGAAAAGAAATTCATCATTGCGGTAATCGTCAGCAATTAGAAGCCAACATTAGCCAACCAAGTGTTTTGGCATAAATGCTTGTCTTTGAAAAGAAACTGCAATTAGTGGCGATAAACCAATTTTTGGAAACTGAAGCGGTTAAGAGCTAAAACTCAATGAACAATTATCATTAATTTATGTTGGGAAGTTCCAAGTCTAAATTCGTCAAATGTGAATACCGTAAAAAGAAAAAGAAAATATAAATCAACGAAAGGGTCAAAGGTATGTGTGTCGTCTTTTGACCGCTATGATGCCCGGCAGAAGGGCCGTCCATAGATTTTGACGGGTCTCGACTCTTTAAGAGCCAGAACAATTGTCCCAAAAATTTCAAATTTTCTGGGTTTTCAGTTCTGACTGCAGTGACAAATGAAAGACCGAGGCGGTGATCTCTTTGGGGTCTATCTGAGAAGTCCGTAGTTAAAAGTCTGGTAATGTTCAAACCTCAAATACCATTGTTATACGGCTTGGTCCCTTTACATTCTTAAAGCTAAAGTACTCGCAATTTCACATTTCACATCGCTACTCAGCCAAAGGCCGTCTATGATGACCCCGTGTTTAATGCCACGATGACATCGATAAACGCAGGGTGAACCTAATCAATTACAGTAGATTACAATCTGTGTGGCATTGTTCAAATATGAAAATGCGTATTTAGGCATGTGCTAATAATCAAGCATAAGGCCAAAATAAGCACCAAGAATCTTATGACTAACGTATCCTAGAAGTAAGAAGCGTGATGCGTGCGAAGTAGAATTAATCTCCGCCAGTCTTGCTGGACATGTGAATTGATCAGTCAACTGAAAATTTCTATCCTGACAGCTTCGTATAAGGTTGCCAGTGGTGATCACATACCTATTTCTATCTGAATCCTAGATTTTAGCTTGCAGGGCGCAAGCACTTGTACTTTTTCTTCTAAATCTTATACAGATTTGCGGTTCTACATGATTTAGTTCAGGCATGGAAACACCGACTTTGTTCATCTGCCTTTACATTATCTGCCTGTCAGTCTTTGGCTTATCGACTGCGGCTGACACATTAAGTTCAGGCCATTCTATGAAAGATGGAGAGAAATTGATCTCTACTGGCCAAAGCTTTGAGCTCCGCTTCTTCTCTCCTGGCAACTCCCAGAAGAAGTACTTCGGCATGTGGTACAAGATCACTCCAGAAACAGTTGTTGGGGTTGCCAACAGGGACAATCCACTCACTGATTCACATGGATTTCTCACGTTTAGCGATGATGGAGATCTAGTTCTTGTCAACCAATCGAAAAGCATTGTCTGGTCTTCAAATGTGTCCAGGGCTCTGAAAAATCCCGTTGCACAGCTCTTAGACACTGGAAATCTTGTTCTCAGAGAGAATACCAGTCTGAATTCTGATGACTACTCATCGCAGAGTTTTGATCATCCGTCTGACACACTACTACCAGGTACGAAATTAGGATGGGACTTGAAAATCGGTCTAGAAAGGCATCTGACTTCTTGGAAAAGCATAGATGATCCTTCCTCTGGAGATTATACTTACAGGTTGAACATTCAAGGGTTGCCTCGATTGGAACTCATCAGCTTAGGATCCAGCAAGAAATATCGGACAGGACCGTGGAATGGCATACAGTTCAGTGGTGCACCAATTAGCTCAAATGCAGTTACCAAGCTAGTGTTCTTCTATGGTGAAAATGAGATCTATTTGGAAGTAGAAGCCAGAAAAAGCGAATTTATCCCTAGAGTATTTACAATGAACCATTCTGGGTTGCTCCAGTTCCATGTTGCCAGTAAAAGAAGCAAAGCCTGGAATATCATGTACTCAGTGCCCAACGATCCATGTGAGGCTTACGGTACTTGCGGAGCCAGTATCTGTAAAATTAGCAGAGCTGCAATATGTGATTGCTTAAAGGGATACAAACCAAAGTCTCCAGAAGAATGGGATCTTAATTGGTCTGGTGGATGCACGAGAAAAACACTAAATGGTTCGAAGGAAGAAGGGTTCCTCAAACTTGCAATAGTGAAACTTCCCGACCTGTTAGATTTCTGGTTGAACAATAACATGAGCCTCAAGGAATGTGAAGACGAGTGCTTAAAGAACCGTTCATGTACAGCTTATGCTAATTCAGATGTTAGAGGAGGAGGTAGCGGCTGTCTCCTGTGGTTTGGAAGCCTAATTGACATTGAGGAGTACAAAGAAGGCGACTATGGGCAAACTCTATACATACGCCTACCATTATCTGAACTAGGTACTTTTTTTGCCAATCATCACTTTTTTTTTCTAGACTTTCCATCTTATAACCAGCTCATTCAGGAACAGCACCCTAGAAGATTGCAATTAATAGTCTTCTCTATCCTAGATTTCCTTCATAATTCTGACAAGAAGAAAAGGATGGTCATTGCCGTATTGACGTCAGCTATTGCTGCTTTGTTTCTATCAGCCATGGTGTACTTCCATTGTATCCGGAATTGCCGAATAAAGAGCAAAGGTCAGTACAACTGGTTCTATGAATGTACGCATCCAGAAATCACGAAGAGAGTTTAAGGCCCTTCGTGAGGTTAACATACATTTTGACAACGATATTATTAGTAACCGGTCATTCTCAGGTTGGAAAATCAAGGAGGAAGATGTTGATTTGCCACTTTTTGATCTGGCTACCATCGTTAAAGCTACGGACGGCTTTTCTGAGGATAATCTTATTGGAGCTGGTGGCTTTGGCCCCGTTTACAAGGTAATGAGCCATGTATATTCCAAGACAAAGTTAACTGTAAACAGAGTGATCAGACTTTATTGTTTAACATGTCTACTCTAACCGCAATATGCAGGGCAATCTTTTCGCAGGACAAGAAGTAGCAGTAAGAGACTGTCGAGAAATTCAGGACAAGGTCTTGAAGAGTTCATGAACGAAACAATCTAATAGCCAAACTTCAACACCGGAATCTTGTGGGGCTTCTAAGTTGTATGGAGAGGGAGGAAAGGATATTGGTCTATGAGTATATGCAAAACAAGAGCTTGGATTATTTCACCTTTGGTTTGGTCTCTAGACCCTTTATTCAAAGTTATTACTTGATCATGATGCTATCTGTGTACCAAACTTAATTCCTCCGGTTGAATAGACTAAACTTATCTGCTATGCAGATCATGAAAGATGCTTATTGTTAGACTGGGAAAAACGTTTTGACATTATCATTGGGATTGCGAGAGGTCTTCTCTATCTGCACCATGATTCAAAACTTCAAGTAATTCACCGGGATCTCAAAGCTAGCAACATTTTATTGGATGGAAGCCTAAGCCCTAGAATCTCGGACTTTGGGTTGGCGAGAATTTTTGCATGTGATGAGAAAGAAGCAAAGACAGAGAATCATCGGAACTTAGTAAGAACTCTGGTTTTTCAGAAAATCTCTAAATAGGGCTGCATATTATGTTAGAAAACTAATACTTTGTCATTGTAGTGGCTATATGTCCCCTGAGTATGCCTTCGATGGAAAATTATCTATGAAATCTGATGTCTTTAGCTTTGGTGTGCTTTTGTTAGAGATTTCAAGCAGCAAAAGAAACAGAGGATTCTGCCACCTAAATCATCACCATAACCTTCTTGGACATGTAAGAAAAAAGATCCAGAACATATGTTGTTCTCTCTCCCTTATCTCTCTTTTCATCTTGCATTACTAAGCCTGACATGCAATTTTTTTAAGGCATGGTTGCTATGGAGTGAAGACAGAGCCATGGAACTCATTGATGGGTGCCTGTATGATTTGGTGGAACCTCAAGTACGGAGATGTATCCATGTTGGCTTGTTATGCGTGCAGAAGTTCCCAAATGACAGACCAGCGACGTCCTCTGTAGTGGCCATGTTAGGCAATGAAAGTGGAAGCTTGCCTCAACCTACGCAGCCTGGTTTCTTCATGAAAAGAGGTTCAATGGACTTTAGCGCAACCATGAGGCATGAAGAACTCCATACTGTCAATGCAGTCACAGTGACGACGTTGGATGGTCGATAGTGTGTTGTTGTGAGGAATTGCGAATAGATCTGAGAAATGTCGTTGATCATTTATTTCATTCATTGTCCAAGACTTCTTGGTTTGTGCGCTTGGTATAAAGTCGAATGTATGCAGGTCCAGAAAACCATTGACCACAAAGGAGGGATCAGATTGGTAGAATTTTCCTTTTCTGCCTTCTGCAAGTGACAGTTTTAAAGTGTGATTTATGTTCTTTGGAAGTTTCATATGCATTTCGGGAATAATACCTTCTTTGGTCGTTTACATTTCATGACCCTTTTAGCTGGTATGAAAGTAGGATGGATATATAGGTCAGTAAGTAGGAAGGTAGGATGGAGATTGAGAACTGGTTTTTGAACGATATCTGACTTCTTGGGGGGAAGCATGAGTGATCCTTCCTCTGTAGACTATACCTATGGTACAAATATTACCGGGTGGCTCCAATTTTAAGGACTCCAGAAAAGAACTTCATGCGAGTGTGAAGAGAAACAAACTCACTAACGACAACCTAAGGGAAATTAGTTCTTGATAAGGATATACAGTGCAAATAATTATGACCAGACAGCCTAAGACATAATTTTTTCTTATTAATACTTATTAATCAAAAAAGTGAGTTATGTACAGATCCGGTCGCCTCTACCTAATTGCAATTTGCATTTCCATTCTTAATCTTACTTTCGAAAATCTTCAGAGGGGAGGCAGTACAGTGATCCCCAAAAAAGTACAATCCTGTATGTTTTCGTTGATTACCTGATGTGTATGGAACGATCGGCATCCTCTGAAGGACTAACAAGTGGGTGCTCAAAAGTCCAAAACATATGGACGTCCGAAAATAAAAGCCTAATTATTAAATATCACTGCCAATCCGTAACCCGAACACCGAACCTTTCACACTTTGAAACCAACAAGAAATGGGGATGATACTGCAGTTTCAAAACAACCAACCACCTCTTATCAAAATATATTAGCAGGTTGGTTACAACATCACAATTTCTATAATTTATCAAGAAATATATTTGCTAAACCCAACAACTATCAACAGACATACATACAACCTTGATCATATCATGCCCATAATCCAACTCCCAAAAGTTCCCGTCGATAATGCTCTCGTGCTAACAGGCGCTAGTCGAGAAACCATAAAAATTTGAAAAATGAGTGGAATGAGCAACCATGGCCCAATGAATAGTACAATTCTTTTAAGTAGATTGAGTATTCACTATGCACATTTACAAAACCAAACTACAACTCGTTTAACCCAAATTCACAATATAGTATATAAGCAAGATCAAAAATCAGTTTTATCCTTTCGACCAAGCATTATACAAATAAGAAATACCGATTTAATTTACCATTACAATTCAAACATCAATTATTAAGTCCATTGATAAATCTTTATCAAATCACATGTCAATGGTCCATTTCATTGACCAATCTTGTGTTCAGATACCTAAACATAATCACGTATAACGCCCTTATAACGAAGGCGATCTCAAAATTCCCTCTTGGCTAGGTCCCCACTAGTATTATTAGTGGCTAATCTCATAAGGATATCCTAAAACTATTGTGCATAGCTATAAACCCCTTAATGGACTCATAGAGATATAAAGTATCGACACAAACCCACCACAACATTCGAAATCCATTTTATAAACGAGTAAACTTTTGAAACACATTTCATAAAACGTTTTTCAAACCATTCACAAATAACCGAAAAGTAGTAATTACTCGGTCTAGATGTGACAGCCTGAATTTTCAAATTTCGTTTTCAATTAAATAAATCGGGCATTTCGTTGACGCGCCGATAGTGCTATTCTCTGACCTGATCACTCACAAGATAATTGGTCTATCTGAGGAAGCGGTTAAGGAATCTAAATGCAATGGACTTGAGAATTCGACCAGAAATCGACTGCTCGACCGTGTTATTCTGCAAAGGTCATTACGGCACTATTAGAAATCGATCAAAGACCGAAGATAGGTCGATTCGACTAAGATATGTGATCAGAGTATGGGTGATTCCACTTGATTGCAAAATACTCATCGATCGGCACTAGACCGATTTTTCTATCATTTTGGTACCAAGTGTTCGTAATTGAAACCTTGCGATTTTTACAACAACCGAGAGTCGTCAATGTGTCGAAAATGTACATTGTGACTCGAGATAAATCGATCACGAGTCAATTGCACCAAAAATTCCTAAAAACTACCCGATAAACTAGGTCACGCTAAAACCGCATCGGATTGAAATTAACCGTGAATCGAACCCAATTTCTGAAATTTAAAGTTCTGTCGTGTCACGATCTATCTATTTTGGAACGTCGACTCATCCTCCGAAATTTTTCGAGATTCTGGGATTTTTAGAGAAAATTGTTTTGAACGATTCGAAAAATTGGAGGAAATTTGGATGGGCTCAATTGGAGGAAATTTGGACTTCCAAACCAAGCCTTTGAGTATCGGGGACTTACGTAAAATTGTACGGGATTTTTCTTCATCGAAATTAGACCTCAATTTGGGGAATTGAGTGAAGAGATTAAGGCCTAAAATTGAGAAATTGGAGCTTGGGGCTGGGATTTTTTCATTAATTTGGATTAATTGGTGATTTATTTGGTGAATTTAGTTTGTTAGCAAGTATTAGAGAGGGGGCAAGTATTTAATTGGTTGGATAAGTGTGTTGACTATCTCTCCTCCCTAACTTCTCACGCACGCTTTCTTCCCCCATTGTCTCCTCGCTCGAACGATCCTCCTCCATTGGCTCCTACTTTGCTTTCTTTTTCCCTTTTTCCTTTGATCAGCAAGCCACATTGTCTCTCTTTCTCTCCCGCTGTCTCACTACCATCGACGCTTGCCCTCTCCACCTCAGTCTGTCCCCCGCTCGGTCAATACTCCTTTGAAGCCTCTAGAAGTTGTTGACCACGCCTGTAGCTCCACCGAAGACCCTCCATCTTGCTGCCTCTTGCCGCGCGTCCTCCACTCACTCTCTCCCTCCGTTCATTTTCCCCACGATCGAAGCCCACACCTCCACCTCCATCTTTGTTGCCACCTGCCTTCAGCTTCTTTGGTTAGTCTTCAACAACCGAAGCCATGAAGCAACTTGAAGATCCAGCAAAGCTGCTGCCGCGTCTTCTCTCTGCCACTCATTCCGTCGGTCAAACCCATAGCATCGAAAGTCCCTGCAGCAACTCCCACGTTGACCAAGCATCCGCGAGTTCCATCTCTGCCAGCTCGCTCATTTCTTCTTCAGCCCATGAGTTCAACGAGGCCCATCTTCAGCAGCAACAAGCCAGCCCAAAAATCCAGACGTTCAACCAGCAATTCCTCGGCCCAGCAGTCTTCAATTTCCAACTTCAGCACAAGGTGGTTCAATTCAATTGAAGCCTGCAATCCGACCCATCATCTGTAGCCCCGACCGCGGCTAGCCCACCTTTAGTTAGATTTGAAGCCTAGCCCAAGTTAAAAGCAAATCTCAAATTTGGGCTGAGATTTGTTGGGCCCGTTTTAGGTCCAGCCCGAGGATTCGTCGCGTCATCATCGCGGTGAACCGGGTTCCGCAAACAAGCAGGTGAGTTTATGCACTAAACTCTTCTTAGTAGGCTAATGACGACTAAGGGGTGTTTAGATTTATTTAATTAGGAATTAGGTGGTTAGTTAGATTAAATTAGAAATTTAATTATTTAATTATGCACGTTAGGTGGTTAGATTAGAGTAAGTGAGGCCTAGATAATCCATTACTTATCTAGAAGGGTTCGAGAATTTTCCGAGTCCGTATTGGTATTTAATTTAGCGATTTTGGCCTAGGTTGGTATTTTTAGTATTTAAATTGAATTATTTAATTAATTTCGATAATTAATTAATTAATAATTATTTTTCCAGAAATTAGGCCAGGATAGCCGGTGACCGGAATTTCCTACTGATTGTAATAGTGTGGTTAATTTCTGCAATTGAGTGTTAAATTATGCAAATTAACTGATGATTGGGTTTTTGGTATTTAATTCTAAAAATTATGAATTTCCAATATTTATTCAGAAAATCCCAAGTGTCGGATTTTAACACCAAAAATAGTTTTAAGTACTATATAAAATAGTGGGATTTTAAAAATGAATGATATCATCTTTTCTGGATCGATTTGATTGTGTACCAACACACAACTATTTTACTAGGTATTTTTAATACGAAAAAAAATAGGCCAGGATCACTATTTTAATAGAGGCATTTGAGTGCAAGGCATAGTGTCCTGGGCCGAGATTGAGTGGTCGTGTGTTGGTTAAGAGAAATCATCCCAGGCTGTTGAGCTGAACGTTACCCCTGTATGGGATGCCCCTAAACAACGGGAAGCCGGTCGCAGTAGATTCTGGACCCTAAGCTCTTTCGGGAAAGCCACCGATGTAGTGACGTGCCGTGCTCAATAGGGTGAGATGATGCCTGGAAATGCCAGAAGACCGCCTAACAGAGAGTAGGCTATGCTATATGCCAAGATCAAAACTAGGAATGCATGATAAATTAAGTATTGTGTTCCAATTAATTGAGCTTGACTATTGCTCTGATTTGTGATATGAACTGTGCTGACTTGCAGGGTGAAATTGAGACGAGATAAGTCCTCTATGCTAAATGCGTGATGGTGTGGTTAGGACGCTTCTTAGCGTATTTCCCTCCCAATTGAGGTTTAGAGCATAGACTTACTGAGACATTATCTCACTAGTTATTGTATAACCACTTTCAGGATCATCAAGTGGAGGACCTAGAGCAGAGAGGAGGTGATATGAAGTATAGGTCAAATAGGACCACTTCTTTTGGAGAACAATCTTTTGTAGTCTTTTGACCATAGACTCTTGTACATGACTCAACATATGTTTATAAAGGCATGTTTGTTTGTGAACCTATTGTCTTGCTTTTCTATCCCGAAATGATTACTATCAGGAGATTTATAATCCGCTTCCGCATGTGCAATAAAGTAAAATTGTTGGCGACTAGCCCTGGGAAGTCGCAAAATTTTATCGACCAGAGAGGGATGGGCACGCACTCGAGGATCAGGGCGTGACACTAGATTTATATAATAGAGATGCTTTTAATATTTTTTAATATATTTAATCTATATTGCTTTCTAAATATGAGTATACAAGCTCGAAGTAGAGGAGCTCTACTCATCTACAAACCAGCTAAATTAAGTTTAAATGCTAACAAAATGATGGGAGAATTACCAAAAAAGTCATAAATTTATTGCAATTGTACCAATTCAGTCATTTTTTTATCAATTCAGTCATAAATATTTTGTATATGTACCCAGTTCAGTCCATCTAACTAATTTTGGTCAATTGGCACTTAATGGTGCTATTGGCGCTAACATTGCATTTTTAAAATAATATTTTAATATTTTAGAATTTTTTAATAATTTTTCTTCTTTCTTTTGTTTTCTTTATTTTTTTCCCTTCCCCTTCCTTCCCCTTCCTTCCCCTTCTCCTACCCTTAGCGCTCAATCTAGCCGGGCGAGGATGCCGACGAGGGCCACGATGCCCTTGTCCACCGCCGGTGAGGGCATCTTAGCCCTCGCTTGTGGTTGGCGAGGGTCGACCCGGCAAGCGCATCGTAGCCCTCGCCTATGATCGGCAAGGGTCGACCGGTGACCCTAGCGAGGGTGTTGTGGCCCTCACCTATGGTCAACGGGGTCAACCGATGACCCTCGCTAACGCTAAAGGTAGGGAAGGTGAAGGGAAACAAATAAAGAAAATAAAATAAAAAGTTATTAAAATTTTCAAAAAATATTAAAATATTATTTTAAAATGCCATGTCAATGTCAATAGTGGCACATCAGCGCTTGATCGATTAAAATTGGTCGGATGGACTGAACTAACACAAATACAAAATGTTTAGGACTAAATTTACTATAAAAAAAAATTATGACTAAATTGGCACAATTGTAATAGGTTTATGACTTTTTTGTGGTAATTTTCCCACAAAATGACTCTTACGTGTCAACAAATCGCTTGCCCACAACAATTATTCAAAGTTATCTGTAAAATGAAGCTTGTGTGCGAAACTCTAAAATTTGGGTCCGATCAAACCGTTACTTCATATCAACTCTTGTCAAATCTCACAGCTCAATAACACCATAGTCCATAATTTCCATGTAATTCCACAACTTGACTACTCTAAATCGAACTCAAATTTCACATAATTTCGGATTTGTACCCTAATTCTGAAAATTACTCCGATTAGATAAATAAACGACTGGTAAATGCAACATGGCGAGGTCTCTGTGGCGTGTATGCACAAAATTTCCCTCTTTTCCTTTCCCTTTCCTCTTCTTCCCTTTTCCTCTCCGTTGCCATCCCTCTCTTTTTCTTATTCCCCTTTTATCTTTTCGTCAATGTCTTCTTGCTTAAAGTCGTCTTCTTTTTCTTTGTTTTATTAGCCACTTGATTTGACCAAGACAACAAACCAAAATATTATAGAACCAGTCCAAGGAGGTGTTCTTGTCCGGCAGTGTTGCGCTCACCCGTGTCTTCACGTTGCTCATGTACAATGAGTAGTCCTAGGCTCAGACCTGAACTAATCGAGCTCTCTCACCAACTCAAAGAGCTAGTCCATAAAGTTGCCCATCTTTCAAAGGCAACATTTTAAGAAAAATTACTAAAAATTGGAGTTTAGGTTGAGTAGAGTTTGCATGGGATTAGGATTGAGACGATTATGAGTCGTTTACATAGCATTACATAAAAATAGATCAATTTAAATCTGACTACTTTGGACCAACCGAACCGACCTAGTTGATCGGCTAGCCGTGAGGAGTGGGCATGACCTTCTCCCATTGCATGAATAGACATCATAAGTCTCCCAATAAAAACACTTGGCAAACTTGGGCGTCTCCATTTCATGACCTTTGCTTACTTATTTCATTGGGAGTTTCCAGTGATAGAATCTGCAATAGAAGCACAGATTATCTTGTCAGGTGGGCTTTAGCTGGATTTTCTTGGCCAGAACCTTTGAGTCGAAAACTTTTCATTGAGAGGGAGGAGCTAGGGAAAAACTGACAGAAGACTTCATGGCATTGGAAAAGGTTCCATATTCCCCCTTCTTTTACTCTGTTTATGTCATGTTTATGCTGAACTTGGTGATCGCATCCGATACCTTAAGTCCAGGTCAGTCCATTAAAGATGGAGAGATTGGTCTCTTCAGGCCAAAGCTTTGAGCTTGGGTTCTTCACTCCAGAAAACTCCAAGTACAGGTACTTGGGGATATGGTACAAATTCAGTCCTGAAAAAGTCGTTTGGGTTGCCAACCGAAACAACCCGCTCACTGATTCAAATGGTGTTCTTACATTTAGCGATGAGGGGAATCTATTTGTTCTCAACCGATCAAAGAGCATCATCTGGTCTTCAAATTCATTCAGGGTTTTAAGAAACCCAGTCGCACAGTTGTTGGATTCTGGTAACCTTGTCGTTTCAGAGAATACAACTTCACATTCTGGTGAATGGTCATGGGAGAGCTTTGACTATCCAACTGACACCCTTTTAGCTGGTATGCGATTGGGATGGAGCCTCAAAATCGGTTTCGAAAGGCATCTGACTTCTTGGAAAAGCACGGATGATCCTTCCTCTGGAGACTATACCTTTGGAATAAATGTTAATGGTTTGCCCCAAAATGAAGTGCGCAAAAGAGGCTCCACAAAAACATTTCGAATAGGGCCATGGAATGGACTCCGCTTCATGGGAACTCCAGCGCCTGAGAGTACCCTTTTCAATCCGAGGTTTGTTTACAATGAAACAGATGTATATTTTGAGTTTGAATCTTCAAGGGATGATATCATCACCATAATCACGTTGAATCAATCTGGTCTTATTCAACGTCTTCTAAGGAAGAAAGAGAGCTCCACATGGGATGTCATGACCTCAAAACCCCGCGATCCATGTGATAACTATGGGCAGTGTGGTGCTAATAGTTTCTGCAAAAATAACAGAGACCCTAGATGCCAGTGCTTGCAGGGATTCGTGCCCAAATCCCAAGAAGAGTGGCAGTTATTTAATTCAACCAGTGGGTGCATTAGGAAAGCTCGGTTGAATTGCTCTCAAGAACCGAGCTTTCTGAAAAATTCGATGCTGAATCTGCCCGATCTGATAAACTTCTGGTTAAACAAGAACATGAGCCTCGACGAGTGCAAGGTGGAGTGTCTAAAAAACTGTTCTTGTACGGCCTATGCTAATTCAGATGTTAGAGGAGGAGGAAGTGGCTGTTTGATGTGGTTCGGTGATCTCTTTGATATAAGAGAATTTGAACAAGACAACTATGTACAAAATCTCTACATAAAATTATCTGCTTCTGAGCTAGGTAAATATGTACATAGTGATTCAGTTATCCTTTTGCTGGACTATTTCTGGTTACATCCATCAGCTTATGAACAAATTATCGTCCGAAATTAGTTAACTTTTTCTTGGCAATTCTAGATTCCATCAAAAGCCCCGTCAATAAGACAAAACTGTTGACCGTCACGGTGGCTTCGGTCATTTCTGGATTGCTTGTAGCAGCTATAGCATTGAGTATTGTGTGGAAGAGCAGAACGAAAAGAAGAGGTAAGCTTGTTTGTAATTTAGTCCCCTTTTAACTGTGAAATTTGCATTGAAATTCTGTAGTCGGACCATGACCAAATTAAATATTAATTCATGTGATAGAGTTCGTCCTTGTAGGCTTACAGAGTCAGAAGGAAGACATTGATTTACCATTATATGATTTTTCGACCATTGCCGTTGCTACAAGACATTTCTCACAGACCAACATGATTGGAGCGGGTGGCTTTGGTTCAGTCTACAAGGTAATAAGGTATGTATTTGCAAGTTTACAGAACACCATAAGCTTATTTAATTAAAAAATAATAATGCAGGGAAATCTCTCCATGGGTCAAGAAATAGCGGTGAAGAGGCTGTCGAAAGGTTCGAGACAAGGCCTTGAAGAATTTATGAATGAAGTACTCCTAATTGCCAAACTTCAGCATAAGAATCTTGTCGGACTTCTTGGTTGTTGCATTGAGGGAGAAGAAAGAATGTTAATATATGAGTATATGCCAAATAAAAGCTTGGATTATTTCATATTCGGTTCGACCTCCTTGATACTTTTCATTTCCTTTTCGCTCCACCCCTATTCTATTAGTCAGTATGTCATTTGTGCCTTTGCCTGGACATACAACCAAATGCAAATCAATAAACTCATTTCCTTTAGAGTGCCGAGCTTAAATTTTTAAGACTTACATTGGGTTTGATTGTATGCAGATGATGACAGAAGCTTCTTGTTAGCATGGAAAAGTCGCTTCGACATAGTTTTAGGAATTGCGAGAGGACTTCTTTATCTTCATCAAGATTCAAAACTGCAAGTCATTCACAGAGATCTCAAAACAAGTAATATTTTGTTGGATGCAGACCTCAATCCTAAAATCTCAGACTTTGGCCTTGCAAGAATCTTTGGAGGCAATGAAAGAGAAGCAAGAACGAGAAGAATCATTGGTACCTAGTAAGTTTCTTATCTTGATTAATGAGCATTGTCCATGAACACTGGGTAGATTTAAGTCTCAATATTCTTAATGCAGCGGCTACATGTCTCCCGAATATGCTTTTGATGGAAAATTCTCTGTGAAATCCGATGTTTTTAGCCTTGGTGTAGTTTTGCTAGAGGTAGTAAGTGGCAAAAGGAACAGAGGGTTCTGCCATCCTGATCATGAACACAACCTTCTTGCGCATGTAAGTATGGTATGGTTGTCCAAACTCATGTTTTTTAGTGATGCTTAACTACATAAATGGATTTGTGCCAGGCATGGTTGCTGTGGAGCGCAGGCAGGTCCTTAGAGCTTCTACATGAATCTCTATGCAACTCCTTTATTGCATCCCAAGTAGAGAGATGCATTCATGTTGGTTTGCTATGTGTCCAAAAGCTTCCTGGAGATAGGCCAACAATGTCATCAGTCGTTTTCATGTTAGCCAATGAGGAAGCAATCTTGCCCCAGCCTAAACAGCCCGGTTTCTATATGGAGAGAGTTCCATCGAGCACAGAGGCATCTTCAATAAGGGAAGACTTATACACAGAATATCGTTACGATCACCATGCCAGAAGGTCGATGAACTTCCCATCGAGGATGTTCCCTGCAGTGTTGAATTTAGAATTTTAGATCAACTATCTCGGTGCATGATGGTAAAAAGGTTCAAAAGATTGTGTACACAAATCTTTGGCTACCTCGCAGCAAGGACTGTTTAGAACGAAACGTGGGTTGGAATAAAAGATTCTCGTTTTATGATTCCGTGGCTCAAGCAACTTAGGGAAGGCCTTTTCATTGAAATTCATTACCAATGATTATTTGTGGAGATAAATTATATCGACTCTCTAATCTTTTGAAGGAGCAAGTAATTATATTTATTCCTTCACTTTCTCCTTGTACGTTATATCAATATGTACTATCCTAATGAAGTACTTCCGCATTTATAAACAATATAAAGTATCTATTATTCGGTCTTAATTGAATGAGTCCGACAACACTTTCAGTGCACTAATCAAAATAATAAGAGTTAAAAAATTCTATTGCCCTAATGTTGTTATCTGGTTTAGCCAATATTTGAAATTCAATAAACTGATTCATTAGCACGTGGGCTACCATTAACTCCCCTGGACTCCTGGAGTTCCCAAGTATTTTTGTCAAATATATCGTCTCATGACAGCAAAGAAAGGGGAAAGAAGAAAAGAAAGCAATGTGGAATATCAGACTAATTTATCACCCAATCTAACGATGAAAAGAATCGGTTAATGATCGATATCTAATACATAATTGTGTTCAAGAGTTTTCATAATTAGATATGGGCTAGTAATAATTAGATGTGAACTAAGCACTTCAATGTGTGATAATTACGGTGAGCTAGATCTTAATGTTGCTTCATCAAGTTCTGAAGTTATAGAAAACATTTGCTAAAAACAATCTGAAATGTTTGTGAAAGCATTGTGATATGTGTGGATATGAATCTGTTGATTGATTGCATATTGAGGACCATTTAACATGAGAGTATCAAATGAGTTTCCTATTCTCAATGACATGGATTGTCGTTAAAACAATATGCACTATCAAATGATGTCACCAATGTTAGTATGAAATCGATCTCCACATTTCTTCTATTATCACTTACCCTCCTCTACTTTTGAAAAACACCACTTAACATCTCGAGGTTTGCTAGAGATCACTTTACATCTTCACATCTTCCCTTATTTACAATAATGCCATTTCATTTCTTGAAATGTCCCCACCAAAGTCATAATTTTTCTACCACACCCAAACCCAAAACCAAACTCAAAACCAAACCACATAACTCTAAGCTCAATTACTACTCATTGGCTGCCGTCATGGCCACCGCCATAATGGCGGCAGCGGTAGCAGCAGACGATGATGGGTGAAAAAGAGACGAGGGTTTGCGGGTGATGGAGACTAGGGTTTGTGAGAGACTTGGAGGATTAAATTCCAAAGAGAGGCAACTTGGTCATTTTAGCAATGAGATTTTATTTTATTTTCGAAATAATGAGATGTTTTCAAAGGATGGTAAGTGGTATTTTTTTAAATAGAGGAGAATAAGTAGTAATGGTTGAAATGTAAGGATGGTTTTTGATATTTCCATTTTCTTTTATTTCGTTGGGAAAAATTTCGAACGACAAACAACTAAGGTAGCTCCATAAATCTACATCTTCCTTAAAGTTACACTCAAATAATTTCGGCTAGACAAACAGAAAGTTTGGAGGACGGACCAACAAATAAATTTCGCTAAGCCAAAATACTCAGAGAACCTGAAAAAAATGAAAAGAAATTCATCGTTGCGATAATCGTCAGAAATTAGCAGCCCACAGTAGGCGACCAACTGAAGCAGTTGAAAGCTAAAATTCAATGAACTGATTACTTATGGGAGGTTCCAAGTCTAAATTTGTCAAATTTAAATAGTTGGACCAGAAACAAGCAAAAATAAAAAATAACAAAAGGGTCAAATGTACGCAATGTCACGCCCCGATCCTCGAGGATGCAGAATCATGGATATTCTCTTGGAGATGCGAGGTCAAATTTATGCCTTGGGATGCGAAGTTCAAAGCTTGAAGAATGAAGGTCAAGCTTCTTCTTATTCATTGAATGATAAAATGCAAGCCCTCTCTGTTCGGGAATCGGGCCAATGCCAAGAGTGAGGAGATTGCACAACTAAAGGAAGACTTTAAAAGGCTGGAAGGCATCGTTCAGTCTATAGAATATTTCCGGCTTGTCCGCATTCCCAAGCAATCTTGACTTCATCTCGTCCTTTTTAATGATGACAAAAAGGGGGAGAGATGCAAGATTTGATCAAAAAACTTTTCATTCATTAAAATCTTTGTCTGTTGGATTGTTTTGTGGTTTGTGGTTTGAACCTCTTTGACTTTGTTTTGTGTCTAGATAAGAACTGATCTAGACTTGGACTTGACTGCTTCTATTAACCAATATTGATATCTTATGAATGGCTTAATCATATACTAGACTAACCTATTTTCTGTGGTTGCGGATTATAGTGTTATTCATTAGCCATTTATCTCTATAAGATATGCATATGTGTTTGAGGAATGTTTTGCGGAGTCAAAGATATCCAAATCTGCGGGAAAGTTTTGTCACCATCAAAAGGGGAGATTGTTGGAGAAATCTTCTTGAAGTGTTTTGAAGTTGACAAAACGATTCTATCAATCTAGTCGAAGGCTTGCGAGACTCGCTATTTAAAGTCTAAAGACCTCCTGGACAGCCGGACTCAAGACTCAAAGTCTATCCTCATTGACATCTCTAATCCGTTGAAGAAAGGTTATCCCGTAACTGAATGTTTCGTTAAGGATTTGACCTTATCAACTGGAGAAGATCTCGTTGCTGGAGAAGACATAACGGAGTCCTTTGATTGATCGAAGATTGACTCGATAAATTGAAGATCCGGTGATTGCCTAAATATTATTGGAAGGTTACGCTTATGGAAACCGAGATCACGATTGTATGGGCGAACGGATTGATGGGCTATCAACACGTTCCTTTAATAGCTTGAACAATCTTCCTAATTGATTCCGTCCAACGGGTAGATTGGAGGAATTCCTTTGGTAAGTGCCAACGGGTATAATGGCATAAAAGAGTATATAAGGAAGACTGTCTTAGTTGTTCACGGTGTGCGCGATAAAAGAATTCCAAAGTCTGAAGCTCCTATTTGTTTAGATAAATCCTTTGAGCGAATACTTGTATACAAAAGAGAGTCTATATTTGTGAGAGACCTTGAGGAGTTGTGGTAGAACATCTACACTGTGGAATCAAGGCAAAGCAGTCTTTGTAACTTCTCTTTTGATCATAGTGAAATCCAGCCGGTGGGGGTGTCAGTGCGGAAGAGTGGACGTAGGCTTGGAATAAGCCGAACCACTATAAATCATGTGTTCAATTTTCTCTTCCTCATTCTCTCTACCTTGATCGTATTTCATTTTGTTAATTAAGAGAGAATTTACTTTCTATCATATGCTAAGAATCGCTTCCGTATTTCAATAAATTGTTTATGCACCTATTCACCCCCCTCTAGGTACTCATACTAGCAATATCACACGTATGTCTATACTAATGCAAGTAATAAACAACACTCGTGCGTTCTTTAAAGTGCCGTTTTCACCAGTGATTTCCTTATTACCGAACCACATATGTCTATACCTCGTACCTGATCGGTCTCCACTAAGAGTATTCTCAATCCACTCTCATGATTCTCTCCACTTTACAACTCATCAAGGTATTATTAATGCCAAATAACCATACTCGGCCATCTACCAATCAATCATTCGATTCCACTCTTTTTAAATCAATTTAGGAATAATTCCTCAAATTGCACAATCAATTCAATTCAACACAACGTAGAGCTCAAATAAATAAATGGACTGCACCACAACAATCAACACAAAATTCCAATCACCGGTCATCCCGTTGAATTTCCGAAAACATAATTAATTAAATAATTAATTTCGAAAAATAAATAAATAAATATTAAAAATCCAATTTATGCCCGTATTGCTTGATTGGGGCCCGAAATGAGTCGAGAAAAATCCTGAGATGTATTCAATAAATATTAGAGGCTCTCTACTTGCTAATGACTAAGTTTAACCACCTAACATGCATCATTAAGTCACTAATTTAATTGTTCTAAACTAATCTAACCACCTAATTGCACTTAATTAAATTTAACCAACCCCTAAGCATAATTAGCAAACTAAGAAAGCATTAGTAAGCAAAACTCACTTGATTAAAAGTGGAGACCGGATCACCGCAACGACGGCGCGATGACGGCCAAAATTCAACTTTTTGGCTGCATCGGCGGATACTTGGACCGGGCCTAAACTTGGCCCAACAAATCTCAACCCGACTAAGATTTGTTTTTACGTTGGACTGGGTTCACTGCAGACGTTGGGCTTGGGCCTTAAAATTTCGCTGGGCTTGGCTGAACTCAACGGGCTGAAAACAGGCCCAGTTGTTTGGCCAAAATTGCTGGATTCCACAGGCTGAATTTCGTGTGGGCTGCAGCTTGGGCCTGGCGAGAGAAACAGCAAGGGCCCGATGGACTGAAGTTGCGGGCTGACTGCTGCAGAGAATGGGCTGGACTTGCGACTGGAGATGGGCCGAAGATGCTGGGCTTATGGAGACGACGCTGGAACGGAGCTGGCAGCATGAAGGGGACACTGGGCTTCTCGCTTTGCTGGCTGATCCACGAGCTGGCTTCGTGGAGATGTCACGTACTAAGGAGATGCAGGCCACGGAGCTGGAGACGCCCACGCGGACGGAGGGGATGGAACGCTCGGCTGCTTCAGTCAACGCTGGGGGAATATGCCGGTTTGTTGACCAAATGGAGACAAACGATGGTGGCTTGCAGGCGGCGATGGACGAAGAGAGAGAGAGAGAGAGAGAGAGAGACCGTGGCTGTTGAAATGGAGCTGCAGACACGTGGTCACGAGCTGCTGAGTTTGCTCGATGAAGACGACCGTCAGGAGAGAAAAATTAACGAGCGGGCTTCCTCGACCGAACCAAGGAGAAGTAGCAGAACAGAAGCTGCGCTCGGCGAAGGAAAAGAGAAAAACGGGATCGTGGGGGTAGCTGGCAGCTTCGTCGAACACAGAGAGAAGAGAAGACAAGGCCGCATGAAGTGTCGGCCACCAAAAGAGAAGAACACGTGAACAAAAGAAATGAAAGGGATAACTATTTACTCAAAAAGTCAAAAGAGTGGGGGTGTCGGCAGGTGGTGGGGTCAAGAAGAAGACGTGCGAAATGGATAGAGAGAGAGATGGTTGAATTGGGAGAAAGAAATGTAAAAGAGATTGAAAGGGAGATATGCACGTGCATGAAAAGAGGACTCATCTTTGACTAATAGTCAAAGAAATCAAGACACAAAAAGACCGCCAAAGAGGATGGAACATCGGTCGAGGGGGGGTGCGGGTCCAAGAAAATAAAACCAAATCAAGTTAAAATTCTGCTCAACTTCAACACGAAAATAATTGATCACCCAAGGCTAATTTCGATCTCGGTTTGCACAATTGAAGTCCAGGATAAGACAATCTCTCTAACCCACAAATATCTCTCAAATTGGGATTCTCTTTCATTTTTCTCGGTATCCGATTTTCTAAACAAACAAATCCGGTTGAAGTCCAATTTGAATGCAGAAAAAGTCCAAACAACTTCCATTCACCAATTCACTTACACCAGATATCAAAAGTCTCTTCAAATTGGCCAATCCGAATTTTCGTTTATTTTCCAAATCATCCGCAACAATTTTCCGTAAAAATCTCAAACTCGCCGGAAATTCCTCAAAATGTGAGTCGACGTCCCTAGAATGACTCATGACACGACAGGACTTTAAATTTCCAAAATCGAATTCAAACTCACGGTTATTTTCAATCCAACACGTTTTTAGTGTGACATTGCCTACTAGGTAGCTTTTAGGAATTTTTTGTGCAATTGACCCATGATCGATTTTTTTTTAACCACAATGAACTCATTCGACACATTGGTGACTCTCGATGGTCGTAAAAATCTCGAGATTTCAAATACGGACACAGGATACCCAAAACGATAGAAAATCGGTTTAGTGCCATTCGATGAGAATTTTGCAATGAGGTAGAATCACTCACACTTTAATCGCCATCTCAGTCGAATCGACCTATCTCCAGTCTCTGATCGATTTTCAATTGTGCCGCAATAACCATTGCAAACTAGTACGGTCTTGGTCGAATTCTCAAGTCTATTACATTTAAAAACCCTTAATGGCTTCACCTGATAGGTCAATTATCTCATGAGTGGCCATCTCAATGAAAAATACTATACCCACATTAATGAAAGGCCCAACTTATCCGATTAAAATCAGAACTTGAAAATCAGGATGTCACACCCAACATCTTGTGACTGCTATGATGCTCATCCGAATGACCCCATGGTGGCTTTTGAGAAGTTCCTCTCGCATTTTCATACATTTTCACTGGACAGATTCACAATATTTACAAATAAACAATTCAATTCAACGTAGAACTCAGACCACAAGTGACCGACCGAAACAAGAACGTCCTGCATCTTTGCGGGAGTCTAGTATCTCCGTGAATCAACTTGGATAAATAACTCTTAACAACGAAAAACAGACACACAAAAGTCCTCTGACCAAAGAAACCCGAAGATCCAAAATGCGGGTGCCCCTTCGTTAGATAAGTGGAGAAATTCTTATTTAAATAGAAAAGTGGACTTCTTGAGAGTTCTTCCTTTTAATCTATTCGATTTAACAAATCAATCTACATCCTCGAATAGAATTGGGTTTTGTGCATGAATTCAAAGTCGAAACATAATTAACATGTTTTCCAATTATGCTTGTGTACATTTTTAATGCTAAAATACTCACAATTTCACATCACAACTTAGGTCTATGATGCCACATGACTAATGCCACAATCGTATTGTTAAACACATTGTCAATGTACTCAATTACAGTTGATCACGATGCATAATGTGGTGTAGTTCAATTAGGAATATGGATTCACATAGGAAATTTATCGTGTCATTTCAAATAATCAAACTAGTAGCAAATGCCTAGCTCATATTTATGCAACAAATATGTTCTAAACATCACTTTTTCTCTTTTCAGAAGTAATATATCATGCCGTGCCGTGCCTTTCGAGCAAATCGAGCCATCAACCTCAATCACTTTTAAATATGAATTTATAAATTCATAGAATAGATAAGATCACTTGTATGATAATACCCACAATCAAGTAAATCGAGCCAATGAACTCGAAATCCTATCAATTAAATAAGAAGCGATATCTAAATTCAAGCAACTGAGACTCGTCTAGGTAACATTATTTCAAAGCCAAAGCGTTCACTACAAGTTGACAAAAGATAGCAAGAATGACCAATCATGATGAATATCCACTAATGTGAAGAACAGCCACTTGCGCGACAAATTTTCTTGCAATATGTCTCTCTATTGAACTCTAGATTAAAGTGGGTTTACGGTTAAAAGCAAAGCCTTTGCAAGTATTAAAAGATCCTAAACTTCGCTGACTCAAAAGATGAACAGAGACGTGAAAACCACTGACCAAAATAAAAATTCGGAAGTAGGTTGTAATGCATATAAAATTTTAAAAGTTCTTTCTACTCAAACCATAACTCAAAATCAATTTTTATCAAATCTTACGGCTCCACATCACCCTATGTGATCATTCTCAATAAAAGTTGCAGCTTAAACACTTAAGTTGAATCCAGAAACTTAGGCCTATTTGGTAATACTCCCGGAAACAACTGATTCTATTCTTTTATTACCGAGAGTAAAAAAAGAATGGGAATTCGTTTAGTAAATTTTTTGTTCCCAAGAACAAAAGTCAATTTTTTTTGTTCCCAAGAATAGATTTGAAATAGAATCTAGAAGCAAAAAAAAGTTGCTTCTCATTCCTAAGAACAATTCCTAGAATTAATTCTAATTTTTTTCATTTCTCTTCTCTTTCCTTTTCTTCTTCTTCTTCTTCTTCTTCTTCCTTTTGGCTGGCCTCGACCATAGTCGGCGACCGGCCAGACTAGAGTTGGCGACCTTGCCGGAGCCTCGCCGGCTTGTGGCAACATCAAGGCATGGTAAGGCTCATCAACCTGAGCCTCACCATGGTTGGGCAAGGCTCGGCCTCGCCTTGGGTGGGTGAGGTCAACCTTGCTAGGCGACACGAGGCTCGGCCTCACTAGGCCAAGGAGAGGCTAACCTCGTGTTGCTTGGGCGAGATTGAGCCTCGTTGGTGGCTTGGCGAGGCTCCGGCGAGCTCATCGATCTCACCCAATTGATCGCTAGTCACGGCGGTGGCCGGTGACCGGCTACCAAGAAGGAGGAAGAAGAAGAACAAAAGAAAAAATAATATATATATATATATATATATATATATATATAAAGTATTAAAAAATTAAAAGAAAAAAATTGACAATCCTACAAAATGCATTTCTATCTCAGGATTAGAAATTTTAAATAGTTACCAAAGCGTTCTTTTACTCAGAACTTATTCTCGAGAATATAATCAGAAAAAATCATTTCTGATAAAAAATTATTCCTAAGAACATAATCGTTACCAATAGCGCCCTTAGAATTCACATGGGTCCGAATTTTTGAGAAAATATTTCCTAAATGGTTATTCGATGATTGACAAAACTTAAAGACTTTGTTTTTGATTAAAAAAAGTATTTTCAAGTAGAAAGTCTAATGGGATATGATCATATGATATCAATCAAAATTGGTTTATTCTACATATTCTGTCAAACAGCTAGGAATGAGACAAATACTCGTGCAATAGCTAGTGGTGATTGGTTGGATTCCCTGTCATACTCATAAAAAGTTTCAAAATGAAAGTCTTCTTAATATCTATTAGAGATTCAACTTTCTTGAAACATCTTATTAGAGGCGAAACGTTCCTTCCAATTCTAAACACTCAACTTTTGGAAACCCGAATTGCTATATGTGCGGTAGAACTTATGGGAAGCTTCACCCTCAACAATCCTAAAGGTAATCATATCTTCTCAATCATATTCAAGACCAATGGGTAGATTAGCTGGATGATCCACCTGAAGATATATCCAACGGTCAGCTTGGACTAGGAGGAATATAAGAGGAGGTCTCGAAGTTGAAAGAATGGAATTCGCATTCACGAAAATTGAAGTTTTTAATTCTAAAATCTAAAGAGTGTTTTGTGATCTTATACATTCGTCTCTGTGAGTAAAATTATATAACCTTTTAGAGGCTTAGAGTGTGTAAAGAATGGTACACACAAACTTGAGTGTTCTTAGCTCAATACTTGTAATCTCTTATTGGTTCTTATCAATGAATTTAAGCCAACAGGCTATAATGCGGGAGAGTAGGTGTAAGTTTGCAAAAGCCGAATCACTATAATTTTGAGTGTGCAATTTTCTATCCCTTACCTTTTTATTTATTGTGATAGAATTATATACTGATAAGACCTAACTACTTCATCAGAAATTGTCTCATAGTAATATATGTTTAATTTTTTCATTTCCGCATAATCACCTATTCGCTCCTTCTACGTAATAGTTATAGTCATAACACAAATTTATGAGTTGATAGAAAATTCTTCTAATTAGATGAACAAAGAGTAAGACTATGCTACGCAACGGCACTAGCTTGAATTGTCGAGATTTCCAAGGCAAGGATGCAAGAACCGTACCGTTTTCTTATTTTCCTACTCTTCTCTTTTTCTTCTTATTTCCCCGTCCTTTTTCTGTTCTCTCCCGGCTGCTCTCTCTACGTGCGCTCCACTCTCTCTCTCACGTGACTTTTCTCCTTCTTTGACTAGTCAACCTTTTCCTTTTCCTTTTTTTTTTTTTTTTTTGCTTTCCTTTTTTGACTTGGTCAATGCCCAAATATTACAGCATGATTAGACATCTTGAGTTTCCCATTGGCCCTGGACGAAGGGTACACTCAGGACCCTTGATTGCCTATCTCCTATTTCACAGGGAGTTGCAGGCTAGGTAACACCGACACATGACACAACACGAGTGTCCGACACAACACGTCGACACGTCATTTTCAAAAATAGAGAATTTCGACACGTTGCGACACGTTGTATATTAAATAAATATTTTTATTTTTAATTAATTTGATTCAAATTCATAAATAAATAATTAATTAAAAAGAGCCTATAATAAATTTACACTAATAATATTAACAAATCAATTTCATTTGAAATTCGAAAGATATATTTATAGTTAATGCGAAATATTTTTTAAATTTTAACAAAAGTTATCGATGAAACTAATAATTAATAAGAAATTAGAATCAATTTATTTAAATAAATTCATGATTTTCTACGGTGATCAAAATTTATCATTATTTAAAATTCAATACTTTTATTTTTCGAAATTATTTTTTAATTTCATTTATTTAATTTTCCAGTTCAAAAACAATCCCCAAATCCATCCCTCCTTCCGTTCGTCCTTTTCCCTCCAGCTCAAGTTTATTTTACTTTTTCCCTCCCCCACCACTTGACAGTGACAGGTAAGCTGTCACTTCCCCTCACGCCTTTCTTATATTTTTGGGTTTCTTTATGAAAAACCCTAGCGAGCCGCGAGCCCTCCTTTTCCTATTCCTCCTTGCCGCTCGCCGCACGACCCCCTTCCCTCCTCTCCTCTTCCTCTCGTCACCGATCCATCGCAACAGTGGCGGCCCTCGCCGCTCTCTCTGGCCGTCTCTCGCCATCGCGGTGGTCCTGGTCCGTTCGTGGCTTCGTCTCGCCGACGGGAGTTTGCCTTCTCTCTTCTTTCTCTCTGTTCGGCAATTTCTCTCGCCGTCTCTCGCCGTCGCGGCTTCGTCTCGCCGGCGCTCGCGGCCTCTGCTCCCTCGCCCTCCCTCGCCTCCACCCTCCATCAGTCTTCCGGACACGCGTGTCGAGAAAGGTTGACCGCGTGTCGGAAAATCCGACACGTGTCGGACACGACACGGAAGCACGGACAGCGTGTCCGTGCTTCCTAGGTTGCAGGTGATCAGCTCTATTGAAATTGCAGAACATTCTGTGAGGTAGGAATCAGCTAGATATTCACGGCAAGCATCTTCTGATTTTCAAAACTGGCACTTACATGGAGGATCAAGGGAAATATGGCAGAGGGCTTCATGGAAATTGGAAAGCTTTCGTTTTCGCCCCTTTTTCACTCTCTCTGTGTCATTTTTATCTCTCTGTTGAACTTTTCGATAGCATTTGATTCCTTAAGTTCAGGTCAGTCCATTAAAGATGGAGAGAGATTGGTCTCTTCAGGCCAAAGCTTTGAGCTTGGCTTCTTCTCTCCAGGAAACTCCAAGTATAGGTACTTGGGGATATGGTACAAACTTAGTCCTGAAAAAATCGTTTGGGTTGCCAACCGAAACAACCCGCTCACTGATTCAAATGGTGTTCTCACATTTAGCGGTGAGAGGAATCTAGTTGTTCTCAACCGATCAAAGAGCGTCATCTGGTCTTCGAATTCATCCAGGGTTTTAAGAAACCCAGTTGCGCAGTTGTTGGACTCTGGTAACCTTGTCGTTTCGGACAATACCAGCTCACGCTCTGGTGAATGGTCATGGCAGAGCTTTGACTATCCAACTGACACCCTTTTAGCTGGTATGCGATTGGGATGGAACCTCAAATCTGGTTTCGAGTGGCGTCTGACTTCTTGGAAAAGCACGGATGATCCTTCCTCTGGAGACTATACCTACGGATTTAATGTTAATGGGTTGCCCCAAATTGAAATGCGCAAAAGAGGCTCCACAAAAACATTTCGAATAGGGCCATGGAATGGACTCCGCTTCTTGGGAACTCCAGAGCCTAAGAGTACCCTTTTCAATCCGAGGTTCGTTTACAATGAAACATATGTATATTCTGAGTTTGAATCTTCAAGGGATGATATCATCACCATACGCACGTTGAATCAGTCTGGTCTTATTCAACGTCTTCTAAGGAAGAAAGAGAGCTCCACATGGGATGTCATGACCTCAAAACCCCGCGATCCATGTGATAACTATGGGCAGTGTGGTGCTAATAGTTTCTGCAAAAATAACAGAGACCCTAGATGCCAGTGCTTGCAGGGATTCGTGCCCAAATCCCAAGAAGAGTGGCAGTTATATAATTCAACCAGTGGGTGCATTAGGAAAGCTCAGTTGAATTGCTCTCAAGAACCGAGCTTTCTGAAAATTTCGATGCTGAATCTGCCCGATCTGATAGACTTCTGGTTAAACAAGAACATGAGCATCGACGAGTGCAAGGTGGAGTGTCTAAAAAACTGTTCTTGTACGGCCTATGCTAATTCAGATGTTAGAAGAGGAGGAAGTGGCTGTTTGATGTGGTTCGGTGATCTCATTGATATAAGAGAATTTGAACAAGACAACTATGTACAAAATCTCTACATAAAATTATCTGCTTCTGAGCTAGGTAAATACGTACATAGTGATTCAGTTATTCTTTTGCTGGACTATTTCTGGTTACATCCATCAGCTTATGAACAAATTATCGTCCGAAATTAGTTAACACACTTTTTCTTGGCAATTCTAGATTCCATCAAAAGCCCTGTCAATAAGACAAAACTGTTGACTGTCACGGTGGCTTCGGTCATTTCTGGATTGCTCGTAGCAGCTATAGCATTGAGTATTGTGTGGAAGAGCAGAACGAAAAGAAGAGGTAAGCTTGTTTGTAATTTAGTCCCCTTTTAACTGTGAAATTTGCATTGAAATTCTGTAGTCGGACCATGACCAAATTAAATATTAATTCATGTGATAGAGTTCGTCCTTGTAGGCTTACAGAGTCAGAAGGAAGACATTGATTTACCGTTATATGATTTTTCGACCATTGCCGTTGCTACTGGACATTTCTCACAGACTAACATGATTGGAGCGGGTGGCTTTGGTTCAGTCTACAAGGTAATGAGCTATGGATTTGCAAGTTTACAGAACACCATAAGCTTATTTAATTAAAAAATAATAATAATGCAGGGAAATCTCTCCATGGGTCAAGAAATAGCGGTGAAGAGGCTGTCGAAAGGTTCAAGACAAGGCCTTGAAGAATTTATGAATGAAGTACTCCTAATTGTGAAACTTCAGCATAGGAATCTTGTCGGACTTCTTGGCTGTTGCATTGAGGGAGAAGAAAGAATGTTGATATATGAGTATATGCCAAATAAAAGCTTGGATTATTTCATATTCGGTTCGACCTCCTTGATCATTTTCATTTCCTTTTCGCTCCACCCCTATTCTATTAGTCAGTATGTCATTTGTGCCTCTGCCTAGACATACAACCAAATGCAAATTAATAAACTCATTTCCTTTAGAGTGCCGAGCTTAAATTTTTAAGACTTACATTGGGTTTGACTGTATGCAGATGATGACAGAAGCTTCTTGTTAGCATGGAAAAGTCGCTTCGACATAGTTTTAGGAATCGCGAGAGGACTGCTTTATCTTCATCAAGATTCAAAACTGCAAGTCATTCACAGAGATCTCAAAACAAGTAATATTTTGTTAGATGTGGACCTCAATCCTAAAATCTCAGACTTTGGCCTTGCAAGAATCTTTGGAGGCAATGAAAGAGAAGCAAGAACGAGAAGAATCATTGGTACCTAGTAAGTTTCTTATCTTGATTAAAGAGCACTGTCCATGAACACTGGGTAGATTTAAGTCTCGATATTCTTAATGCAGTGGCTACATGTCTCCAGAATATGCTTTTGATGGAAAATTCTCTGTGAAATCCGATGTTTTTAGCCTTGGTGTAGTTTTGCTAGAGATAGTAAGTGGCAAAAGGAACAGAGGGTTCTGCCATCCTGATCATCAACACAACCTTCTTGGGCATGTAAGTAAGTACGGTATGGTTGTCCAAACTCATGTCTTTTAGGTGATGCTTAACGACATAAATGGATTTGTCCCAGGCATGGTTGCTGTGGAGCGCAGGTAGGTCCTTGGAGCTTCTACATGAATCTCTATGCGACTCCTTCATAGCATCCCAAGTAGCGAGATGCATTCATGTTGGTTTGTTGTGTGTCCAAAAGCTTCCTAGAGATAGGCCAACAATGTCTTCAATCGTTTTCATGTTAGCCAATGAGGAAGCAATCTTGCCAAAGCCTAAACAGCCCGGTTTCTATATGGAGAGAGTTCCATCGAGCACAGAGGCATCTTCAATAAGGGAAGACTTGTACACAGGGAATATCGTTACGATCACCATGCCAGAAGGTCGATGAACTTCCCATTGAGGATGTTCCCTGCAGTGTTGAATTTAGAATTTTAGATCAACTTTCTCGGTGCATGATGGTAAAAAGGTTCAGAAGATTGTGTACACAAATCTTTGGCTACCTCGCAGCAAGGACTGTTTAGAACGAGACGAGGGCTGCAATAAAAGATTATCGTTGTATGATTCAGTGGCTCAAGCAACATGGGGAAGGCCTTTTTTATTGATCATCGCCAATGATTATTCGTGGAGATAAATCATATAAACTCTCTGACCTTTTGTAGGAGCAAGTAATTATATTTACTGCTTCAATTTATTCTTATATGATACATCGATACGCAGTATCCCAATGAATTATTTACACATTTATAAACAATATAAATTATCTATTGTTTGGTCTTAATTAAATGAGTCCAACAACACTTTCAGTGCATTAATCAAAATGACAAGAATAGCAAAATGATAAGTAACATGATGTTAATATAGTGCATTAAACTTTTGACACGCTTTTCATAAAACGTTTTTCAAACCATTCACAAATAACCGAAAGGTAGTAATTACAAAGTAGTAATTACTCGGTCTAGATTTATACAATAGACATGCTTTTAGTAGTTTTTAATATATTTAATCCATGCCGCTTTCTAAATACAAGTATACAAGCTTGAAGTAGAGGAGCTCTACCCATCTACAAATTAGCTAAATTAAGTTTAAATGCTAACAAAATGATGAGAGAATTACCAAAAAAGTCATAAATTTTATTGTAATTAAACCAATTCAGTCATAAACTTCTTCTTTTTCTTTTTTAGCCAATTTAGTCCTAAACCTTTCGTATATGTACTAGTTCAGTCCATTTAACTAATTTTGGCCAGTTGGCACCAAGTGGTGCTATCGGCGCTCATTGCATTTTTAAAATAATATTTTAATATTTTAATAATTTTTTTTCTTCTTTCTTTTATTTTCTTTGTTTTTTGCCCTTCCCCTTCCCCTTCTCCTACCGTTAGTGCTCAATATAGCCAGGCGAGGATGTCGGCGAGGGCCACAATGCCCTTGTCCACTTCTAGCAAGGGCATCTTGGCCCTCACCTATGGTTGGTGAGGGTCGACTTGGCAAGCGCATCGTAGCCCTCGCCTATGGTCGGCAAGGGTCAACCGGTGACCCTAGCGAGGGTGTTGTAGCCCTCACCTATGGTCAACAGGGGTCAACCAATGACCCTTGCCAATGCTAAAGGTAGGGAAGGTGAAGGGAAACAAATAAAGAAAATAAAAGAAAAAGTTATTAAAATATTATTTTTAAAATGCCATGTTAGTGTCAATAGCGGCACATCAGCGTTGGTCGATCAAAATTGGTCGAATGAACTGAACTGACACAAATACAAAATGTTTAAAACTAAATTGACTAAAAAAAAAGTTTATGACCGAATTGGCACAATTGCAATAAGTTTATGAATTTTTTGGTAATTTCCCCCATAAAATGACTCTTACGCGTTTTACAAATCACTTGCCCACAGCAATTATTCAAAGTTATCCGTGAAATGAAGTTTGCATGCGAAACTCTAAAATTTGGGTCCAATCAAACCATTACTTCAAATCAACTCTTGTCAAATCTCACGGCTCAATAACACCATGGTCCATAATTTCCATGTAATTCCACAACTTGACTACTCTAAATTGGACTCAAATTTCACATAATTTCGGATTTGTATCCTAATTCTGAAAGTTACTCCGATTAGATAAATAAATGACTTATAAATGCAACATGGCGAGGTCTCTGTGGCGTGTACGCACAAATTTCCCTCTTTTCCTTTCCCTTTCCTCTTCTTCCCTTTTCCTCTCCGTTGCCATCCCTCTCTTTTTCTTCTTCCCCTTTTATCTCTTCGTCAATGTCTTTTTGCTTAAAGTCGTCTTCTTTTTCTTTGTTTTATTAGCCACTTGATTTGACCAAGTCAACAAACCAAAATATTATAGAACCAGTCCAAGGAGGTGTTCTTGTCCGGCAGTGTTGCGCTCACCCGTGTCTTCACGTTGCTCATGTACAATGAGTAGTCCTAGGCTAGGACCCGAACTAATTGAGCTCTCTCACCAACTCGAAGAGCTAGTCCATAAAGTTGCCCATCTTTCAAAGGCAACATTTTAAAAAAATTTGCTAAAAATTGGAGTTTAGGTTGGGTAGAGTTTGCATGAGATTAGGGTTGAAACGATTATGAGTCGTTTACATAGCATTGCATAAAAATAGATCAATTTAAATCTTACTACTTTGGACCAACCGAACCGACCTAGTTGATGGGCTAGCCATGAGGAGTGGGCATGACCTTCTCCCATTGCATGAATAGACATCATAAGTCTCCCAATAAAAACACTTGGCAAACTTGGGCGTCTCCATTTCATGACCTTTGCTTACTTATTTCGTTGGGAGTTTCCAGTGATAGAACCTGCTACAGAATCACAGAATATCTTGTCAGGTGGACTTCAGCTGGATTTTCTTGGTGAGAACCTTCGAGTTGAAAACTTTTCATTGAGAGGGAGGAGCTAGGGAAAAACTGACAGAAGACTTCATGGCATTGGAAAAGGTTCCATATTCCCCCTTCTTTTACTCTGTTTATGTCATGTTTATGATGAACTTGGTGATCGCATCCGATACCTTAAGTCCAGGTCAGTCCATTAAAGATGGAGAGAGATTGGTCTCTTCAGGCCAAAGCTTTGAGCTTGGGTTCTTCACTCCAGAAAACTCCAAGTACAGGTACTTGGGGATATGGTACAAATTTAGTCCTGAAAAAGTCGTTTGGGTTGCCAACCGAAACAACCCACTCACTGATTTAAATGGTGTTCTCACATTTAGCGATGAGAGGAATCTTGTTGTTCTCAACCGATCAAAGAGCATCATCTGGTCTTCGAATTCATCCGGGGTTTTAAGAAACCCAGTCGCACAGTTGTTGGATTCTGGTAACCTTGTCGTTTCAGAGAATACAAGTCAACATTCTGGTGAATGGTCATGGGAGAGCTTTGACTATCCAACTGACACCCTTTTAGCTGGTATGCGAATGGGATGGAACTTCAAATCTGGTTTCGAATGGCGTCTGACTTCTTGGAAAAGCACGGATGATCCTTCCTGTGGAGAATATACCATTGGAATAAATGTTAATGGGTTGCCCCAATATGAAATGCTCAAACGAGGCTCCACAAAAACATTGCGGACAGGGCCATTCAATGGATTCGGTTTCCCGGGAGATCCATCGACTAAGAGTGCCCTTTTCAAGCCGTGGTTTGTTTACAATGAAACATATGCATATTTTGAGTTTGAATCTTTAAGGTATGATATCTTCACCATACTCACATTGAATCAGTCTGGTCTTGCTCAACGTCTTCTGAGGAAGAGAGAGAGCTCTACATGGGAGGTCATGACCTCATCTCCCCATGATCCATGTGATCACTACGGGCGGTGTGGTGCTAATGCTTTTTGCAAGAGGAACGAAGAACCTAGATGCCAGTGCTTGCAGGGATTCATGCCCAAATCCCCAGAAGAGTGGCTGTTATTTAATTCAACCAGCGGGTGCATTAGGAAAGCTCAGTTAAATTGCTCTCAAAAACAGGGCTTTCTGAAACTTTCGATGCTGACTCTGCCCGACCTGATAGACTTCTGGGTAAACAAGAACATGAGCCTTGAGGAGTGCAAGGTGGAGTGTCTAAAGAACTGTTCTTGCACAGCTTATGCTAATTCAGATGCACGAGGAGGAGGAAGCGGCTGTCTGATGTGGTTCAGCGATCTCATTGATATAAGAGAATTTGAAGAAGATGTACAAAATATCTTCATTAAATTATCTGCTTCTGAGTTAGGTAAATATGTACATAGTGATTCAGTTAGCAACCACTTTTCTAAGCTGCGATGATCTTGCTTTTTTAAAAAGTGTGTACATAGTGAATGCTGGATTAATCATGATCTTGTACCCAACTATTTACTTGTTTGCTTATCGTTTTGCTTGACTATTTGTGATCACATCCATCAGCTTCTGAACATATTATCGTCCAAAATTAGTTAACACGCTTTTCTTGGGAATTCTAGATTCCATCCAAAGCCCTGTCAATAAGAAAATACTGTTGACAGTCACGGTGGCTTCAGTCATTTCTGGACTGCTCATAGCAGGTATAGCATTGAGCATTATGTGGAAGAGCAGAATGAAAAGAAGAGGTAAGCTTGTTTGTAATTTAGTCCCCTTTTAACTGTGAAGATTTGCGTTGAAATTCTGTTGTCGGACCGTGACCAAATTAAATACTACTTTCACGTGATAGATAGAGTTCGTCCTTGTAGGCTTACAAAGTCAGAAGGAAGACATTGATTTACCATTATATGATTTTTCTACCATTGCTGTTGCTACTGGACATTTCTCACAGACCAACATGATTGGAGCGGGTGGCTTTGGTTCAGTCTACAAGGTAATGAGCTATGGATTTGCAAGTTTACAGAACACGATAAGCTTATTTAATTGAAAAAATAATGCAGGGAAATCTCTCCATGGGTCAAGAAATAGCTGTGAAGAGGCTGTCGAAAGGTTCAAGACAAGGCCTTGAAGAATTTATGAATGAAGTACTCCTAATTGTGAAACTTCAGCATAGGAATCTTGTCGGACTTCTTGGCTGCTGCATTGAGGGAGAAGAAAGAATGTTACTATATGAATATATGCCAAATAAAAGCTTGGATTATTTCATTTTCGGTTCGACCTCCTTGATTCTTTTCATTTCCTTTTCGCTCCACCCCCATTCTATTAGTCAGTAATCATTTGTGCCTCTACCTGGACATACAACCAAATGCAAATCAATAAACTCATTTCCTTTAAGAGTGCTGAGCTTAAATGTTTAAGACTTACGTTGGGTTGACTGTATGCAGATGATGACAGAAGCTTCTTGTTAGCGTGGAAAAGTCGCTTCGACATAGTTTTAGGAATTGCGAGAGGACTTCTTTATCTTCATCAAGATTCAAAACTGCAAGTCATTCACAGAGATCTCAAAACAAGTAATATTTTGTTAGATGTGGACCTCAATCCTAAAATCTCAGACTTTGGCCTTGCAAGAATCTTTGGAGGCAATGAAAGAGAAGCAAGAACGAGAAGAATCATTGGTACCTAGTAAGTTTCTTATCTTGATTAACGAGCACTGTCCATGAACACTGGCTAGATTTAAGTCTAGATATTCTTAATGCAGTGGCTACATGTCCCCAGAATATGCTTTTGATGGAAAATTCTCTGTGAAATCCGATGTTTTTAGCCTTGGTGTAGTTTTGCTAGAGATAGTAAGTGGCAAAAAGAACAGAGGGTTTTGCCATCCTGATCATCAACACAACCTTCTTGGGCATGTAAGTAAGTACGGTATGGTTGTCCAAACTCATGTCTTTTAGGTGATGTTTAATCACATAAATGGATTTGTCCCAGGCATGGTTGCTGTGGAGCGCAGGCAGGTCCTTGGAGCTTCTACATGAATCTCTATGTGACTCCTTCATTGCATCCCAAGTAGAGAGATGCATTCATGTTGGTTTGCTATGTGTCCAAAAGCTTCCTGGAGATAGGCAAACAATGTCTTCAGTCGTTTTCATGTTAGCGAATGAGGAAGCAATCTTGCCACAACCTAAACAGCCCGGTTTCTTTATGGAGAGAGAGGCATCTCCAATAAGGGAAAACTTGTACACAGGGAATATCGTTACGATCACCATGCCAGAAGGTCGATGAACTTCCCATCGAGGATGTTCCCTGCATTGTTGAATTTAGAATTTTAGATCAACTTTCTCGGTGCATGATGGTAAAAAGGTTCAGAAGATTGTGTACACAAATCTTTGGCTACCTCGCAGCAAGGACTATTTAGAACGAGACGAGGGCTGCAATAAAAGATTCTCGTTGTATGATTCAGTGGCTCAAGCAACATGGGGAAGGCCTTTTTTATTGATCATCGCCATTGATTATTCGTGGAGATAAATCATATAAACTCTCTGACCTTTTGAAGGAGCAAGTAATTATATTTACTGCTTCAATTTATTCTTATATGATACATCGATACGTAGTATCCCAATGAATTATTTACACATTTATAAACAATATAAAGTATCTATTGTTTGGTCTTAATTAAATGAGTCCAACAACACTTTCAGTGCATTAATCAAAATGACAAGAATAGCAAAATGATAAGTAACATGATGTTAATATAGTTTATAGAAGATGGCATACGCTGAAAGTTAAGCATGCGGGGAAATCTTTCAACAGACCAAGAAATAGCCATGAAAAATCGTCAACAAATTCAGTACAAGGTCGCGAAGAGTTCATGAATGAAGTAGCTTCGTTCGTCAGATTTTAACACAAATCTCATTGGGCTTCTTGGCTACTGCATTTAGAAAGAAGAAAGAATGTCAATTTACAAATACATGCTGAATCAAAGCTCGGATAGTTTTATTTTTGGTTCAATCATCCTGATTCTTACTGGTTTTTTTTTTTTTTCACTGCACAAAGATATTATCCTTTCAAAATTAATTCTTTCCATGAGTCATATATATAGAACAGCAAGGAACAAACACTTGAAGCTTATGTGTTTGCAGATTGCAACAGACCCTTATCCTTTGAATTGGAAAAGCGCTTTTTCGTTTTAACTGGAATCAGACGAGGGCTCCTTTATCTCCACTAAGATTTGAAACTTCAAGTCATTCATAGAGATCTCAAAACAAGCAACATCTTATTGGAAGCTGATCTAAATCCAAAAATTTGTGATTTTGGATTGATTTATGGAGGTGATGTAAAAGAAGAGAGAACAAAAAGAATAATTGGTACTTTGTAAGTTAGCCATCTTGCTTCATGAGTTCCAAAGTTCATACTTTCCAAGGCATTGGGAGAACTGAAATGTGATTTTCTTAATACAGCATCTACATGTCCCCAGAATATGCCATTGATATAAATATTTCCGGTGAAATCCAATGAATTTACCTTTGGCGTGCCTTTGTTAGAGACTGAGTGGGAAAAGGAACAGTGGATTCAGCCATCCAAGTCACCACCACAACCTTCTTGGACATGTAAGTTGAAGCTTGCATTAAGTGATGCTGTTTTCCTAACACTTTGATTGTCTTTGATGTCCAAGTCATTTCATATTGACGTTGAGTTGTCTACTGTGACTGGAGAGTAAGCACCCTGTTTGTGTTCTCAGGCATGGTTGCTGTGGAATGAAGGCAGGGCGTGGAACTTATGGATGATTCCTTAGCCGACTCTCACGTTGAATTTCAAGTAGAGGGATCCATGCAAGTGGGCTTGTTGTGTGTCCAGAAATTTCCTTTTAGACAGGCCAACAATGTTTTCTGTTGTTTTCATGCTGGCAAATCAGGAAGCGATCTTGCCACAGCCTTAGCAGCCTGGTTTCTTTATGGAAAGAAGTCCAGCAAGCTCAGATTTGACTTCACCGAGGGAACCCTATACATGTAATCTCGTGACCATAACAATGCCAGAAGCTTGATAGACACACTATTGATTTAGCATTTTTGCTAATCTCCTGGGGTTCTTTTTCAAGTAGTTTAACTATTGATTTAGCATTTTTGCTAATCTCCTGGGGTTCTTTTTCAAGTAGTTTAACGAACAGGATAATGTTTAGGACTCAATTGGCCGAATGAATTAAATTGGCAAAACGTGAAAATGTTTAAGACTTAATTAACACCATTAAAAGATTTATGATTGAATTGACAAAAGCATTATACGTCTAGGTCTTTTTAGATAATTTTCTGCAAATTAACTCATTGTGCTATAATTAAAGTTGTGTGGGGATGCGAAAATTCAACAAAAGAGGGCACCAACTGCTCCTCCTGTGATCCCTTTGTGTTTATTTATTTGTCGAGGAATATGAAAAGGAAAGAGAGGGCAAAATTGAAGTATCTCTCTTTAATCCGTTTGTGATTCAGGTAAGGATATGAATGATTAAACAAATTATTAGCGCAGCGGTTACAGCTTGCTGCAGCTGGGAACAGCGTCGGCTCCATCTCTTTACAGATTCCAGAGGTCGTTGCCTTAAAAATGAAAAGGAAAAGGAAGAGAAAGAAAGTTTGACTTTTTTTTGCAGAGAACTTCGTACGTGTCACCTGAGGAAGGTCTTATCGCAGATTACAAGGTAGAGAGAGAGAGAGAGAGAAAGAGTTGGACACTTTATCATTGGTGGAGAATGATGAGAAAAATAGGTTAAAAATGCATTGATTTTTCCACTCCGAATCGTGCCGTTGATGACGCCCCCGGAGGATGCACGAATAGAAAGTCCGATAACGCTCTCATGATATCAACATATGTGTTAGCGGAAGTCGCCCAGCACAATGATAATGCGGTTTGAGTAGCGTTTCATTTAGAAGTCTCTGATGTTGGATTTGATACGTCCCGTTCTTGACACCAGCAATATACCAATGTGACACACACTCGTTAAAAAAAAAAATTACCTTGCCCTAGATTCCCTTCCCACATACATACATTCAGCATGAGCTCTAATACTATCTGAGTAGTTGCCTGTTAGCGCGGAAGTCAGTAGCACCAAGAAGACCGAAAAGATCTCAATTAATATGAAGATTTCAAGGATTTCTCAATCAATTTATCGGTGATAGCACTCTAACTAGTATCATAACTTTTGGTTTTGCAACTTCCTCGGTTTAATGTGCCGAATCAATTCATAGCAACGAATAAGAAAATATCCTTTTTTTTTTTTTAAAGTTTGGTAACAAGGAAATCTTTCAAATTTAAATCCAAAACAAACAGAATGATGCTTGACAATGCTCAATGACCATGGGTATGTCTTTACACAAAGAGGTTCGCATCTACATATGTCGTGGAAGTGTTAGATAGAGTCTCAAATATATGAGTATTAAGTGAGTCAGTGATATTTGCAAGGAAATAAAATCTAGAACCTATCCAATTGAAAGTGGAATTGGTTAATTGTCCCCATTGAGCAGAGCCTAAGTGAAAAATTCCAGTTACAGGCTCGATGCCTATGTCGAACATTAGACTCGTCGAAGCCATAACCAGCTGAAAAATCATAATTTACGCGTTTGACAGGTAAGATGATATGAAAACAGGCACCACATCCCCTCCAATTAGCACTTCCCATTTGAGGTCCATATCAATCGCAGTTTTCAGTTGTCCCTGTAAATTTTAGTCTCGGAAATGTATCAATGAACCAAAAACATCTATCGAAATTCAATTTGGATGAATGTGTTGCCCGAAATACTTAAAAATTTCTTTTGTTTCTGCAGTCCCTAGTGAGAAGCTAATCGACTAGTCGTACATGTGATTTAGTTATGAGATGAAAACTTGAAAAATTGATAAGCACATCTCACATGGGTTTTGTGAGATTCAGTCCATGATAATGTCGCACGTTTCTTGTTGAAATCAACAAAGATTGCACATAAAAATCCCGAGTCAAAATTCGTTACATATAGTACCAATTAAGATGGACTCGTAGACTTCAATTGAGGGTATTTTGGACGCGGAATAGTTGACCATCTCCCCTCAGCTGCAATAAAAGAAATAGTCATCAATGTGTTCCTTCAGTGTTGACTACATATGGGCTAGCAGCTGTAAGAACATCACTCGGTCTCCTTCATGAACATGGCTCAGTTTGTTCACGTGCAGAAAATTCATTGGCTTGGATTGCACCCCAAAGTTGACAGACCAGGTGGATAAAAAGCGGGCTTGTGCAAAACGTTAACTGAGGATGGGCACGAGTTTTCTCAGAAAGGAGGTAATGGAATTTGACTTCTAGACATTCCATTTCGCCCCTACATCTTGACATTTGTATAACGTTCTTTCGCCTCCGATTGTTGCTACCAGCTTTCCTCTCTCGATAGAAACGGCCAACAAATAAATAAAAAATACAGGGTCACATTTTTCTGAACCATATCTCCAATCATGTAGGGGTTGGCGTGAAGACCGTAGACTTCATTAAATCAACCCGGAGTGATGGTCGCCATATAAGACTTAATTTGGGTCATAATTGGTGGAAAGAGCAAAAGAACTATGTCAATAATTTCTGCCCTGTCTAGCTAGCAGATGCTATTTTTTGGGGTTCAGTTTAGAGGCAAATAACGGGAAAATTGAGAAAAAGAAGCAAGTTTCCCAGAACGTATCTGAGCGAGTTGCAGCTCCAGAAGAGTCGAGATAGGAATTATACTTAATCGAACCAAAACAAGTTACTGCAAAACCAGGTAAATGTACTTGAGCCTGAGGAAGCAACTTTTGTGAATAAGGCCATCAAGCCATGCTCGTCTTAGTTTTTTAATGACATTGAGTGTAATGATTGGTCCTGCAAGGAATGAGAGTGCAGCTCTATTTCAAGGATGCGAAGAGGGCAGGAATGAATTGAATCCCACATCGTCTTGGACAGTGAGATAATATGCTATATAAGGAGTAGCACCAATCTTTACTACCTACTAGGCCTTTTCTGGGCAAAGCCCAGAAGAACAAAATCGTGAGGACATGGGGCAAGTGAGTCCTACAACCAAAAAAATGACAATCTTGTTGGCCTATGAGGCCACAGGTTGGCCCTAACAATGATATTAGAGCCAAGCCTAGTGAGAAGTGTGCGATTCGGGGATGAGTGCAGCTTTGTCTCAAGGATGGTGAAAGGGTTAGGAATGAGAACCGAATCCCACACCGTCCGCACCAATCTTATCTACCACCGAGGCATTTTCTAGGCAAAGCCCACAGGAACGTGAGGGCATGGGTAGATGAGTCCTGCAGCCTGAAACGGACAATATTGTTAGCAAATGGGCCAAAGGTCGGCCCTTACATTGAGTGCTCGGGTCTCTAGAGACCTCAACTAATCCAATCAGGTAATGGCAGTATCCTAGTTTCACTATAACTTGACAGTTATCGAGATAAAAGTTGCCTTCGCTAGGGCTCAACCCCTGATCATGATTCATCGATTGCAGTTTAGTTGTATCATTTATATTCCCTGATGATAGTTTTGCTATCAGTCCCTAATACAAGAAAGCATCGGGAAGCTACATGATGGAGAGCTCCAATTGCACTAAAAAGGATTGAAGTTAAAATGAAAACTTATTATGAATTTGTGGAAGCTCTAATTCAAATTAATGTAGCGTGATATGAACACCAGTCAAACAATGGCTACTATGAAATCTTCCTTATAGCAAAAATAAATCATTCATCCCAAAAACAAAAGGATTTAAGATAATATTGTTCACTTCGTCGCGTATCAGACAATTGACTTTGCTTTCGCTTTAAATTTTTTTAATACTGACATTATTGACAAGTTAAGCAATCATCCATATCATCCCAAAGCTGTACCAGAATTTTTCATTGAGCGAAGGGCACGCTAACATTGAGGCAACTGAAATATTAATTTGAAACAGTGGGTCAACTCAACCTATAGCATAAGTTCGCTGGCCATTTTAGGGAAGGCATACATTTGGAAAAGAGCAAGTCATTGGAAGGCATTGAAATGAAAAGTCATCCTCTCTTCACCTTCTTGTACCCTTTTATGGTCTTTCTTTCGGTGCTAAGTTCGTCCAATGCAGGTGACTCATTAAGTTCAGGCCAGTCCATTAGCGATGGAGAGACAATAGTTTCCTCAGGCCAAAGTTTTGAGCTCGGCTTCTTCTCTCCTGGAAACTCCAGGAACAGATTCTTGGGGATATGGTACAAGATCACTCCTGAGACGGTCGTGTGGGTCGCCAACAGGAACAACCCACTTGCCGATTCAAATGGTACTCTCACAATTTCTAATGATGGAGCACTTGTTCTTCTAAACCAGTCGAAGAGTGTCATTTGGTCTTCAACTTCATCCGGGACACTCAGGAATCCTGTCACTCAGCTTTTGGACTCAGGAAATCTCGTTCTTAGAAAAATAGCAGTTTGAGTTCTGATGAATATTCATGGCAGAGCTTCGATTACCCATCTGACACGCTATTAGCCAGTATGAACATGGGGTGGAACTTGGCAACTGGTTTAGAGAGGTACCTGAGTTCCTGGAAAAGCGCAGATGATCCATCCCCTGGAGACTATATGTTCAGACTAAACAGACAGGGGTTGCCACAATGGGAAATACTCTTGACAGATTCGGTAATAAAGTATCGGACGGGACTGTGGAATGGAGTTCAATTCAGTGGCACTGCCGTGGAACCGAGTTCAGTCTCTAAGCCTACTCTAATTAACAATGCCAGTGAGATATATTTTACGTATGAGCCTCTATCAAATGGAGTCATTACAAGAGTCACGTTAAACCAGTCTGGATTACTACAACGACTTGTGTATATGAATAGGAGTGCTACATGGGATATTATGTACTCTACTCCAAATGATTTATGTGACAATTATGCCAAGTGCGGTTCTAATGGTTTCTGCAGAATAAACGAGGCTCCCATATGCAAATGCTTACGAGGGTACACGCCCAAGTCGCTGGAAGAATGGGACGTGCTTAACTGGTCTTCGGGCTGTGTGAGAATGCTACCCCTTAATTGTTCGAAAGGAGAGGGCTTCTTGAAACTTTCCGGGGTGAAACTACCTAACCTGATAGACTTCTGGTTAGATAAGAATATGAGCCTTGACGAATGCAAGGCCAAATGCTTGAGAAATTGTTCATGTGTAGCTTATGCTAATTCAGATGTTAGAGGAGGAGGTATTGGCTGCCTAATGTGGTTTGGCGACCTAATCGATATTAGAGAATTTCATGGAGTTGACTACGACCAGAATATATTCATACGACTTCCAGCTTCTGAACTAGGTAGGTCCATCTTCAAACTGGCAGAGCTGATCTTGCTGTAGAGTTATATCTAGTTGGATTGTTATTTGTGGATGTTTCATACTCTTGCACACCTGCAATTTGTTCCTGCTGCTTTTATGTCTTTTGTTTCTTTTTCCTCCCAAAGGATCATGAATGCAGACCCTTAGCTCATGGAGCGGTAATATTAACTAATGTTTTCCATTCTTCTCTATCTAGATGCAATCCAGGGTCCCAACAAGAAGAAAAGATTGATCATCATAGGGATTCCACCCATTTTGGTAGTGTTCATTCTGGCTGTGGCGATTTGGATTATTTACAGGAGGAGAATACTGAAGGAGAGAGGTAAACCTATCTATCAACAAAATCCAGTTTCCTTTCATTGAAGAGGCTATGATCTATTTCTGTCTTAAGTCTATGTTATATTGTAGTTTTGTTATGTCTGATTTTCATATCAATTAGTTTTTTTTTGGTCGGACATATCAATTAGGTTGGAGAAGTGGAAAAGATGACTTTGACTTGCCGTTATATGATTTTGCTACGATCGCTGCTGCTACTGACAATTTCTCTTCAAGGAATATGATTGGCCAGGGTGGCTTTGGCCCTGTCTACAAGGTAAACTGTGTACATTTTGCGGCTACGTGTTCATGCAAAAGAGGCAAAGAAATAATTGAAATAATGATAACGCAGGGCAATCTTTCGGTGGATCAAGAAATAGCAGTAAAGAGGCTGTCAAGAATTCGGGACAAGGTCTTGAAGAGTTTATGAACGAAGTAATTCTGATTGCAAAACTTCAGCACAGGAATCTCGTGGGACTGGTGGGCTGCTGCACCGAGAGAGAGGAAAGAATTTTAATTTATGAATATATGCCTAATGGAAGCTTAGATCATTTCATTTTTGGTATGGCCCTCTTCATTTCAGTGTTCAAATGAACTTCATAGCTTGTACAGGAAATAGATGTAGCAAGTACTGCAAATGTCAGTCATTTGAAGCTTTTGTGTCATTTGGCATTGTGCAGATCAGGATAAAAGCTTCTCGTTGACGTGGAAAATAAGATTTGACATTGTTATGGGAATTGCACGAGGACTTCTGTATCTCCACCAAGATTCAAAGCTTCAAATTATTCACAGAGACTTAAAGGCAAGCAACATTTTGCTAGACGCCAACCTAAATCCTAAAATCTCGGACTTTGGCTTGGCTAGGATATTCACTGGTGATGAAAAAGAAGCAAAAACTAGCAGAGTTGTTGGAACCTGGTAAGTTCAAATTATCTCGGACAAGTGCTCAAGTTAGTGCTTTAGAGAACTAACGGATGAATGATTTGCTTACTGCAGCGGCTATATGTCCCCAGAGTATTTATTCAATGGGAATTTTTCCGTGAAATCTGACATATTTGGCTTTGGAGTGCTTTTATTAGAGATTATAAGCAGCAAAATGAATAGAGGGTTCTGCCATCCAAACCACCACCACAACCTTCTTGGGCACGTAAGTTGAGCTAGAAGAGAACATTGCTTGTGCTTTCTGGTGCATGCAATTATGTCGGATTCATACAGATATATTAACATAGTTTCTTCTTTCAATAACAAGCAAGCTAGCTTGACGGCATAATTTTATTTGTCATAGGCATGGTTGCTTTGGACCCAAGGCAGGGCCTTTGAAATTCTTGACGAATCATTGTACGACTCTGCCATCAAGTCTCAAGTAGAAAGATGCATTCATGTCGGGCTGTTGTGCGTCCAAAAGTTTCCTGCAGACAGGCCAGCCATGTCCACGGTCGCTTCCATGCTGGGAAGTGAAGGAACGGTTCTGCCTCAACCTAAGCAACCAGGTTTCTTCACGGAAACCAGCCTGGAAAACTATAATTCAACTTCAAATGGGGAAGATTATCATACAAACAGTGCGGTGAGCATCACAATGCCAGTGGCCCGGTAGACACTCCATCATCTGTTAATGAGGTTTTATCCCCGACAAGAGAAAAACGCAACCTAAATAGCATTTCAATGTCCTCCAAGGTCATTTCTGTTTGTCTAGATTTTCTTCTTGCTGTATCCTAGATTAGATGAAAAGGCCTCTTGTTAATACTGCTTGAGTGGGATTATGTAACCAATAGAGCGACGATAAAAGTGAGTGGATAATTACACTTTTATTTAGCTGGCGGCTGAACTAAAAGTCTGATGCAATGGTCTATAACAGTTTCCGCAAACTTCAGTGATGAGACCCCATAGAATCGTCTTACGTCGATTCACGGTGACTTTAATTAGATATGTAATGGACTTACCAGTTGTCCTCTTGCTCTCGAGAACAGAGTGCTTCTCTTCCCTCTCAACTCTTTCTGCACCCCCGCAATTAGAAGAGGAGATGTCAAAAGAAGTCAATCTGCATCAGTGCCACTAATTTCAAGATAACAAAAGGTTTATCCAACCACGTGATGAGCCAACAGAGCTTTCCGATTGCTGGAAAATTATTGCTTATTTAGCACATGTGGTCTAAAGACCAGTATTCAATCGCAGAACTGCGATGTGGTCAAAAGACTCGAAACGTGTCTTGATCCCAGGAAATTGCAAAGAAAAAAAAGGAAGACAGAAAAGCTACCAATCTAAGAAACGTTAAAGGGTAATTTGTTTCCACAGACAATTGCACTTCAAATGCAATTTTGCCTGATTGTTCAGGAAAAAGTCAGGATAGATAGCAATGTTAGCAAAGTTTCCCAATGTTCCCATCTCTTGAGGAAGCAAAAGAGAATCGCAAAAAGAAGAGATTGGAAGGAGCTTGCTTAGCACAAACCAAAGCGACAGACTGGGTAAAAGTCAACCATTGACATTTTCAATGAAAAAATTCCCTTCACGCCTTTCTCGACATGCATGAGCTTTCCATCACTGACGCATTAAAACTGGAGATTAGAATCTGGAAGACTAGAATTACCAAATCAAGAGCATAAAGAGAGTCTGACAATTTTATAAAAGAACAAAAGAGTGCCCAGTCCATTGTGGAAACAAAAACACTCTCATGTTAATGGAAGGACAATTCTCAACGTAAGTACCATGTTTAAATTTGTTTGGGATTATTGTCCAAAAAGTCTTCATTTTATTGTACAGTACCAATTCAATTCTCAACATTTCAATTATGCCAATTTTATCCTGCCAATTTTTCTTTTTGGTCATAAACGATTTCCATTTATATTATAAACTGGTCTACTGGGCCGTCATTATAAATCAAAGCCCAAAGGGCCAGAGGAGGGCAAGATAGCCAATCTTGCGGACGACTTCTCAGTCAGCCACTGAATCTGCATTTCTTGGGCAATAACCCAGGCCCACTTCTAATAATCTTGATAACAAGGAGGAGCATTCTTCGATGATGGCTTTTACTTCCCAACAAAAAGTCCCTTCGTTCTGTAGCGTGCTTATCAGATCCACACGATCTGACTCTACCATTACACCGCCTAATTGTGCCAATAAATCCTAAACATTTTTAATGATTTGGTAATGTAGTCATTAGCCTTTTTAAATGTACATCGAAAATTGTTAACGTGGTAGTCTAATCAGCATTAGACATATTATATCATATGTCAATACTAATGTGGATGATTTTTTTTTAATATCTAAATTTTTTAATTTTTTCTTTTCTATTCTTTTTCTTTTTCTCTTTGCAATTCTAGGCCAACAAGGGCCAGGAAAATGAATTAACTAACCACATTAGCATAGGCCATGTGACATAGGATGGTTAGCGCTAACTAATTCGTTACATTAGTAATTTTCAGCCAAAATTGATTAAAATGACTAAATAATGATCAATATAATGTGTTTGACAAATAAAAATGATCTGAAAATATGCGCCACATCCTCTCCAATTAGCATTTCCCACTTGAGGTCCATATTAATCCCAATTTTCAATTTGCTCTGTAATTTTTAGTATTGTGAGTATATCAATAAACCAAAATTATCTAAAGGAATTCAATTTTAGGTGAATGTGTTACCTAAAATACTTAAGAATATCTTTTGTTTCTACAACACCTAATGAGAAGCTAATTGACTATGATAGTAGTACGATGTGATGTAGTTACAAAATCAAAACTTGAAAAATTGATAAGCATGTCTCATGTCGGATTTTGTGAAACTCAGTCCACTATACTATCATACATTTCTTATTGAAATGAACAAGAGATTGCAAATAAAATCGTTAGTCAAAACTCATTACATGTGGTGCCAATTGAGATTCATAGACTTCAATTGAGGGTATTTTGGACCCGGAATAGTTGGCCATTTCCCTTCAGCTGCAAGATAAGATATAGTCATCAATGCGTTCCTTCAGTGTTCGTTACATTCGGGCTAGCAGCTGTAATAACATTACGCAGTCTCCTCTATCAGCATGCCTCAGTTTCTTCACAGGCAGAAAATTCGTTGTGATTGCTGCACAAAATTGACGGACCAGGAACTCTTGTCATAGACATGGTGCTCTTGCGCCAAACGTTAACTGGGGATGAGTTTTTCTCAGGAAGGGGGAACGAGGATTTGACTTTTGACATGCCATACCGCCCATATGATTTGACATTTATTTCTAATCTTCACCATTTATCATATAGTTTCTCCCCCAGTTGTCGCTACCAGCTTTGCTGTCTCAACAGAAAACGCCAACGAATAAATAAAAAAAGTACTGGGTCGCAATTTTCTCAGCTATACCTGCCGGCATTTGCGGGTTGCCGTGAAGACGAAGGACTTCATTGCATTAATCTTCACGGAGTAATGGCCGCAAAATAAGATTTATGCCGGGTGATTGTTAAATAGAAGTCAACAGAAGAAATGATTAATCTTTCGATGCACAATAAAAAGAATTATCCAGATATACACATTGAATTATCAGCGCATAATGGATAGATTTACAACTTTATGATGATCTGAATATAATCACAAAAAAATATATATATTCACGTTTCATGATATTAATACTAACCGTTGATATAAATCGTTTTGTGTGTTTTCTAATGAAGAGAGGAAAACGTTAATTTCAACGTATGTTCTTTTTTTTTCCTTTCATAAATTGGATGTTATCTTCACAAATTATTTTAACTTCCTTTAAAGATAACCCCTCAAACCTGTAACTCTCAAAATACACACCTCATCATAGGTAATAGGTGCCTCCTGGACACATTAGGGCAAACCGTGCCCCTTGGACATGCCCTATCATGGGCGAACTACCAAAATATAAAAGTCATAATCGGTGGAAAGAACAAAATGAACGCTGTCCATACTTTTTGTCCTGCCTAGCTTGTAGATGCTTTTTTTTTTCGGGGTTTTCTTTAGAGATAAATAATTGGCAAATTAAAAAAAAAAAATTAAGTTCACAGAACGTTATTGAACAGGTTGCCGCTCCAGAAGAATCGAGATAGGAATTATACTGTAGTCGAACCAAAACAAGTTTCATGGATAACCTGGTAAATGTACTTGAGCCCGAGGAAGCAATTTTTGCTCAGGAGGCCATTAGACCATGCTCTTCTTCTTTCATGACATCGAGTTCTCGGGTTTCTCAGAGACCTCAGCTAATCCAATCGGGTAACGGTAGTCTCCCGGTTTTGCTACAGCTGGATAGTCATCGAGATGAAAATTGCCTTCGCTAGGCCTTGACCTGATCATGCTCCATCAAACACAGTATAGTGTTGAATCATTTAATTTCTCCAGATGATGATAGTTTTGCCATCGGTCCCCAACACAAAAAGCGACGCAAAGCTATACGATGGATAGCTTCAATTGCACTGAAAAGTACTGAAGTTAACATGACAGTTTTACTATGATTTTATGGTTGCTCCAAGTCTAACTAATACTACACATTCAATTCAATGACATTTCAAGAAACACTGGGGGCGTGCATGTTTATGTTCTTTTTTTCTGTTCATGAACAGATTTTCTGTTTTTTTTTTCCTGGGAAATAAAAAAAAAGAAATGAAAACGTTTGTTTGCATTTTTGTTCAAAATCTGTTTTTTGTTCCGAGAACAAAATTAGAACAGAAATAATAAACAAAAAAATTGTTTTTTGTTCCAAAAACACTTTTGAAAAATAAATTTTCAGCCGTTGAGGGCGGCAAACTCGCCGGAGGGTCGCCGCCCTGGCGGGCCGAGCTCACCCACCACCGGCGAGACTCGACCTCGCCCGATTTGGGCGAGCCCAAGCTCACCCAACCAAGGCGAGGCTCGGCGAGCTTGGCCTTGTCGAATCTAGGCAAGCCCGATCTCGCCTAGCCAAGGCGAGGCCGAACCCGCTGGCGCGGGGGCGAGGCTCGCGAGACCGCCGGCCCTCATTGATCGATTCTTGCCGGCCATAGCCGAGGCCGTGACCTAAAAAAAGAAAAAAATAAAAAATAAAATAAAAATATATAAAAAATTAAAAGAAATAAAAAGAATACAAATTTACTAAACGTGTTTCTATTCATTTTTCATTCCCGGAACAAGTTTACTAAACGCGTCTTTCTGATCAAAAATTGTTTTCCCCGGAACGAAATAGTTTTTCTATTTCGTTCCTCTTGGGAATAATTTTTAACGAAACATAAACAAACGCGCCCCTAGTGTGAGAATGATTTGAAGTGAGATCAATGTGATGTAACCACCATTTGAATAAGGGCTATTGTAAAAAATCTCCTTATTGCTACAGTATATTATCCTTCACTTAAATAAATTTAAGATGTATTGTTTACTTTCTCAGGTAACTAATTACTTACTATGCTTTCACTCTAAAATTTTTTTATGCCGACATTGTTGACAAATTAAACAATTATCCGTTCATCCTAAAGCTCCACCAGAATTTTGCGTACGGGCGAAAGGTATGAGTAACATAGAGGCAACTGAAATATTGGCTTTTAAATGTGGGATCAACTCGACCACTGGATAAGTTCGCCGGCCTTTTATTTTTTTTTTTTTTTTTTTTTTTTTAGTGAAGGCATATACATGGGGAAGAGCAAGAGAAAGTCATTGGAAGGCGTTGAAATGAAAAGTCATCCTCTCTTCACCCTCTTGGACCCTTCTATGGTCTTTCTTTCCGTGCTAGGCTTGTCAAATGCAGGTGATACATTAAGTTCAGGTCAGTCCATTAGTGATGGAGAGACACTAGTTTCTTCAAGCCAAAACTTTGAGCTCGGCTTCTTCTCTCCTCGCAACTCCAGGAACAGGTACTTGGGAATATGGTACAAGATCACTCACGAGACCGTCGTGTGGGTCGCCAACAGGAACAACCCACTTGCCGATTCAAATGGCACTGTCACAATTCTAATGGTGGAGCATTTGTTCTTCTAAACCAGCCAAAGAGTGTAGTCTGGTCTTCAACTTCCTTGGGAACACTTAATCCTGTTGCTCAGCTTTTGAACCTGCGAAATCTTGTTCTTAGAGAGAATAGCAGTTTGAGTTCTGATGAATATTCAGGCAAAGCTTCGATTACCCATCTGACATGCAATCGGCTGGTATGAACATCGGGATGAACTTGGCAACTGGTTTAGAGAGGTACCTGACTTCCTGGAGAAGCGTAGATGATCCGTCCCCCGAAGACTATATGTACAGACCAAACATTCAGGGGTTGCCACAATGGGAATTAGTCTAGACAGACTCGGTAATAAAGTTTTGGATGGGACCGCAGAATGGAGCTCAATTCAGCGGTGCTTCGTGGAAGTAACTTCAGTCTCCAAGCCTGCACTAATTTACAATGCAAGAGAGATATATTTCACATATGAGCCTCCATCAAGTGGAATCATTACAAGAGTCACATTAAACCAGTCTGGATTACTACGACGACTAGTGTATATGAATTGGAGCACTGCGTGAGATATTATGTAACAATTCCAAATGATTTATGTGACAATTATGTGAAGTGTGGTGCCAATGGTTTCTGCAGAATTAACCAGGCTCCGATATGCGAATGCTTACATGAGTACACCCCCAAGTCACTGGAGGAATGGGACGTGCTTAACTGGTCTTCGGGTTGTGTGAGATTACCATCCCTTAATTGTTCAAATGGGGAGGGCTTCTTGAAACGTTCGGGGGTGGAAACTTTCTGGGGAGAAACTGCCTGACCTGATAGATTTCTCGTTAGACAAGAACATGAGCCTCGGTGATTGCAAGGCCGAGTGCTTAAAGAATTGTTCCTGTGTAGCTTATGCTAATTCCTATGTTACAGGAGGTAGTAGTGGCTGCCTAATGTGGTTTGGTGACCTAACTGATATTAGAGAATTTCAAGAAGTTCACTATGAGCAGGATATATTCGTACGACTACCAGCTTCTGAACTAGGTACGTCCATCTTCAAACTAGCAGAGCTGATCTTACTGTAGCCTTTAGTCTATTATATGGTTATGTGTGGATATTTCATACTCTTGTAACCTGCAATTTGTTCCTGCTTCATTTAATTCGTTCGGCTTGTTTTTTTTCCCTTCCACATGATCATGAATGCAGACCCTTTGCTTATTTAACAGAATCTCGGGTAACATAACTAATGTCCTCCATTTTCCTCTATCTAGATGCAATCCAAAGTCCCAACAAAAAGAAAAGATTGATCATCATAGGGATTCCAGCCATTTTGGGATTTTTCCTTCTGGCCATGGCAATTTGGGTGATCTACAAGAGAAGACTGAAGGCGAGAGGTAAACCTACTTACCAACAAAATCCAGTTTCATTTCATTAAATAGGCTAGATCAATTTCTGTTTCAAGTCGATGCTATATTGTTGTCCTGTTATGTCTGATTTTCATATTATTAGGTTGGGGAAGTGGAAAGGATGATTTTGACTTGCCGTTATATGATTTTGCAATGATTGCTGCTGCTACTGACAATCTCTCTCGGAGAAATATGATCGGGGAGGGCAGCTTTGGCCCTGTCTACAAGGTAACCTGTGTACAGTCTGTAGCTAAGTGCTCATGTAAGAGGCACAGAAATAATTGAAATATTGATTATGCAGGGCAATCTTTTGGTGGATCAAGAACTAGCGGTAAAGAGGCTGTCAAAGAATTCCGGACAAGGCCTTGAAGAGTTTATGAACGAAGTGGTTCTGAGTGCAAAACTTCAGCACAGGAATCTCATAGGACTTGTGGGCTGATGCACTGAAAGAACGGAAAGAATTTTGATTTATGAATATATGACTGATGGAAGCTTAGAACATTTCATTTTTGGTATGACGCTCTCGATCTCAGTCTGTTCTAATAAGCTCTGTAGCACGTACAGTAAATTGACGTAGCAAGAAGTGCAAAGATCAGTCACTTGAAGCTTTCGTGTCATTTTGCAATGTGCAGATCAAGATAAAAGCTTCTTGTAGGCATGGAATAGAAGATCTGACATTGTTATGGGAATTGCACGAGGACTTCTGTATCTCCACCAAGATTCAAAACTTCAAATTATTCAGAGACTTAAAGGCGAGCAACATTTTGCTAGACGCCAATCTAAATCCTAAAATCTCAGACTTTGGGTTGGCTAGGATCTCCGGTGGTGATGTAAAAGAAGCAAAAACTAGCAGAGTGATGCGAACCTAGTAAGTTCATGATTCTGTTGTGAGTGCCTGAGCTAGTGCTTTAGGAACTAATGCACAAATGATCTGCTTACTGCAGCGGCTATATGTCCGCAGAGTATACTTTTGATGGGAAGTTTTCCATGAAATCCGACGTATTTGGCTTTGGAGTGCTCTTATTAGAGATTGTAAGTGGTATAAAGAATAGAGGATTCTGCCATCCTTCTTGGGCACGTGAGTTGGGCTAGAAGAGAACATTGCTTGTGCTTTCTTGGTGCAAGTAACTATGTCTGATTCATACAGATATATTAACATAGTTTCTTCTTTCAATGACATGCAAGCTAGCTTACCGGTATAATTTGATTTGTAATAGGTATGGTTGCTTTGGACCCAAGGTAGGGCGTTAGAAATTCTTGATGAATCCATGTGCGACTCTGCCATTGAGCCTCAAGTAGAAAGATGCATCCATGTCGAGTTGTCGTGCATCTAAAAGTTTCCTACAAACAGGCCAGCCAGGTCCACAGTTGCTTCCATGCTGGGGAGCGAAGGAAAGGTTCTGCCCCAACCTAAGCAACCGGGTTTCTTCACGGAAAGAAGCCCCGAAAACTCAAGTTTCAGCTTCAACAAGGGAAGATTATTATACAGACAATGCAGTGAGCATCACAATGCCAGCAGCCCGATAGACACTTCATCATCTGTTAATGAGGTTCTATCCCCAAAATGAGAAAAACGTGACTTAATTAGCATTTTAATGCCCTCCAAGGTCATTTCTGTATGTCTAGATTTTATTCTTGCTGTATACTAGATTAGAACATCTTGTCAATACTGCTTGAGCAGGATTAGGTAACCAACAGAGCAATGGTGAAAGTGAGACTGGAAAACACTGTTGGATAGCTGGCCACTGAGCTAAAAGTCTGATGCAATGGTCTATGACAGTTTCCGCAAACTTCAGTGATGACTGATGAGACCCCACAAAATAGTCTTACGTAAGGTTTATCCAACCATGTGACGAGCCAACCGAGCTCCCCAATTGCCAGAAAACTATTGCTCATTTATCACATGTGGTCTAAAGACCAGTATTCAATCGCAGAACTGCGATGTGGTCAAAAGACTCAAAACGTGTCCTAATCCCAGGAAATTGCAAAGAAAATGAAGGAAGACAAAAGGCTACCAATCTAAGAAACGTTAAAAAGTAACCTGCTCCCATAGACATTGCACTTCAAACGCAATTTTGCCTCCTTGTGAAGGAAAGAAGCCGGATAAGACAGCAATGTCGGCTAAGTCTCCCAACGTTCCCATCTCTTGAGAAAGCAAAAGAGAATCGCAATAAGAAAAGATTGGAAGGAGCCTCCTCAGCACAAAACCAAAACGAGTAGACCGGTTAAAAGTCAACCATTGACTCCTTCAATGAACAAGTTTCCCCATCAGGCCATCCTCGAGAATGCATGAGCTTTCCATCATTGACCCTTTAAAACTCCGCGGTCCGCTTTTAAAGCAGCGATTGAAACACGTGAAAGTGCTAGGCATTACACGCCACAGAAAAGTAAAAAAAGGGAAAAGCCAAAAGAACAAGGAATAATAGTGGTTTCCCATGGAAAATACTATATTCTTTTGGAATTTCATTGTTCACTACAGCTCAGATCAAATTCTTTCCATATCTGATAAATCAACAACTAAATTTCGGATGCTGCAAAATGAAAGTGAAAAAGAGAAAAAGAAAAGTCAGGAAATTGCACCGACGCCAACCCAAAAATGAGTAAGTACCGGTGAAAAAAGGAAACGGATGTGTGATGAATGCAAATACGACATTATGACATTATTTTAAAGACCCAGTTAATAAAATTAAATTTTTTATTTTTCGGCCGCCCGCATGAGCTCACCCATGTCCGAAGGAAAGCAAAGGAACTTCCCTTCCACCTTCCAAGAAACCAGCCTCTCAGACCCAAAGCGACCGACCTGCTGTACCTTAGTTGTCTTCCATGGGCGCTCCCTTCTCGGAACTTCCGTTGACCCTTTACCCATCTATATGTACTCCCACTCCCCCAACGCCTCCTTCATCACCCATCTTCCCCAACCTCCCAAAGCCTCGATCTTTCTGCAGAAAGTTTGAATCTTTCTCTTCAAGCTCTTGTCTTTTCGATCTCCAATGGCGTCCCAGAGAGCCGAGTCGAGCTTCCACGACTTCCTGCCCACCATGGCCGACAAACTGGGCGGCGAGGGCCTGATCGGGGAGCTGTGTAATGGGTTCAATCTCTTGATGGACAGCGATAAAGGGGTCATCACGTTCGAGAGCCTCAAGAAGAACTCCGCCCTCCTGGGGTTGCAGGACTTGAGCGACGATGATCTGCGGTCTATGATGAGGGAAGGCGACTTCGACGGGGACGGCGCGCTCAGTCAGATGGAGTTCTGCGTCTTGATGTTCAGATTAAGCCCCGAGCTGATGGAGGAGTCGGAGTTTCTGTTGGAGGAGGCTCTTCGGAAGGAGTTCTGAGGATTTTCTTGATTTTCCCTTTTGTTTGTCTGACTCTTATTGACCCGTCATACACTGCTCTTGTTGTATTCTTAATTGCTTACCGATTCTTGATCCGCCATGGAATTGTTCAGACAAAAAATAGAATAAACGGATTTACAGTATGATTAACTTTGAGCAGCTCCTCTTTTTTCCTGGATTTTGTTTTGTGCGCGTGTGGGCGCCTGTGTGATCGTCTGGCGGCACATGATTTGGACATCCCTAACCTTGAAATGGAGTTCTATTTCAACTTGGACTCAGTTGCTGAACTGCAGTTTTTATGAAAGATCAATGAGCAATTGAGCCATTAAATGATATATAAGCGACTTATCGGTTATAAAGTGCCAATTTTCCGGATGATGAAAGAAATAAATTCAAAGTTCCTACTGACTTTTATTAGACAGAGCTAGTGTTGATTTGGCATTTATTAAGTTTGCTGCAATTTTGCAATCAGGAATTGTCATTCCTTTAGTTGCCTCGAGTTTTGCATACTCCTTGTTGATTCTTGATCATTCTGAGGGGAAAAAGGGCGATGTGTCATTCTTACAGCCAAAAGGATGATCATTAGATGAAGCTACAACAGTAGAAATGGTCCTGAAGGTATCCTATTGTGCATCTTGTTGTTCCTCTTATAGTTCTTGAAGAATCCGGTTTAATGCTTGCTTAGAATTGATGTTAGTCCCTTCTGGCCTCACGTTACACGCGTGTCACGGGCCGATCGATTGGGATTATGACCACGGATGAGTCACGGTTGACTTCGGGGAACCCTCAGATCGACCTTCTTTCGGCCTGTGACACGTGACTGATGCTTTTATCTGTCGTTCTTATGCAGAGTGCTACCTCCGTAAGTAATCTTTAGCTTCACGAAATCCTCAACCACTTTCTTTATTTGGTCGAAAAATCCTCAGCCACTTTAAATGCTTAATTGAGAGATTAAAACATTTGCCAGGAATGGTCCGGTAACAGGTCTCGAGTTATAAATTCTTTTGTCGCGTTGTTTTCGATGATTCTAGATGCGAACGATGCCGTGATAATTGTATATTATAAGTGGGAAAACACTAATTCAAAGAGCAGTTGGATTCTGTCCATTTGTTGAGGAGGACAAAGGCCAAAGACAAGAATGATTTCATCTCTTCACTAAGAAAACTAAACATGCTTTTCTTTATTTTAGCCTCTCATTGTTGACTTTAGTCTCGCTGATGCAAATAAAACACCCCACTTGGACCTTCTCTGAACGCCCCTTGACTGCTGTAGTGTGAAACGCGGCTGGAAAGCACGGAAACGGCAGGCCAGTCCATCTGCTTTCTCCTGCTTTGAAGAAAGCACTACCAAAGATTCATTTTTTTTCAACACCAAATCAGCAGTGTCACCGGTTCACATCGCACGTCCGTGTAAAGAAGTGATATGCAAATCGTGATGGAGGACTTCTTTCAACCTGTCATTATCAGGTGACGATACTTTATATGTGCCTACCGCTACTTGTCAAGGGTTGATTTTTGTTCTTGAAAAGGAGACATTCTGGTCCATTTTATTATCATTTGTTAGGTTTCCACTCAGTTTCTTGCCCTAGATTAATTGCCATGAAGATGTTCTTCTGAAAGAGGGTTTATAGCGCTAAGCCAGGCACATGGGCATCCTCGGTGTTCTGCTTTTTGCAGAAAGCTTGATCTGGTTCTGGGGATCCTCGGTCGCAGTTGACACAGTATATGCATCTCAATCAATCAGTGATGGGGAGACACTAGTTTCGAGTGGTGGAACCTTCGAATTAGGATTTTTCAGTCCAGGTAATCTCACAGATCGATACTTGGGAATTTGGTATAAGAATGTCCCTGTAAGAACCGTTGTCTGGGTTGCAAATAGAAGCAAGCCAATTAATGACTCTTCAGGCACGTTGATGGTTGTCAGCACAGGCAATCTTGTCCTCCTCAGCCAGAATACTAGTGTTGTTTGGTCAACTAACTCTATGAAACAGGCCCAAACTCCAGTTTTACAGCTCTTGGATAGTGGAAATCTCGTGCTGAGAGACAATGGAAATGGCAATCGGATACTTATCTATGGCAAAGCTTTGATTACCCATCTGACACATTTTTGCCAGACATGAAGATCGGATGGGATGCAAATAGCAGTCTAGAACGGCACTTAACTTCTTGGATGAGTCTCGATGACCCATCTCCTGGAGATTTCACTTGGGGGTTGGAGAGAAGTAACTATCCTGAGCTTGTAGCATGGAAGGGATCAAATAAGTACTTCAGAAGTGGACCTTGGAATGGACTCCGTTTCAGCGGCGCACCACAGTCAGGAGCCAATCCTGTCTTTTCATATAAGTTCATAAACAATGGAACTGAGGTGTACCATACATTTGATGTGGAGAAAAATCACAGCTTGTTAGGATTGTTGTGAATCAAACTACCTCTCTATGGGAACTCTCCACTTGGAATGAAGATTCTCAAAGCTGGATGCTCTTCCTTTCAGTTCCAAAGGACTATTGTGACCATTATGGCCTCTGTGGTGCCTATACCAAATGCTTGACTGACAAGTTGCCGTATTGCCAGTGCCTGAAAGGATTTTCGCCCAAGTATCCAGACAAGTGGAACTCAAATGATTGGTCACAGGGATGTGCCAGGGATAAGCTTTTGAGTTGCAATGATGGTGATGGATTTATAAAATATAATCAGATGAAATTGCCAGCTACAACATATACATGGGTAGATGGCAGCTTAAGCCTCAAGGACTGCAGAACGAGATGCTTGAAGAACTGTTCATGTACAGCTTACACAAACTCAGATATAAATGGGAAAGGTAGCGGTTGTGTGTTGTGGTTTGGTGATCTTATTGATATGAGACAGTTTCCAAGTGGCGGTCAAGACATATACATTCGGATGTCAGCTTCTGAAATAGGTAACAACTCAATGTGGCCACTTAAAAGATCTTATCAGGGAGTTGGATGATTATAGTGACTTCTTGATTATTTTTGACTTATATGCTCTTCATGTGCAATTCAATGGAGCAGGGAAGAGTAAGCGCAAACTGTTGATAACTGCCATTGTCATTCCAGCAATTGGATTACTTGCTGCCATGCTCACGGCCCTCTATTTTGTTGTCAGAAGAAGAATGAAATCTGGAGGTAAAGATGCTTCTTAAGCTGTTTGCAAGTTAAAATTACTGTAGCTTTTTGTTTAATTCAATGTTTGAAAAGATGAATGGCTACTTCAATATCTTGACCATTTACAGACAAAAGAAGACCTATAGCAATCTTCGAATTTGATTAGCATTTACGGAATTCCATGATGCCCTATTGTGACAGTACTTTAAAGTTATTTTTTGCTAGGTGATTTTTTTTCTGGATTTACATGATAGATAATAGTTGAGACATATTGAGCTGCTCCACTTATTGATTTACAGTAAGCAAAGTTGAGGCGACAGTTGCCAAATTGCAAGAGGGCTCATCCTGGTGGTGTTGACTTTCCTTTCTTACTGAAACACTCTTGACTTCCATACACTGCAGATTACCATTTTTTCTTATTTCAGCTACAAGAGTGTTGGATCTTCAGTGTGCTGTTCATGTCATGTGCTTGAATGGAGTTCTCATACTTCCTCTAGTGATTATACATGCAACCAGTTGGCCAGTGTAACATCTCCTAATCATAGAAGTCAGGGTTGATTTGACAGTAGAAGCTGACTGTATTGAAGAAAAATTGGACCTTTATGGTTCTTAATCTCACTTAATGCCAAATGCACATAAAGTGGGAACAGGCAGTATAAATTGAGAAAAACAGCAAACAGTAATACCCTAAGATCATCTGCTCACTCTTTTGATCCACATCCTGAATTGAATGTATTCCCTACATAAGCTTCACTGCTTTTCATCAATTGGTTAAAAAGCTACCTCATTATTTAAGAATTGACTCTGTCGTTAATCTGTACACACTGTAGAACATTTCTTTGCTAAATTAAATGGAGTGATTTAGTGTTAAAATTACCCAAACTATATATCAGCCTTCTCTTGTCTCTTGCATTACATAAATGAATCTTTTCTATTTCAGAGAGAACCAAAAATGTGACAGAAGTTTTAGAGAAAGAAGGTACCAAAGATGACCTGGAGCTCCCACTCTTTGATCTAATTACACTTGCCAAATGCACAAACAATTTTTCAATCGAAAACAAGCTCGGTGAAGGTGGTTTTGGACCTGTATATAAGGTAACTGGAAATAATTTGATTGGATGATCAGAAACATGGAGATGTATTTACTATTGTAGATCTTACAGTTTGTGACATTTCAGGGTACACTGGTAGATGGACGAGAAATTGCTGTGAAGAGACTTTCAACTATCTCTAGGCAAGGATTGAAGGAGTTCATGAATGAAGTCACATTGATTGCAAAACTCCAGCACCGAAACCTAGTAAAGCTTCTTGGTTGTTGCATTCAGGGAGAAGAAAAAATGCTTGTCTATGAGTACATGGCAAACAAAAGTTT